>NC_084990.1:18227180-18559959 GCF_963691925.1 Scomber scombrus
GTCACACAGGAAGACAATCTTCACTGACTGAAAGGGCGTATTGACAATGACTGTGACACCTCTGACAGCCTCATTAAAAAACAAACATAATGAAGGCTGTAACTAACGCTTATTTCCAATGTTGATTCATTGTTCTGCCTATAAAATGTTAAAAATAATGAAAAATGTCCATTCTAAAGTTAAAAGTGACTTCTTTATATTTTTTATTTAATCTGATTTACCGTCCAAAACACAAATATTTTCAGTTTATTTTCATAAATGACAAAGAAAATAATACAATCTGAAAAGCTCAAATCAGCAGTTTTTGGCATTTTGCTCTAAAAGAAACAACAAACATCTGAACTGACAACTCGATTTATCGACTAGTTGCAGCTCTAAACATTAGACTTGGAATTTCTCCAAACTGGAGCACAGTTTTTTGGCTTTTGGCTTAGTGTTTAAAACAATAACCGTATAACTGCAGTGTCCCTGGTCCTGAAACCTATGCTGCATGTCTGTCTCTCTGTTGTCACAATCCAAGAAAGGTGAAATACCAAAAGAATAATCTAAAAACTACTCCAGGAATCATTTTTATATAGCTGTACTACAGGAAAATGGAATTACTAGTTTCACATATTTTGTCCACTCTCTACAGTAGTGATGGTATCCTAAATGTGGAGTTATACATTTATGTTGTCGAGCACCACCAATGAAAAGCATTAATGATATTTATTCAACTAAATTAAAATAATATTGTACTGTTTAAATCAGCTACTGAGCAGTTGTTTGACTGTCATGATGTGATGTAACTCGTCTAAACGGTGACTTCTTTTCTCCTCAGACCATCAGAAGCTGGAGAGAGAGGCTCGTATCTGCCGTCTCCTGAAGCACCCCAACATCGGTGAGTTGCTGTGATTGAATGTGTGATATGTGGTTCTGTATTACTGTAAAATTCTTGACACCATCACGGATGTGCCGACACTGGTGCAGGCATAAAATTGTACTCTGATGCAATGCTAATATTGGGTGTCTGTAAGAGTGAATTTCCCAAAAAGTTTGACCTAACTAATTCTATGCAGTTTGTAAAAGTGATGATGCTAATCATGTTTAGCGTGACAGGGGAATGGCTCTCATACAGTCAATGGGTAGCACCCCATGTGAGTAGAATGAAAACATCATCCTTTATTGCAGGGTGATCAAATGAAATTGTAAGAATGTATCTATGACAAAGGAGCCTGAAAATATGACTTCTCAAGTAGCTCAGGTTGCCCCAGGTAAGGGGTAAGGAGTGGGTAAGTTGAGCCATCTTTAGGGTAAACTGAAAGAAGAATATTCAATATTTCATTCATCTAGTTTGCAGGGAAATATGAATTGTAGCTCGCTTCTTGTAGTTCCTTCAGCATTTTATGGGAAAATGCCTCATAAACGGTGTATTATTGTGTGGTTGTATTAAGTATCTTAAGAAAGTTAAAGCTGCAATATTATGATGATTTGGGTTTTTTAAAGTGACTTAAGAGAGGGACGTTTGTCCTGATTTAGACACAGGTGACCCTTAAAATGTTTTATCAGGATCTATTTTATGTATTATGTTTACCATAGTTAAAAGTTTTCTGCTCCTTGAAAGCAGTTTGTATTTCATCTGTTATCCTCACTTTGCGAGAGTCCCTTCTGGCGTGACAGATTTACTAATGTTTTCAGATGAATTTTTAAAAAAGGGTTGATGATTGATCATCTAAATCGCAAATAAATCATCCCTGTATGATTTATTTATGTTAAGTGTCACTTTGAACGATTTTAAGTAATGATAATGTAAAAAACTAAGATTATATATGCACCCATTTAAATGAGCACCTGTGGGTCCTGGGCACTCACTGCATTGAAAACCATCTACATTAATGTAATATTATATAGAAACCTAATCCAGAGGAGTATTTTAAAATGACACAAGATATTACTCATAATCTATAAACTAGGAGGCATGTAAATATAGTAAAATATCAAACTAATAGAGAGAAGTTTGTGTTGTACAGCAGATATAGTGTCTGGCATCACTGGGTTTCAGCCATGCAGCGTTTTTAAACATTACTGCTTGAATTGGTATCAATAGGCCAACAGCTTCGGACATAACGTCTGCTAGCCTTGTGTCGAGTGTAGTGAATCTTGTTCCTACAGTTGAGTCATGCAGTTGTCTGACACAGAAACACCTCTTATTGGCGAGAACAGGTCTTTGCTGTTTTCTATGTCAGACAGATTTGTGAAAAATGTGCTTTGCTTTCGCAACTCTCTCGACCATTCAGATGTCTCATCCTGTAATGTTGTGTCATCTGAAAATTCATATCGCAGTGATGATTAAAGAATAAAATACATTATGCATCTCTAATGGAGATGTCCAGAGGAGATGGGAGTTAAAGGGCAGAGAGGTGGAAAATGAAAAAATCAATGCCACCTTCCCACTGCGCTCCTTCTTATTTCTCTTTTCCTCATGTCCTAGTTTTCTTTTGGGCCCCCCCAGGCACTCATTCGCCCCTCGCCTTCTTCCCCTGTTCTCTTCCCCACTCCGTATAGATTTTTCTCCCTTTTAGTGTCCTTTCTCCTCTTTTTTTTTTTTTGACACATTTTGGCATCGCCCGCATTCAAACTTTGGACAAAAGAGGGCACAAAAAAAAAGAGACAGATGGAGAGACGAAAGCAGGAGGAGTAGGAGACAGATGGAGGGAGAGCGAGAAGATGGGAGGAGGAGGAAAAAGCAGTCGCTCTTGTTTCTTGCTGCAGGGCCATCCTACTTCATCTTATTATACAACTGATATTCATTTTACATAACGATAACTGTGGCTCCCCTGACACTAAACCTAAGCTGTATCTCAGGCCCTTTTTCTATAACGCCTGAATCCTGCAGCTTGGCTCCTGCAGTCTGGATCCTGCAGTCTGGATCCTGCTTTGTCATTCTGAAGCTGATTAGTTAAGTTGACAGCCGAGCTTTGATGGTTACCGCTTTACTGCAGTATAGTGGTATTATCATGCCGACTGCGTTAAACTCATTACTGTCATCACTGCATTTATTTTTTAGATGACATTATTGGTAGCAAGATTTTTCCTTGCAAATGTAACATTTCTAGTCTGGTCCCAAACCTCTGAATTTCTGCCCACATCTGCACATTTTGTCAGTTTAAAAAAAAATAATCAGAGAGTCATGTAGGTCTCATGTTGTGTCCTCTTTGACATCTGATTCACTGGTTGCCAATCAGAGCTTTTTAGGCAGGTTTAAAAATGGGGAAACCATCTTTCTGTGACCGACACCCCCAAAAATAGTTACAGTAAGCACCCACGCAGGCTTTTTGTTTTGTAAGTAACAACATGAGGAACATTAAGAGCTCGGCCATCATTACTTCAGCTTCTGTGTCAACTGAAAATTATATTATCTAAAAAGGACAAATACATCAGTAACTACTGACCAAACATTGGTATCATGGTATTTCTTAAGATTCAGTCGGTTTCACGGTATAGGATGTTTTTCTTTATTCATGACTGCGCCTTTATATTGGTTTTATAGAGGCATATTCTGCTGTCAGTTGTACATAAAGTTTACATGAATTTCTTCAAATGTTTGTTTCTGAGTCTGAATGAAAGTAAAAGCAGGGATTAGCCACCTGTAGCAGGCTTATAGCTAACTGCATAGAGATCTATATATGCAGGGCAGTCTGCTGGCTAACCGAACCACCCACGTATTCATCCGCACACTCAAGTTTGTTCACATGAATGAGGCTGTAAGGAAACAAAAAAAAACAAGTGCAATGAGGGATCATCACTTGTAGTATTACTAGAATGATCGTGAGTCATTTCACTTTGAATGGCCAAGTATTTATTTGAGCTGGAGTACAGGAGAGGAGATAAAAGAACTGAACGAAGAAAAAGGAAGAATGGAGGCAGAAGGGTAACAGAGCTGTCAAGAAAGTCGAGGTACAGTTATGGTTTTACCTCCAGAGAAACTGCTGGTGTTCCTCACTGCTCTCCTCTTCTGAAGAGGGAAGAGCATAAACTATTACTGCAGTCGGACCTGTTGCTGCCAGACTCCGAAAATCTAGAAGTGTCCATGGATGAGTGTAATCCCAGCTGTGTAACTACTACAGATGGATTTACACTTTAGCTCCACATGGTAAGAAAAATGTGATTACAGCATGCAGCTGTGTGAGGAATTACAGTATGAGAGTCTGCAGCGGTAGAACGTGAAAACTGCTCGGTGTGTATCTTGTCATTTTATCCTTGCAATTTGGAAACTTGCAGACTTGAACCATTTTATTTCATCTACTAACTCACGCCATTGAGTTATCCACAGCCTCAGACGTACAAAAAGGTACAATGCAAGCTTCAGTGTAGTTAGCCATGACGCTGCTACAGGTGGCCAGTTCCTATGTACTTTTGTAATGTATGTAGCCTAAAAATCATGTTTATTTCTAACCCAGCAGGAGGTTGACGGAGGTTGCCCAAATAACATCAATATATGCAAGGCCTTGTCATTGTATCCTCCCCCCTAATTTAAAAACAAATAAATACATTTGATGATACCCCTGAATAAGAACCCCTACATTAACTTTGCAGAGTCTCGAATACATTGGGATATTGCAGGGAGGTCTGGTAAAAGTAGAAACAGCCATAATGAGTTGATTGATGAAGGTGCATATGTGACAGGCAGTTTGAAGAACATAAAACCTCCTAACACGTCACTAAGGTTCCTCTCATGTGGAATATCACTCATGTCATGCTGCATCATAAACTACAATCCCTGCCACTCACTTATGGCTGCGGCGCCAGTCTCCAAACCATATAGAAACTCCATTAGAGTGGTGTTTGTTTTAAAGATTCATTTTAAAAACTACTGATAATTTGTCCCCGAGCAAAACACACTCCCAACACCATCACTCAGCTTCAGTAATCATGGTGTCTGTCTGAGGGTTTTAATTAGATGGCGGTTAACCACCCAACCACTAGCTGCACTGCTGTCATATCACCGTTGTGAGGGGTGAAAAAATCAATACGTCACAGCCACAGTTGATAGTGATTTCTCCAGTTCTGCCTTTGTCCATTTCTATCCTTAATTATTATTTTTTTGTTCGTTCTAGTGTTCATTTGGGGGGAGTTTTAACAGCCAGAATTCCTTGTTTCTTTTATCTGTTTTCATCTGCAAGACTCCAGTATTTATATCTCTGTCTCACTGCTCACCCTTTCTCTTGCAGTGAGACTCCATGACAGCATTTCAGAGGAAGGCTTTCATTACCTAGTCTTTGACCTGTGAGTATATTCTGTACACACACACACACACACACTGTGACATTTTATCCATGTGCGTGACTGCGGTTTGTTTGTGTATGCTAACTACTTCTCTCTCTGGCCTCGCTGTCTCTCACTGTCTCTTTCTTTCTTCCTTTTTTTTCTCCCCCCTCTTTCTACTCCCTTTCTTTTCCTTCTTTCCGCCCTTTCCCTCTGCCTCCCAGGGTGACAGGAGGAGAGCTTTTTGAAGATATTGTTGCCAGGGAGTACTACAGTGAGGCTGATGCCAGGTAAGTACCTCCATATGTAGCTGAAACATACATGTACACACACTCTTCTGCAAACATACTGCATAATCCCATTTAATACATGAAACCTCATCCTCATTCTGGGAGCATAAACACACTCAGTGGTGGATATAATTGGTTTGCTCATATTTTTGTCAGCAAATGCACCACCTCTGCCAACAAGTGCATCAGTATACTTGTCTATCTTTTCTCTTTTTGGCCCTCCTGGTACATTTCACATGCGTCACTTTTCCATCCTCGCTCTACATTTAAGGAGTGCTGAAAACAATTAGTTGATTACTCAATCAGTCAATTGGCAGCCCATTAATCACCAACAATTTTGAAAATCAGTTGATCGATCGTGTCGGTTATATTCAAAAAGCCGGTTCTGCCTTCTCACTTGTGAAGATTTGCTGCTTTTCTGTTTTTTATTTGAAATTGAATGTCTGTCTTTTAAGATTTGTGTTCATTCGACAAAAGAAGCAATATGAAGATCTCACCTTGGCCTCTGTGAAAATGTATCGGGCGTTTTGCACGATTTCCTGACATTTTCTTGACATTGTGACATTTAAACTCCTTCTCCTTCCTTGCTGCTTCCTCCTTTCCCGTTCTTTCTTTTTTTTTTTTTCCCTGTGGCTGTGTGGTGTGCAGCTTATGGAGTCTGTTGTACAATTGGATTAAGGGTCTTTGTCTGTTCACGCACACTGGGGGGCTTTAGAAACACAGAAACCCCTACACACACACACACACACACACACACACACACACACACACACACACACACACACACACACACACACACACACACACACAGAAACCAAGCCACTTGGATTAAGGCTCAGCCACACTTTCTCTAGCTGACCTTTAACCCATTAGCCTTTCCAGAGACGTGACATGAGCATGAGCCTCAAACAGTGGGATCATGGAGCCTGACACCACAGTGTGTAGGACATTAATAAGGTGGTTGGGTACTGGCTTGTAAGAAATTTTTATAAGACCCATCGTGAGCCAACACACTCACTAGGCTAGTGTGAAAACATGCTTACCAGCCAGAATTGAGAAATAATGGCAATGGTATTAGTGGCAGCTGAATTGACGCCCCCATTATTAAAATTGCTACTGGGACAGAGATTTATTGACTCTGTGGAGTACGCCTCCCACACAAGTTCCTCAGTATTGATTGTTTAAACTACAGTGCCTGTATTATGCTTTTGAAAAAGAATAGCCATTGTTATAGTAAATGTTTGCTATGCAACTTATAATAAAATTCAACATCCACTGGCTTTGGATGGAGGGGATAATAATTTTCTTCTCTGTTTTTACTTTTAGGCTGATTTTCACCATCAATTAATTATTTTCTCCATATCATTTTTTTGAGCTATGAAATGTCAGAAAAAAATGCCAATAACAAGATGTCCAAAGTAATATCTTCATATTGCTTTTTTTCCAACCAACAGTTAAAAACCCAAATAGATTTAAAAAACGGATAAAAGCAGCAAATCCTCACAATTAAGAAGCTGTAACAAGGTGCTGTTTAAGCCATTCTCCAAGCAAAAATTTCATACATACATACACATATGTATATACAAGTTGTCTGAAGCATTTGGTTAGACCGACCTTTTAACGACCTGTAAAATGTGACCGATAGACAGTTCTAGTTGCATAGTATTAATCATTTTGTGAACAAGAGTGATGTCAGTTCTTTCTTAACAATAATACCTACTGAATGTTGTAATGAAATGCATCCGTTTTGTAACTAGATCATGCACAAATAATGTTATGTGTACGTGAAGTTTTTTTGTAATCAAAGGGTAGCGACTGACTCGTCTTTCTTTCCGTTTGTCCCCTTTTCTCTCTCTCTCTCCATAGTCATTGCATTAGTCAGATCTTGGAGAGTGTCAATCATATCCACCAGCATGATATTGTGCACAGAGACCTCAAGGTGAGTGGCTGCCCGTTGCTGTGACAACCACACACTCACACACCTCTGCTCGTGGCCATGGCAACACACAGATGGCTCTCGGTTGCTCCATCTCTCTCTCTCTCTCACTCTCTCACACTCTCCCTCTCTCGCTCGCTCTCTTTCTCTCTCTCTCTTCCTCTGCATTTCTGCTTCTATCCCTTTTTATTTTTCCCCTGCGTCCCTTTCCCATCCACTGTTTTACCCTCTATTCCTCTATCTGTTTTCACATCTGTCCGCTTGTCCTTGGTGTGTGTGTGTGTGTGTGTGTGTGTGTGTGTGTGTGTGTGTGTGTGTGTGTGTGTGTGTGTGTGTGTGTGTGTGTGTGTGTGTGTGTGTGTGTGTGTGTGTGTGTGTGTGTGTGTGTGTGTGTGTGTGTGTGTGTGTGTGTGTGTGTGTGTGTGTGTGTGTGTGTGTGTGTGTGTGTGTGTGTGTGTGTGTGTGTGTGTGTGTGTGTGTGTGTGTGTGTGTGTGTGTGTGTGTGTGTGTGTGTGTGTGTGTGTGTGTGTGTGTGTGTGTGTGTGTGTGTGTGTGTGTGTGTGTGTGTGTGTGTGTGTGTGTGTGTGTGTGTGTGTGTGTGTTCATGTTGAGCACAGAGATGATGAGTCATGATCACGTGGAAGAGTTCGTCTCTCACCTATGGCAAGGAAAAGACAAGGACTCGACCAACACATACGTGCATGCACACACACGCGGACACACAGTGTCGTGCTGTTGTGAAGGGGGTCTATTATGAGAGACGAGGTGAAGGCATAGATGAACCTCGGGAGTTGCCAGGACAACCCATGTGACATCACACCACCCATGGAACAGCGGGGGGAAGGGCTTGACTCGTCCCCAAATTGCTGATAGGCTCAAATGCAAAGAGTAGAGGAAGAGGACGTCTCTGCTACAGCCAGTTTTCCACTTAACCTAGTTTAAGGTGATGATAATAATCCTGATAGGGTGGACAATAATGATATGTATTAAATCGTACCTTCTCATGCAGAGACCTTAACGTATTGGAAAAAAACAATCTCAAGGGACGTCTCAGACATGTGTGGGCGGCTTTTGTATGTGTATGTGTGCGCGGAGAATAACGCTATTACCTCCAGCGCTGCCTGTCTGATTTGTTGGCCTTTTATCCTGAGTGGGCTTTTACTGCGGCCCTTTATGTCTTACTGCCCAAACAACGACCATTTAGAACGCTGCCACACACACTGCCTCTTGCTAAGTACACTTTCCATTTAGCATGCAGTCTGCAGCACTGCCTAAATGACTCCCGAGTGGTTTCTATGGCTACGAACCCATGCCCATATAAGGCGTTGTGGAGATTCTCGACCACCGATCCTCTCCAGTTCTCCCGTCTCTCCATCACTTTCTCACACCTTTACCCCACCCCCACACAAGCCACGTCGAATACGTCAAATATAAATATTTCTGAGAAAGAGCTTTACTGAAGAGCGCCTGTCACTATCTGTCTCTCACTGTCTTGATCTCTTGTCCTACATTCTGCTTTACCGTGTGTGTGTGTGTGTGTGTCTCTCTCTCTCTCAGCCCGAGAACCTGTTATTGGCCAGTAAGATGAAGGGAGCTGCAGTGAAGCTGGCAGACTTTGGCCTTGCTATTGAAGTGCAGGGAGAGCAGCAGGCTTGGTTTGGTAAGAAAACACAAACAGTGACACGCACATCTTAAAGGCATGCTGTGCAGGATTTGTCAGTCTGTGTTTGTAAACCCAACATTCAAAGTTGAAAGCACACTCTACATCCTGTCCGCTGTTGCTTCTCTGCTCTGTGTGTGTGTAGCTCAACCCTGCCCTCGGTCAAACAGACACAGACACAGACAGAGAGCAGAGGAGACAGACACAGCAATGTACTGGCCGCCATGTTTTTATAATCATGACCTCAAAACCTGCACGCTGTTGTTGGCTGGTGGCAACACGCCCACTGCCCAAAGGTTGATGCCCAGAAACATAATGCAGAATAATAAAATAATACAGGCAGAGGGCAGGGTCCACCACCACACGCTCCCAGTGGGTGATGATTGAGAGGGATCATTTTTGTTTTTTAGAGAAATTCTGCATAGTATGTATGCCTTTTAAACATGTTTGACCATTACGTGTATCTGTTTTTTATCTAGGTGTTTAGCACTGGATAGTTTTTACACTTGAGCATATGAATTACATCTGAATGGGTTTCTCTTTCATATGTCTGTATAGATGTTGAGTACTGAATAGTTTCTACTCTTAAAGCATGTGAATCACTGCTGAATAGACCGTCTTTTAAATAGGAATACACGGATACTCATTTGCACGCCCACTTGGAAAGCCAAAGAATATTGGAGAATATTTGTGTGAGCATTGCATAAAGTAACAGCTGACAAGCATGTCCAAACTATTCCATATAAAGGGTCGTGTGCCTGCAGATTTTTGTTCCAACCGATCAAGAGCACACATGAATCGACCAATCAGCTGTCTGAAGACTGAGATCAGTTGATTAAATGAGTCAAGCCTGGTGTGCTCCTGCATGGTTGGAATGAAAAACCTGTAGCTACATTGCCGTTTATGGAATAGTTTGGACATGCCTGGTGTAGGACAAGCTATGGTGGCTGCGAAAAATGCAAAAGGCCCTCCTTGGAGCCAATGTTTGGTTTGCCTATTTCTGGCTACTGTAGAAAAATGGTAGTGCAACATGGAGGGGTCTGTGGAAGAGGATCCGCTACCTATGTAGATATAAAGGGTGCATTCTAAGCTAACGAAAACACAGCGATTCTTATTTTCAGGTGATTATACATTAAATAAAACATACTCATAAATATTATATTCAATTTCTGCCAAGTCCGTCCTGCCAGATGTCACTAAATTCTGCACACTGCACCTTTAAGAGGTTCACGGACACATTCCAGTTCATGCTTAGGTCATTGTGTCTTGGCAAACATTTGGCTGGCTTTCCAGCGGGGACGAGATGATTAATGGGCATTTGCTTGTGACTCTACACTGTCATAATCTGGTGTTGCATTGGAGACAAACAGGTCACTATCGTCTGAACCATTCACATACCCGCACAGAAATAGACCTCATCAGAAATGAAATAAAAGACACTTGTTAATTGTGTCATCTGGTTTTTCTGTCCGGCAGGGTTTGCGGGTACCCCTGGCTATCTTTCCCCTGAGGTCCTAAGGAAGGACCCCTACGGCAAACCTGTGGATATTTGGGCTTGTGGTGAGTCTTAAGCCTCACCTTTGTGCATTTAACCTGTTTCAGTCAGCATCTTACTCTACATTGGTGGGAAACAAACACAAGATTCTGTCGATATTTGTCTTCAGTCAAATGAACCAGTTCGACAGGTTGATTTTCGAAAACCTCCAACCTAACAAAACTAACAAAGTGTTGAAATAACCTGGATATTACAAGTCAAACATGTTTGAATGTTTGTTTGTTGTTATTGTTGCATTATCATGCATTTGATTTTTTATTATATTCTTCTCTATGCATTACTTGTCACTGTGTGAATGTTTAATTTAAATAACGTTTAGTTTGCGTTTAGTGAAATGTGTCATATAGATAAAATAGCTTTGCCTTGTCTAATGGAAATGAATGCACCTTATTGTAACATTATCTCTCTCTGGTCCTCATTTCTCCACTTGTTTTCTGTCAGGTGTTATTCTCTATATATTGTTAGTTGGATATCCTCCATTCTGGGATGAAGATCAACACAAACTCTATCAGCAGATCAAAGCTGGGGCATACGATGTAAGTGTGTGGATCTGACTTATCATATTTTTGGGGACACATTTTAGACTGAAGGCACAAATGTCATGTCCCCAATTGGTAAAAAGCTGACTTTTGGGTCAGTGGTTTAAGTTAGGGTTAGTATTAGGAGAGTACTGGTTAGTGTTGGTGTACGTCTCCAAAAAACATTGTAAGTCTGTGCAATTTCCCCAAAAGTGACCTAAGTAAACCTGTGTGTATGTGAGGTGTATATTTGTGAAGGGTGCACTGCAGGGTTTTGCTAAGCAGTTTTTGAATGTTTAATAGTGTCCAATTGAGAGCTGGTCCAAAGCTATTGATCCTATCAGAGCCTCCCTGACGCATTGCAGAGGGGTGTGTGTGTAGGGGTGTGTGTGTGTGTGAGAGAGAAAGAGAGGGGGAGAGAGAGACAGAGAATCAGAGAAGGGGTATCCTTTCTCAGTCTGTGGTAATCAAGTCATGTTGCAGTTTCCAGAGAGGAGGAAAGTCTCAGACAACCTTTTTGTAGTGAATATACTCATAAGAAAAAATGGTTTAAAGACCAGACGCAGAAGCATCTGTTAAGCCCCCCGAAAATCTACAGTTTTGTTTTCATATCAGTCCAAAGTTGAGAAATTAACTAAATACCTGGTGCCCAGATGGTGTGGATTAGCCAGAATCATGCAGATGCAGACTTCTAACAAGTCCTTCAGGAAGATGTCTGTGAAGATTGTCATCCATGTTATCCAAGTAGGGTTGAATTGAGGGCAGCTGGACCTGCTTGAAAATACTTGAAGTATCTGTGTAATATCTTTCAAGGATCTTCAACCAAGTCTGGTTGCCCCTTAATGAAACCCTCCTTGGATAGTGCTTCAGGACTTGTTTCTCCCTCTTTTCTTCAGTTTCCCTCCCCAGAGTGGGACACAGTGACTCCTGAGGCAAAGAACCTGATTAACCAGATGTTGACTATCAACCCAGCCAAGAGAATCACTGCCGAACAGGCCCTCAAACACCCATGGGTCTGCGTAAGTATTCAATTAAATTGCAACATTATCAAAGAAGGTGCTGATACAGTAGGTGTGAATAAATAGTCACTCAATAATATAATTAACAGCCATAATATTGCACAAGTAAATTCATGCACAAGCTGATACTTTTTTATATGTATAATTCTGGTTTTGTCTTCCCACAGCATCGTTCTACAGTGGCATCCATGATGCACAGACAGGAGACTGTCGAGTGTCTCCGCAAGTTCAATGCTCGCCGAAAACTCAAGGTACTTATTCTAAATTTTGATTTATCACCTTTCTATATGTTGATCCTTCTTGATTTATTCACCGCTTCACCTTTTGTTATTGTCCAGAATATTACTACTTATTTTGTTGCGGCTTCCTTTCACTGTGAAGAAATTATTCTCCCTGCTTATCCTTAGCCCTCCATCTTTCTGAACGTCCATGTGCAGTTCCTTGGTCTACTAAAAATGTGACTGCAATATGTTTCTTTAATGTGAGCTTTATTCTTTGGTATCTTAGTTGATCAGCTGCCCTAATCTGTCATATACAGAACACTGCCATTTTGGTGAATATGAGCGACTGAACCATTTGAAAACATAAATCACATACACAGAATCTCTGCATATAGTTTAAAAACAGATTAAGTGTCAAGTATTAAGCTTTGTAATGTATGTTTCTGTTAAGAGTTGTCTATTGAACGTCAGTATGTTTTGGTACTATAGCAAAAAAGTACCAAAAGCTGACATCAGATATCTCATCATTTATGCGTTTATTTTTTGATCAGACAGTTCCTGATGTAATCAAAATTGTATCCATTTTGGACTGTTTTATTCACCCAAAGGTTTTTATATGGCTGCTTGAGTTCATCTAACTTTACTTTATTGAAAAAAATGGTTTTATAGAGAAACATTTTAATATAAGTAAGGTATAAAAATGCAGTGTTACAGTATTTGCAGCCGTATTGAAAAATCTCAAACGAATGCTGTAGTTTGTATTCACAGTCTTACATGAAGACTAATGAAGTATCAGCTGTTCTGTTTTGTCACACCATTTAAATTAATTTGCATAGAATAATACATTATGGGACTTGGAGATGTGAGGATTTACAGTTAATTATGCATCTGTCCAATAAAACAACATGCTGAGCTTTTTAATCATTATATACTGTGTGAGTAAGAACAAACGAACGTTCAGCCTTGACTGAATTTGGCTGTTAAACACAACAGTACTATGGTGAAGGAACCACTGTTAAAATATAAGAAAGATAAAAATGTTAGTGTCCCATTAGAAATGAATATAGAGCAGTGAGCCCAGAAGAAATACTGAAATCCTGTTGAATAAAACAATTCTCCCAGCACTCATTATACCTCCCTCACTTTTCTCTCCTCCTTCCTCTCTTCCTCCAGGGAGCCATTCTCACCACCATGCTGGTGTCCAGAAACTTCTCAGGTGGGTGTGCCCTTTACCCTCAGCCTCCCACGCAGCACATGCAGAGGGAGAGGAGGAAGGAGAGTGGATAGAGTCCTCTGCACCTCTTTTAACCCCCACACCACACACACACACACACGCACCCACTCATCTTCAAAATGTTTTTGTGTGTGCGCAGGAGTTTACTTGCTTACAACATTAAAACTAATATGAAACATAAAGCTCCTTCAAGTCATGGTAGAAATAATGTATTGATAATGAGCGCACTGATGTGTGAGCAACCTTAAATGTGATATTCTGTCATTTACTGTTCCAGACTATATGTGGGCGTCAGTTTTTGTCCTTGTCCATGCTAATATATTTCTCCCTGTGTGTTTGTGTGTGTGTATGTATGAGTTTGTGTGTGTGTGAGTGTGTGTCCTTCTTTTCTGCTGCCGTGGAGCATTTGCATGTTTTGAGAGAGGGAAGCCTAGTCTTTAATGAGATTTTTTATGTTGGGGGCAAGTGTGGTGTTGTAAAAACAGGTGACTGCTAAGAAACTGTTTTTTTTTTTTTTTTTTTTTTTTTTTTTATCTCAGCCTGCTGAGAGTGACTTGTTTTCGTTGAAGCCATGTTCCCAGCCTCTAAGTAATTGGTCAGTCGATGGTTAATGATTTCAACCCTAGGCCTAGGAAACCACAGGGGTGCACATCTTTGCTTTTAGGCCATTTCTATCAAACTGTGCGATATATCTGGACTGGAGCCAGCACACTCTGTAGCTTTCTAGGCCCACGGTTGAACAGCGTGAGATAGACCTGAATAATTTGCATAGCTCCTCCCAACTGTAGCATTTCTGTCCAATAGTGGGCCGGCAGCATACCAACTCTGCTGCTGCCGCCTCCTCCACGGCCTCACTGGCTCAGGAAGGTACGTCCCAGAGACACGCCCATCCACTTCCTCTCTACACACACAGCTATTTCCTTGGTTCATAGTACAGGGTGGGCCCTCATTACCACACCCAAACGCCTGCATGCAGCCTCTTCCAGCATTTTAATCAACATTCACACACACACACACACACACACACGCATGCATGCTCACACAAGTTTTCTTAATTTAGGCTCTTATGAACGTGTTGTCTTCGCTGTTATGCGAAGGCATTAGATTATATGGACACAGTTGTCATCAGCATCACTTAATGGTAATCAATTTATTCAACTTGCACTCCAAAGTGCTTTTTACATTCATACCTCACCACCACTCAGTGGTGACCTTGTTACTCCATTTCATTTCCCAAATTAGTTACGGCGTCACTTCTAGCAAGCTCCATCCTGACCTCCAGCTGACCCCATACACCCTTGTGCTCTCTCTGTGCGGATGGACACAGGGCGGAGTGGGGCAGGGGATGAGGAGGGGCATGTATCCTGGGGGCGGGAACTGACATTGCAGGGGGCCGGCAAGAGTTGGGTTGGCGTGCTGCCATCGTCAGACCTGGGTTTGGTGGGAGGTTGGGGAAAGGCGGACGTTGAGGAGTGGGAGAGGTTCAGAATGAGACGGAGGATGGGAGCGCTGCCTTTGGTCGTGTTACCGGAGCCAACTGCTGAAACAATCACGATTGTGCAGCCTTCCTAATGAATCCCACAAGGTTAAAGGCATCCCTCGTCTCATCTCCCCCTCCTGAGGTCTGTTTTAGTACTTTTCAAAAAAAAAAATCATTGTGCCTCCCCAAAGGAATGCCACAGGCCAACGTGGCAGTGAACCTTTCACCATGTGCGTAAGATACAAAGCGACATATTCATCACGTAATGGAGTGGCGAATGTGTTTGTTTTGAAAGTACTAAAATCAGGCCGTGCTTACGTCCTGCCGGGTGGTGGTGGGTGGTTAAGGTCGGCGATTCCGAAGGTGGCTCCATGGATGTATACATTAGAAATAGACAGTGTAGAGCAGACATGGTTCTTCGTCACCTTTTCAGACAGGAGAATCTTGTTTGCTCTACAGTGTAAATTAATCCCTGTAATAAGTAACTAGGATATGTGTTTAGGCAGAATAAAGGTAAAATGTAAAACATTTAAAAAGATTTTAAAGAACTTTAAAAAAGGGGGAACTTACCCCGGTGGAAGGTGTTACTCCTGTTATGTGTGATTGGTGCGCTGAGATTCGGGGTGTTTGTGGTGGTTTGATTGTCAGCTAGAGCCCTCCGATTGCGGGCTTCTTCACTGAGACTGGACCAAGTTGCCCGTTTTGTAAGTTTTTGTGAACATATCATGTGTGACATCATCGCACCAGACTGGACTGACCAGCCCTCATCCTTTTTGATAATTGTCCAGCTGTTTTGTCTTTTTTTAAAGCTTTAAGTCCTCTGATGATGTCACTCATCACTGTTTAAAAAAAAAAAGAAAAAAAAAATCCTGGCACTTTATACTGTAAATTCTTCCTTGCACCTTTTTTAGTAAAAGATTATGGCTGAAGCAAGGCTTGGCAGATTGCTCATGATGTTTCCTTTTTAATGACATTATAGCAAAATGTGAGAGAAGTGTGAGTTTGAGGCATTTCTGTATGTTCTTTTTTTTTTTTAAATAGGTGTTTGCCTTGCTGCCTTTCGCATGTGGGTGTCCTGTGTGGTTATATCTTTTTATAAAATGTTCTCAGGCGGTGCACCTTCACATGCTTTCTAATCCATCTTTCTCCTCTTCATCACTAAGCTGGTATTGCTTGAGTGGTGCAGCCGTCTTACCGCGGGTCATCTTGACTTAACTTATTGTGATCATTCTCCTGAGCAAGAGGGAAGGGATGTATTTAGAGAGCATGTGAACGTGGTGGTCCAATGCTGTCCCTATTGGCACACTGATTGGCTGTCTGGTACAAGTGAAGAGCAGATGTTTGCGCTCTCAACAATCAGCTCTCTTTTTTTTTCTCCCCTGGTTGTGGAAGGAAATTTTTTTCTTTATTTTCTTTTTTTTTTCTCCTGTGGATGCTGCATGGCCAGGCCTAGCTAGATCCTGCATATCGATGCAACAGCCAAGATTATTGAGCATGAGTTGTCACTTGATATTGTTTGCTGCCTTTAAACGCTGTGCCCCTTATCTCCACTCTGTTGTATTGAAATACTAAGCCCTCTTTCTCAACCTTCCCCTCTCTCCCCCTCTCCCCTCTCCCATTTCTTATTGGAAGGTAAGAAACACAAGATAAGATTTTTGGAACCTCTGTGTCTGTGTGTGTTTTTGTGTCAGTAGAAAGAAGGGGAAAAAAAGAGAAAAGGAAACAACAGACAGTTGAGAGCTTTAGACTGAGTAGAAAAGTGACCGGGGTCCTTAAAGGAAATCAATGATTTACATTAACGTAGCTCATTGCCATCAGTCCTGGCGGCAGTTTCAGTCTGACCATCACTCTCTTTTTAGATCTGCTGGGGTCTTCCAGACAGGAAATGGATTGAGGAAGTTTACTTAGCTCTCGGGTTTCTGTTTTATCCCCAGGTGGCAATGAATGGGTTATGATCTGAATGGGTTTTGCAGAGTGTAGCAAACTGTACAGCCAAGGGGGAAGGAAAAAAATGCCAAAGAAATCCATTAAATGCATGTTATTCTCTCTGGCAACATCTAAGCTTACGTTGCCATAGAGAGTCAGGATTTGGGATTTCATAGATCTGAAAAATTGTAGATCTGGATTTTTGCTAAATTTGCAGGTTTTTTTATTAATAAAAGCTGATAAAGAACTTGGTGGATTGGCATGGATGCTCTTATCAAATGATACTCAATTCTCTGCCTGTTCCTCTCCCTTTCTATCGTCTTTTTTATTTTATTTTATTTTTTTACAGCATGCAAAAGTTTACTCAACAAGAAGTCAGATTCCGCTAAGGTAAGGTACTCTCGTCATTGCTCTCCTATATTGTGTCCTCTCTCCTCTGTTAGCTGACCCCCTTTTTCCTGCCTTCTGTTCTTTTTCTGTTCCTCTCACTGTCTTCTCTTTCCTGTAGCTCACTTTCTCCTCCTGGTATTATGTTGAGCAGTATCTTTTTCATTCAGTAATTAGAGTTCTGTTTTTTGGCTAAAATGTCCTCCTCATTTCTGTGGGGTTGTTATGTTTTATCTCCAGGGTTTCTCAATCATTTGTGGTGTGTTTCTAGAACCCCAGATTCCTGTAGTCCTCATTCACAAGTTTGAGACTGTTTTAGTTGCTTTTTTAGTTTTATTCACATCCCTCTTTATAACTATCAGTCCTTTCTTTCATTCTCTCACTGTTTTCTTAACTGTTTTTTTCTTCACCTTTATAGTCAAGCTCAGTCAGAGTTTTGCTGCTCTCTTTTCTGAGCAGTCTCCATCATTCTCTGCTGCTATTAAGCATCTCTTCCCCTCTCTCTTCCTGCCTCCCGCCTCCCTCTCTTTCTCCTCTGCCCCAGGGGTCTCTCTGTGCAGTTAAGTGGCGGAGGCATAGAGAGTTAGTGAGGCAGTAAAAAGGATGATCTAGAGGCCATTCTGTGGCACTCACCCTCTAATTTGCCCTGTTAGCTCTCAACAGCCTGGGAGCCTCGGCACAACATTAGCCCCATTCCCTAAAAGGCGTATATTTCTAATGCATCTATGTGAGTATGTGTGCGCGTGTGTTGTGTACCGTATGTGTTGACTCTGAGTGTCTGCGTTCTCGTCCCAGCCTTCTACCAACAACAGTAAGAACAGTATAGTGAGCGCCATCAATGCCCTGAAAGACACCAACATGGCAACCAACGCCCAGATGGTACAGTAGGCCGCCGCAGTGTCGGTTCCCGCCTCTTAACCGCCCCCCAGTAGTTGCATAGTAGCCCGTTTTGCCTCATCCTCCATCGTCATAGTCGTTGCTTGTCATCCTTCATCCGCCATCCAGGAGGTGTTGCACCGTAACATTCCCTGTCCCAGCAGTACCCATCCTCCATTTTACCCCACAAGGTGCACATGTGGTCCT
Organism: Scomber scombrus; assembly: GCF_963691925.1. NCBI lineage: Eukaryota > Metazoa > Chordata > Actinopteri > Scombriformes > Scombridae > Scomber > Scomber scombrus. The sequence continues at coordinate 18,245,734 of NC_084990.1, forward strand.
CAATTTTAAATCAAGCATATGAGACGCTCATTTGGAAATAATTAAAAATGCTCATCCTTAATATTGAATCTCAGGATGCACATGTGCACCTTGTTTAGTTTTCTAAGGAGCATGAGCTTCTCTTTATGATTATATGCCTCTTAAATGGCAGCACAGAGAACTGTAGAGTCCTGGTTCAGCTACCTATAATGATCTCTGTACATAATCCTTCCCTCCTGTGCTTAATCAGCTACCCTTTAACCTTCTCTCTAAAGTAAACGCCACCCTGCAACCATCTATCCTAACATCTTACTTTGTCATCCAAGTTTTTTTTTATTTTTTTTTAGCTCATTCAACCATCTTTCTCATTCTAACCTGTTTATTTTGCCGTCATTAACCTTCTTACCATACTGCCAAACTTGACTGTTGTGTTGTCATCCAGTAGTGGCACGTTGTGATTTTAACACGCTTTAATAGCATGCATTACATATTTCATCTTGTAGTGGTTTGGTTACATAATGCACAGTCTGGTGTGATGAGGAAGTGCTTCTCAACTGTTAATGCGAGACCCCAAAAGTAGGCCAAGGCTAGGGTTGGGGGAGTGTTTTTTCAATAGATTTTCAAACATGCAAAATCACATTTAAAATTTAGAAAGATCTGTTTTGTATCAGATAATAGTTTGTTGAACAAAAACTTAACAAAGTAACTCATTTTGTTTTTAATTGGTTTCTAATCCATTTCGATAAAGTAACATTTTAAGCAAATCAAAAAAAATTCACTGTTTTCAGCTTCTCAAATGTGACTTTGCTGGTTTTCTTCACCTTCTGTGGTAAAATTGGTACCTTTTTTGAGTTATGGACTGTTTGTCAAACTAAACTTGGGGAAATTTGGAACCTGGGAAATGATTATGAGCATTTTTCACGCTTTTCTGACATTTTATTGATCGAACAATAAAGCCGTTCATTGAGAGAATAAACTGCAGATTTAATCGATAATTAACATAATCATCTCCCAGCCCTAACAGTAGCTGCTCTTGACAGATTAGAAGAGAAATTAACCATTAGTGAGGAAATGTTCTGTTGGGTCACGACCCCATGGCTGAGGTGATGTGTGAGGCTCAGTGGAAAGCCAGTTGAAAGGCACTGGCCCACGATTACGATGTGTCCGTCTGACTTTTGTGTTCTGTGTCGCAGGAATCTCAGAGCACAGTGGTGCACAACCCTCCCGATGGAGTCAAGGTAAGATGCGTGTGTGTGTTTTGTCTGTCTGAAAGGCGGCGTGTTACCCAGCTGCTTCGCTCTCAGGCCTCTCAGACTTAGACGCCGGCTTCGTTAATTTCAGTGTCTCTCTCTCTTCATCCCTCTGCGCTCCAGGGATCAACGGAGAGCAACGCCACCAATGATGAGGAGGAAATGAAAGGTAGGAAAGGTACTCAAGTGTTTCACCCTCTTTTTTCCTGTTCTTATCCGCTCTCACTTTCTCTGTCTCCCATCTAGAGAAGTGTGCATATTTGACTGTAGTGACTGGCAGGTTTGCTGAGATACTACACGTGTCTGTCATGCTCTTGACCCGTGTGCTTGTGGTGTATGTATGTATGTATGTATGTATGTATGTATGTATGTATGTATGTATGTATGTATTTTAACGTGTGTCTGGCTGCGTTTTGTGTGTGTGTGTGTTCTAGCGGACAGTTCAGCGCTGAGTCAGAGCAGCGCCACAGAGGAGATGCCCCCACTTCTGCCCTCACCTCAAAGTTCACCTGCCAGTAAGTTTATCCATGGCAACCAGAAGCTATACGGTCGCCCCTGGCAAGGACCTAACACCCCCAACCCACCCACCCACCCCTTTCTCCCACCCTGGCTGTTTTGTAGTCACCAGCAATGACGTCTTACATCTTTAAGCTCCCTCACTCTGATCCACCAAGCTTTTTTTGAGGGTTCCCACTGGTTTTTGAATTTGTGGAATATTGACTTTTGTTTGTTTTAATTTTATATTCAGGGAAAATCAGACAATTAAGTTAATCGGGAAAGTCAGGGTTTTTTTAGTTTATTACAAATTTGGTCTTATTTTCTTAGTTCTTGCAATTTGTCTTTTTGATAAGAATAACTCGCCGATTTAATTTCTAAAATGCAGCGTTGCTTGAAAGAAGTCAGATGGGACAAGACAGAAGAGCAAATAGACAATCATACAGCTTTTGAAACAAACTTCCAGGTTGGAAAACAAAGACAGTAAAATGATTACCCAAATATTTGTTGTAATTCGTCAGTTTTCCGGTAAAATTGTCACATTTATTTTACAGGTCTCTTCATTTTATACAAATTTCCTGATAAATTCCTGGTTTCTGGTAATTTGCAGGTATTAAACAGTAAATTCTTAGGACATTTTGCAGAGAGGGTGTTGATGCGATTTGGTGCAAATTTTGAGAAAAATGTAAAAAGTGTTGGTTTAGTTGTTAAGTGTCCAATTGTTGTATTTGGGTACAAACATAGTTGTTAATTTGCAAAACACCCTGGTACATTAAATTCTTAACAATTGTTTTCTTTTTAGTGTTGTTTGTGTGTCAGACTACATATTAGCATATTACATAAAACTGTGTAGTGACTCAGTTTCTCACCTACTACCAAATTTGCCTTTGATAGAAAGAATGAATAGAAGCTACTTTTTTAGGAAATTTGTAGGAAACTAAAAAGACCTGTAAAATAAAATACATACTGTAGTTATGTTTTTACAGTGTTCCTGTGCCATAACCTGAAAATGTTTAGGATAATCTGGCTTAATAGTTCATATAAGGCTTTCTCATTTCAGGGAATCTGCGATTAAGACTCCCAATCCAATACCACGACCCTCCTTTTTTTTTTAAACAAATTTGAAATCTATACACTTCACTGTATGAATCACTGTATCAAGGAAACACTAACTTTCATGACAACTGGGAAATATAACTGTATTTATAATGATCCTGTCTCTAGCCAACACCCGATCCACTTTGTAAGAATCAGCATCAGTCCTGATCGATCCAGCGGATCAATGAATCATTTGTTTATATCCCGTTTAAACTTCTGTATCTTGCTCTTCCGAATTTTGCCGTGGCACTGTCACCGTGTGCCCAGATCTCAGCGATGACGTTAAGAATGTCATCATAACCAATCAGCTAAAGCTACAAAAAATAAGACCCAAGCTGTGATAAGCCAGAATTACCCTTTTAACAGAGGGAGCATTAGTAGAGCATTTTACAAGTTCTCTTACACACTGATTGCAGACAGTCATTTCCTGCTTCGTACAACTATTATACAGTACACTGTGTGCTCGCTTCTGAAGAGCAAGACCTATCAACAGTGTCACCAGCTGAATTTCACTCAGATCAAACTTTAAATGGAAAAAAAAACAAAAACACAGTGAGGACTATTTTTTTAGGCCACAAACACTCTGTGACCCAATTGTGTAAACTCATGAAAAAGTCGTGGAATTTTTTTCATCAGGGCCACTGTGGGAACCCTGAAATGTGTGTGTGTGTGTGTGTGTGTGCGTGAGTGTTTGTGTGTGTGTTCTTGGAGATCACTGCATCTATCCCCCTCGTCCTCCTAATGTGACAACTTCCAGCTGGAGGAGGCCTTGCTTACCTTGCAGCTGTGTGTCCTAAACTGGCCTCCCAGTCTGACGTTACTGGAACCATGCACCATTCAGCATCATGTTTCTCTTTGTCGTCCTCATCATTTTCTCTTCTGCTCTCTCTTTTATTCTCCATTGTGTTATTTCATCTTCTCTATAATGTATTATCCATTTCTCTCTAATACAACATTCTTCTCATCTCCTGAGAAATCACACCCCCCTTCTATACTTTCATCTTCTTGTCATTGTCCCACTCCTCTTGTCAGACACACCTGCACCAAAAAAAACCTCTCCACCTCTTTTCCTCTCGACTCCTTCCTTCCTTCCTAAACATGCTAAGTTTTCTCACAGGCATAACATGAGCTAATAACAAACAGTGGCGTTGATCCTTTTCGCTCGGTGTTGCAGTTCATCAGAGGATGCTTTGTGAATGTATATGAGCATTAAGAGTAGAGTAGATGTGAGCAGAGCAGGCAGTTAAGTGACTTCCACATCACACAGCATCACGATCAGAGCTTGCTTCCAGCTGCCATCTTGTCCTCACATCACCCATCTGCATGTCTTTCATAAAACTGCAGTGTTGTTTACTTCCCATTACACTGCACACTAACCCTCATCACATTGTTGTGTTCAGTTTTTTTTTTCTTTTTAACTGCATGACTTTTGGGGTTGATCACATGTACATTTCTGTCATCCTGTCTGTTGTCCATCCACACATGTACATACGTGTGTGTGTGTGTGTGTTTGTCTGTTGACCATCCGTTGTGTGTTTCAGTTCCACCGCATGACGTAAAGCGCATGGCATGGAACAGCACAGGCAACAGCTCCTGCCCCGACTCTGAGCTCTCACAGTCCTCCATGCCTGCCGCTCCACTAGGGAGCAACACTGTCGCTGCTAAAAGCAACACTAAGCAGAGTAAGAACACATCTGCACTAACTGACCTCAGCTTTTCCTGCCGTCTACTCACCGGCTGCTGCACATTAATGCCTCCCATCTCTGAAATGGCAGTTTTCTCAGGAATGAGGAAAACGGGCTGTAAAATATCATCACATCATAACAAGTCTTTTAGTCAGGTGTTTAGAGTCTCATTTGAGATACTTTAAGTTTCAAGAAGAACTGCCTTGATTAATTGATTAGTTGATCAGCAGGAAATGAATCAGCAACTATTTTGAAAATTGATTCATCAGTTAAGTCATTTTTTAAAATCAAAAATGCCAAAATTGTGCTGCAGCTTCTCAAATGTGATGTTTTAATGTTTGTCTTTGTCAAACATGACAATAAATGGAATATCTTTGGACTGTTAATCAGACAGAACAAGGCATCTGAAGACGTCATCTTTTTAGTCTGCGAAATTAGATAACGGACATTTTTCACTGACATTCCACAGACTAAAAGATTAATCGACAAAATGATCAGTAATAATGAAATAATGCACCTTTTTTGTTTCAAGACTTAAAAGCATCTTGAAATGAGACTGATCACCCTGCATGTATCACTAACCAATAACTGTTGGTTTGACACATTATCAGGTCTGGAAATGTTTCTGAAACCAGATTTCAGGACTAATCACTTGGTCAAGTGACTTGTTAAAGGATAAGGCCAGTGTCTTATTGTCAATAAATCCCATGGACACACCCAAACCACCTAAGTGATGTCAATCTTTTTAAAAAGGGGCTTACAAAGATATAGTTGAGTTTTTAAGAAAGGGATTGTCGTTTTCAGCTGCACATTGTCATTTTCAGTAAACTCAAACATGAGTAAATAGTGCATTTGTGAGGAACTATTTTCAGCCACAGATTAATGCATATTTGACACTCTAGTGAGTATTTACTGCTGCAGAAAATATGGGTTTGACTCAAAATAAACTCTCTGTAATGAAGGAGACTATCAAACAGTGTGGCTCAGTTATGTGTTTTAATGTTTTTTAGACAACAGCAGAGCTCGTTAGCACGGAGGAACAAGTTGCAGTGTATTCGGATTTGGATGCACAGACTTGTTAGTGGGATAAATTCATTGATGTTTTAGTATTTTCATGAGAAATGACAACAAGAAAAATCTGACATCACCAGACTTATCTTTTGAAAGAAGGCAGAGTTATTATATGTAGCACTGAAACATTTTATTTTGGCTTCATTGTTATTTTTAAAATTGTGTGAGTTGTGTGAAGGAAGATTGCAACCAGTTATCAGAAACTCCTCACTAATATTGGCAGATTAGTTTGCACAACTATAGTTTTGTTTGGTGGCAGACAATCATGGAACAAACTATTAATATGATATTTTATCAAGTTAATGTTGATATTTTATTTATTAGTAAAGTTGGTCAGAGGAAGACATAAATACAACACAATGTAAGTATATATTGTCATAAAAATCATAACCTAGTGAACAAACCTCACTTTTAATGGAGATAGGTCAGTTGTCATGGAGATGCTAACAGGTGGTTATGACAGGAAAACGCTGTTGAAAGCTTCAGAAAAAGCTAGTAAGTGGGCCTTGAGTTTATTTATGTCAAACTGAGCTCATGGTGTTTATAAGCGTAACTGATTGTGTGGTTTTGGTGGCAGTGTGTGATCACGCAATAGAGAGCGTTCAGTCAGTTTGTGTGTCGCACAGAAGGTGATGAGCAGAGCGTCAGACAGCGACGGGGTGGAACAGCTTCGGGCCGAGTGTTGACGTTAAAGACGAGTGTTTAACTCTAGACGCAGACGGAGAGAGCCTGAAGGAAGGCAGGAGCTGAAGTGATGAGAGGAAATGTCACCAAGAGAAACCAGCACATAGTTAATTGTTTCTCACCTTCTGACCGGCTCCTCGGTCTGCTTATTATTTACCATCTATTTGTCTCTTTGTCATCTCGTTCTCTCTGTAGCTCGTAAACAGGAGATCATCAAGATAACGGAGCAACTGATTGAAGCAATCAACAATGGAGATTTCGATGCCTACACGTGAGTACAGCTACATATGTGTGATGAAAACAGTGGTATTCTTTGCTTTTTGCATAATGTGAAGAGAATTGTTTGAATTGTCTTTATTTTTGCTCCTAGACTGTTTCCCTGCTCTAATGCCTAATGCTCTTTCTTACTCGTTGCTCTTCCTCAGGAGGATTTGTGATCCTGGACTCACCTCTTTTGAACCAGAGGCCCTGGGGAACCTGGTGGAGGGCATGGACTTTCACAAGTTCTACTTTGAAAACTGTGAGTCTTCACCTGAACATTAATTTAAATCTGCTTAGAATATAGGACAACAGACACCAGAAGGTGTAATGTGTTATATTTCTTTTTGGCTGAGAGCATCTGAATGTCCCAGCGTGATTAAATCCACGTTACAGTTTACTACTAGATACAGCTGAGACCAATGATTATTTTCATCATTGATTTATTTGCTACATTTTATTTTGTAGATTATAAAATGTCAGAAAGTCAGCAATAGTTCTTAATTATTCTCATCATAAATCAGCAAATCTTGACATTTGATAGGCTTTGATAAGCAGTTTCTTTTGACTTTCCTTAAAAAATAGCTTAGATGGTTAATCAATCATCAACATTGTTGTTGATCAAGTAATCAATGAATCAAGTGTTTCAGCTCTACTGCTACCTGTTCTACTTTTTTCACCTTTTATTTTTTCCAGTCATTTGAGAGTTTCAAATTTTAGTATTTGAATAGACCTGCAATAATTAGTCAATTAATCAATTTGTTCATTGAAAGAAAATGAATCTGCAGCTATTTGGATAATCAATGGATTGTTTCAGTCATATTTCAAGCATAGTTCTTCGGTTAAGCTTTTCTTATGTGACGACTTGTCACATTTGACAGCAAATTTAATATCTTAATGTTTTATACCGTTTGTGAGACAAAACAAGCAAATTAAAGACATCATCATCGACTCCGAGACATTGTTAATGGCATTTTTTTTGGTCACCATTAAGATTTAATTGACTCGATGATTAAACACACAAATAATCAGCAGATTAATCCATAATGAAAATAATCTTTGGTCACAACACTGTACTGCAGCTTTCAAAATTACACAAAGATTGTAGTTGTAGCTTCAAGCTTCTCTCATTTGTCTCGAGCATCCACAAAATTAAATACTGTTATCAGCTCAGACTGGTGTTTGTCCTGTGTGGTATTTAAGGATGACTGTGAACACTTTGTGTCTCTGTCTCTTTCTTCATCGGTCCAGTGCTGAGTAAGAACAGCAAGCCTGTGCACACCACCCTGCTCAACCCTCACGTTCACCTGATCGGCGAGGATGCGGCGTGCATCGCCTACATCCGGCTCACACAGTTTGTGGACTCCACAGGCCGCCCTCGTTCCAGCCAATCAGAGGAGACCAGGGTGTGGCATCGCCGCGATGGAAAGTGGCTCAACGTTCACTTCCACTGCTCAGGAGCTCCTGCTGCACCACTACAGTGATCAGGTATTCAGCTCACACACACTCACAGATACAGTTTCAGACGAGTGGAACAAAACAAGGATCAGACCTGAGACTCTGGGAGGAATCTGCTGGAAAAAAAGAAAAAACACTTTGACTGCACCAATTTTCAACTGCATTGTCTAATCTTCTACAAGTAAAACCCCTCTGCCATCAGATTAATTTAGAACATGCTTTAATCACATAACATTAAGTAACACAAGTAAAGATTTTAGTGGATTTGACATCATCTGAAGTGCATTACAGTTTTTGGTTGAAATGTTAAAGCTGCAATCTTGACCAATAAATAAGACTAAGATAACTAATCATATGGATCAATATAAGCCTGTTTTACTTACCTGTTTAGAAATATTACTGATAGTTACTGATTGATTGATTACTGTACTCCAATCAATTTAGCTGTTTAATGTTTAGCCTTCTGATTCTGGTTTATTAAAACTCAACCGTGTCATTTTTTCCATTGTTTCTGTTGGTAAAAATAACATTTTACTCACTAAGTGAACAGCAGAGACATTTCTAAAAAAGCAGTTAAGATGCAGGCAGAAACAGAACGGTAAGATGATGAAACCGTTGATTCAAATGATCTCAACTAAACAAATAAAGTGAACACCGCTGCAGCTATGGTGATGATCCCTCTCAACACAGAAAAACTGTGTTAGTGCAACTGACGTTGGTCAAAGTTTAACCAGCAGATCTGTCATCTCAGTACTGCGGTGGATGTTTATTCAATTCCAGTAATGACTCTACAGTTTGTTTTTTACTGTGGGGTTTCCATGTCTTGTCATGTCTTTGTTGACTGAAAGAAAAGTTAACTTTTTAAGTAAAAGTGACACAAATTCTCTTCTTCCAGCTTCACAAATTTAATGATTTGTTATTTGTCTTTATCATATTTAACATTAAATTTAATGTGTTTTTACTTTTTGGCTGCAAATTGAAGACATCACTATGGCCTCTGACAAATTGTGAATGCCTTTTTAACATTTGGCTTGACTAAATTATTAATGGGTGAATTAAGGAAATAATCAGCAGTTTAATCTAAAATTAAAATATTAATTAGTTGCAGACCTAATATCATTTAATTCCCAGATCTCACGTTTAACTTTGAGAGTTCAAAGTTATTTTTAGCGATAGAAGTTAAATTGGAATTATGCTTTAAACTGCACTCGGTTAATTTCAGCCTCGGTAACCACTCGTTTATCTGCCAAAAACTAATATGTGCGTCCTCTTCTCCCCGCAGTGGTCCTGAGCCTCCAGTCTACTGGAGTGTGTGTTTTGGGGGGCAGTTTTTTTCAGCGAGCGTGTTTAAGGGGCACGTCCTCTGCGTGGATTGGCTAGTGCCAGGAGCCCGGACGGGCGAGATCGCATCCCTCTCCACGATACCAACCAATCCTGTCCCTCCTTTGACCTGCTGGGGGCCGGCTGAAAACAAGACACCGCCCCCATGGGATGATGCATGCATCTGGCGCCTGATTGGAGGGCGCGTCTTTGCCCTCTATCCCTCCCCTGGCAGCCATCTTTTTTCTGCCCGCGCAAGATGAGACGTCCTGGGGGAGGAGAGGATTTAACAGTTGAACTTGTGACAGTTTATGAGTATGAGTTATGAATATACTGTGTAAATTATGACTAGATGTACCAGAAACCACCAAAACCCAACCAAGCATTTATATTCACTATCTAATAAGGGAGGAACAAAGAGGAGTGTGAAGTTAGCAGCTGAGATTTTTGGACACATTTTGGCATTCTAGGGATTAACCGGGTAGAAGGTGTTGTTGCTTGTTACCCGGACGTTGATGTAAAAGATGTAGGGAGATTTATTTTCCCCCATCAGAATTGTTAGAGGGAAAACAAGAATCAAGTGAGGGCTCAGTCAGAGAACTTGAAGACGAGAGAAAACTGATATCAAAAACATGAAGCACCAAAGTGTAGAACTTTAGGCTTTTTATGTGTTTTGTGTTTTTGTTTGTGTGCTTGTTTTTCAAGAGAATGGAAATGATGTTGTTTGGGGAGGGTGGGAGCGGGGGGGTCTGATTTGATGCGTTTTTGTTGTGTTTTTAGCGTCCTGTTCCCTTTGCGTTCCTGTGAATAACCGGAGCCTTTTTTTTTTTGTTTTGTTTTGTTTTGTTGTCTGACTGACCCTATATTTGAGGCTCCTTTTTAAAGCAGCTGAGTTTTTAAAAGAGGGATTTTATTGTGCAAGTTTAAAGCTATCTGCGCGTGTTAACACGTTCTGTTGTGTCTGTATGCAGTGGAGGGAGTGCGCGAGCCGGGAAAGGCGTCTGCGTTTTGCATGTTTGCCCGCCGCCTCTCCCTCATTCGTCCTTCCCCTCCCTCCCTTTTACTCTCTTTAACCATTTCCCCTTAACCTACCTTCCCACTCCTTTTCTCCGCTTTCTGCAAGGGCCTGGTTTGTTTATAATCACTGTGTAAATACAGTGTATGTATAGATATATGTAGAAAAGTGTATTATATGTACATGTATCTAAGAGACACTCATCCTGTGCACCTGGCGTGGGAACCATCCCATGACCTCTTGTGACCCCGATCTAATGTAGGAGCAACATTTTCCAACACCTGTTTCGTTTGCCTCCTTAAAATACTTCCTTAAAATATCGGTAGCTCTTGATCACTGAAAAATATAAGACAAAAAATATGAATACACGCTCGTGTAGGCTACCAGCTCTAGTCCCATGGCCGTAAGACTGTTGTTGTTTTTTTGAAGACAGGGAATAAAAAGAAATAACAGGTTGAAGATAGTTTGACCCCCCCCTCTGCCCACCAACTTTTTAAATATGAAGACCTTCATCATAGTGTCCTGATCCCACAATGCTGTGAGCCGTCTCTTCATATCATATGCACACACACGCCTGGTGGTGTGTTTTAGGCTTTGTAACATATCTGCACCACTGCTGTGTGACCACGGCGCCACCCTCGCTGTGCTGCTTAATTGTCTCCATCCATCCGCGACAGTCGTATCTTAAACCCCGGTTATCTCCCCCCCTGTGTTCCCCACGAGTTCTTGCTCTTGAGATGTTTATTTGTACCTCTCTCTGTTGTTTCTCTGTTTCCCGTGTTACTGGTTTAAGTTTTATTTGTTGTCGTCGCTGTTGCTGTTAACTTGTCGTTTGGTAATATGCCGATCTGCCAAGCTGGAGTTCTGCACTCTCCCTCGCACACAGGAATATTAAAAAAAAACAACAACAGAAGAATAAGAAACAAAAAAGGGAAAAGAGGGAGTAAGACAACACAAAATTACAGATTTACAGATTGAATGATCATGGATTGATCAGGACAAAATTATTTATAAATGTAATCTACCCTTGGTTGTTTTAAATTGTGCCTGCTCAGTTGACAGGAGTTTTGAAAGCGAGAGAGGATGAGTTGGTGTGGGTGTGCAGGTTTCTGTGACCTACACTGTTGAACCAGAGCGGGAGACCTAGTTATATGCATGTTTCAGTTACGCATTTCTACCATGTACCTACCTGAATAAGGATGGAGCTAGTGTTAATATATGATATTTGCATCTTTTGAAATAAAAATTTCCTCCATCCAGAATGTTGAATAGGTGACATGAAAAATATTTTAAAAAACGCAAAATTAAAAAAAATATTAAAAAAACTAAAAAAAAATTAATTTAAAAAAAATGGATTCAGGAGCCGTAGCTTGGTATGAGGCCCTCGATGTTACCGTTTTTTCCCTGCGTTGTAATGATATAATATTGGGCTGCGCTTTCTCCCCCAGCCTTCACATGGATGCTGGAGTTTTTTTGCATGATCATGATGTACAATGAAATACAACCATGAATTGACGACTATCAAGTGTTTGTCTGAGTGTTAGTTGGTCTTCATCATAGCTTTGTTATTCTTCAAACTTGGATCTTGAAAGTATTTAATAAAAATACTATTTCAGCACTGGTTTTCCTCTCTTGACTCATTTATTTTTGTCGCCATCTCTCTATGTTAGATATAGTTTTTCTTGTCATTTTGGAAATATTTTTGTCTCTTCGCCAATAATTATCTTATTGGAAAGGCATCTATTCCCTTGAAATGTTGCTCCATCCATTCCCGGAACTAACGACTTGCCAAAACCGCTTTTTGTTTACCCGAGGTGCTTTTAACACCACAGTTTCTGGACTGATGGGCCTTCACATTTGTCAGCTGCTGCATACCTGCTGTCTGGGAGAAATTGTATCCCCAAAACAACTTACAGGGGATACATAACAAACCAGTTTTTTGGCCTGATCACTGTGCTTTTTCGGATTTTGAGACGCTTTTAATCAGCAGCAGTCTCAACCTGAAATCACCAAATTTGGAGGGAATAGAGATGCAGCACACGTTACAGATTATATAACACTGCAACATTCATTAGTCATGCTGAATATGTGCTCATGTAGACTCATATCCTATTATAGGAAAGGAAACTAGCGTGTCTTCAATGACATCTGACATAAAGATGCCGGTTTTGATTTGAGCCGAGTGAAATAAACCGGCTGTGGATCCTCCCACAATAAAACCACAACATGTTTCTGTGGTTGGCCCGATGCTCTGAACACCTCCCGGCGTCACAGCTGGCAAAATATTTGCCCTCCATACTTGTCTGTCATCACATAACAAATTAGGTTAAACTAAATAAATAAATAACCCTGGGTAGCCTTCAGGCCATTAAAGGCATACTATGCAGGATTTTCCAAAAAGAAAAAAAATAAAGCAATGTACAATCCCTCTTAATCATCACTAGAAGTTTATGAGTGTATGTATTCAGTGTATGTATCTAGAGACCCTGCTCTCTTCCTATATTCTTATTAATTAGCTGTTCCATGATGCGTTTGGGCTTCAACATTTGGGCAGTGGGTGTGTTGCCCCCAGCCAGGGTGTGAGGTCATGAGGTCAGGTTATATATCTGTCTCTCTCCTCTGTCTCTGTGTCATGGATGGATGTATAAAGAACTGCAGGTCTGAACAGCACATACGCAGAGCCGAAAGGCCACAGTGGACAAGATGAAACTGCATTCACAAAAAATGTGGCAGAGGCGTGAGTCCTTTTATTTATGCTTTAGAACATAAATGCCATTAAAAAAAATCAGAAAATAGTGTTTAATTTATCTGATTCACAGATTTGTCCTCACTACTTCCGCTTCCCCGTCATTCACTCCTTAATCTTGCTCGACCAGTGTTGCTTTCTCTCTCTCTCACTGAGCCAGAGAGGAAGGGCCAACTGTGAATGCTGTGTGTTTGCAAACGCCAATAAATCCTGCATAGTATACCTTTAATATACACATAAGATTTTTTTAAATCACTGCTGGCCGTGCATCGTCCCCGTCTCACCGCTTGAGCCTTTTCTGTCTTACAGTGCTCCTATTTTCAGTGAAGTATTGAGTAATGCTGCAGCCTTATTTAACAACGAATTTGTGGTGTTATTTATGATAGCCCCAGTTATTTTAAGGGTGTGTGTGTGTGTGTGTGTGTGTGTGTGTGTGTGTGTGTGTGTGTGTGTGTGTGTGTGTGTGTGTGTGTGTGTGTGTGTGTGTGTGTGTGTGTGTGTGTGTGTGTGTGTGTGTGTGTGTGTGTGTCTGGGATGTAGGACAGCTCCCCCTGGTTCCTCTGCTTTCTGTGTGATTAATGAGGAGAGCTCAGCAGTTGGTTAACTTTGACACTTACTTTCTCAAAGACACAAAAAGGCAGAAACTCTTGAGGGAATGTGTCTTGTTAGCTCTCTCTGACCTTCGACTCTTCGTGTCAATGAAATTAGGGGAAAAGCTGACCTAGAACGACTGCTGAATGTAAATTACTTTTGACTTTGTTGAGATCTTAAAGGACAAGTACACAGAACTCATCCAAATATTTGTTATCGCATGGCTCACACTCATCAATAACTGAATGTGGTGTTCGAAAAGCATTGAAATCCCCTTTAGAAAACAAACCTCACACTAAATCTAATCAAATGATCACAAACCATATTTTCTAGCTTTTCTTCATATTATCAATTTTTTTTTCATCACAAATGTAACCTGACTGAATAGTTTGATTTATTATTACCCTTTAACAATAGACTTTTTTATTTTTTAAATGAGGTCAGACTTTTCTTAAAACTTTCTCAATGTGGCAAGAACTGTATTTTTAAGTTAATGACACCAACAATTTATAGCATTAGGACCTCTTAGATGTTGATTATTGATGACTGAGGTCTTTGGTTTTATAAAAAGAAAACATTGTATACACAAAGCTGGGTATAATGTAGTTCAGTACAGTGGTTTATAATATTTGGCAGAGGTACCTGAGAATCACTGTAAGGGTTTTCATTAGTGATGAAAGTGTCACAAAAGAGGTAAAATGAAACATAAACCTTTTGTTGTATGATAATAATAATAACAATAATAATAATATGTGATGTCTTTGTTCAGCATTATAATTGAATCTTATATCTGTTTATTCTTGACAGACCTCAACATCTTTAAAGCAAGATATTTTCACAAGTCTCATTCAGATTCCTGGTAAAAACCCATTTGTCACAACTGAACGCTCATCGACTCTCCTTTTTCTTACGGTGATATTTTTTGTTTTGACAAATGAATTTTGAATCAGAAGTGAAAAAAGCTAAACAAAAGGATCTCGGGGAAACATCACAGCAGAGCCACTGAAGCGATAAGCATCATTTGAGAGTTTCTTCCCCAAACAGCTACGTTATGTTTTCACAAAAGACTACAGTAAACAAATCAACAAAAAAGTATTTTCTACGGAGCCAAAGCCCTATGTGGATTATTCCTCTGAACCATAGAGCTCTAATGTTATTACACTTCTTAAAACACATAGAAATCCCCACCGTTGCACTAACCAAATTTTGAGGTGTGGCTGAAAGCCAACAAATGCCCTATTTACTCTGTTAGAGTAACATTTACTAAAAACTAGAGCGCTCAGCAGTTCTTAGCATGTAAAGACTACACAAGTATATATTTGTGATGTATTTTTTAAGATTTATGTCTAATGTGGTCACAAACAGATTTAAGCCGATTTGAATAGCAGCAGATGTATCCCTTTACAGTCCTAGTCCTCAGCATTTACAGGGATTATGACTAGTGGAGCACATCACCAATGCCACAGTGAAAGTATGGGTAGAGTTCTTCAGTGAAGGTGTAGCCAGTGAATGAGTAGATATGAGACTCGCCCTCAGTATCATAAAAGGCGACTTTGCCCTCTTCGTAATCCACAAACACTCCAACCTTCCTCAGCTTCTGTGGGTAGAGTAAGACAGGGGGAGCAGTGTTTGGATACCATTTCTTCCGGTCTACAGACTCCCTAACGACTCCGATGGCCCACTTGTTCTTCCCTTCCACTTGCACCTCACAGTAAAATCCTTCCTTTGCTACAACCGATGCACCCAATAATCCTGTGAATCTTTTCTGGTGGAAAGCTTTCTCCTGCCACTTGCCTTCCCTCGCCTCCTTCCCATCATCGGAGAGGGTTGAGGGAACAGTGTGCAGTGTCAGGGTCCAGACTTACATCCACATCGTAGTGCCGAATCCACTTCAGCTTTTGATCGGGGAACTTTGCCATGTCTTTGTTGAACTTGTCTTCCAAATCAGGAAGTTCTCTCCTTGCAGTTTCTTGGAATTCAGAAATGGCACTGCGCAGAGATTTCCTGATACTCTGCTAATGCTGACTGCTCTGGATGCTGAACTCTTCTTCATTATTCATGTGTGGAAGGTTGGACAGCGATGATGATCTCTGGAGGACATAGAAAGGGTCATCTGTGTTTGAGAGCTGCTCCAGATCTGTGCACCTCCTCTGTAGTGCACTAATTTCTTGCTCAAGAGCTTTAACGAAGCCCTCGGCCTTCCTCTCAATTGCCCTCTGCTTCTTCGTAATCACCCAAATGAGCTCTGATCGACTCCTCTCAATCGAGGCCATGAGAGCAGTGAACACCTGCACACAGTCCGATACGTCCCTCTGGGTGTCCCTCATGCTGAGCTCCACCAGGTGTTTGACCTCCTGGACCCTCTGCAGCTTCTCCTGGATCATCTGTTGTACTTCCAGCTCTGTCTCTCCAAGATGGATCTTTATCTCGTCACACTCTACCTCGAGTTTCCTCGAAACTCTGTTGTGCTGCTCCCAGATGTTGCAGGCCTCATCTCCGTCCTCCGATTCGTCAAAGCTTCTGTCTCTCATCCCTTTAAAATGATCAGAGACTTCTCGGATTGTCGTGTTGGTTTTGAACTCCGGTCTCATCGTGAAAGTCTGCTTGCAGAGTGGACACTGGCAGTGGCTGCTGTTGTCCCAGTAATGCAATGGACACAGTGAAGACCTCCAGGCAGATTGAGTAATGAAACTGTTCTTCACAAAAGAGACTGCTGCAGGAAGCCATGCCTGTGACATTACGTAAACCACAAACATTACTTCCTGGAAAATATTTTAGCGTTTTGTTTATCATCTCTCAGACCAAAATGTGAGCTTATGTTTTCTCTCCCCTAATACTCTGACACACCAGATTAATTCAGACTAACCGTATTTTGTCATTGGACTGAACACTCTAGGCACACAGAAAACGTATAATCTGGCAACAAGGAAGCACATATTTATCAGCATGCACAGATGCCTTAGATAGATAATTCTCTGCTTATTTCAGTTTTATATCACTGTAACTTGAATATATTTAACTAATGATGAGCATTTTCCTGATTTTGTGACATCTTAAAAATGATCACTTTTTTTTTTAAACTATAATTTACAGTTTTCTGTTATAAATTATCTATTAGTTACAGCCCTACATACCCTAAATTAAAGTTTAATAGTCCAAGTTTACTATAAAAAGGGTAAGGGTTAGGGTTAATTCTCATATTTTCATGAAACATTCATTGTTGTAATATGAGACAAGCTGCCAAAGCCTGCCGCAAGTTCAAATTCTAAACTTTCAATACAGTATAATATTTATTTATAGAGAGAATCTGATGAAAATGTATGGCATAAAGATGTCTTTAGTCTTCCTCACCTCAGGGTGTGATAACGGCCCATCCACATGCTCTGCAAACTTAAATTAAATAATCAATCAGCAATTCACTCCTTTTAAAATGTCATTGTGTTTCTCTTTAGTCCATCATCTTTACTCTGAATATCTTCCTTGTGTGACAGTCCCTCCACCCCTTACTCTGCTATGCTGTAGATCCAGTTTTAGACAGATGTGAGTTAACCCTTTAGATGTCAAGCTAACACCAAATTTATAGAAACCTTTAGCAAGTAATCCTACTTTCAACCAGATTAATATAAAACCTGTCAGCTATGCTCATATTAAAACTCTATCTCAGTCAGTACCAGCGAATCCACCGCGAGGGTATCCTGACACCCCCTTTTTTTCAGAGGGGAAACCATCCCAACAAAAAAGATTAACATGGGTTAGTGCAGCAGCTTAGCAGATTTTCTCTCTCACGCTCTCTTGCTCTCTTTTTAGCAATTAAAGTTTTGTAATGAATCTTTTAGACATATAATTTACAAAAGTTAATGTATTTTGACAGTGAAAATGGCTTTTAAGAGTTTATTTGATCAAATGAATACCCTAATCATATTATGATGAAAAAACAGAAGGGACTCTTGTGTATAAAGTGTTTTGCTTGTTTCCTAATTTTTGTGAATGCAGACTAAACATTGTCTCCATGCTGAATCCAAATTATGCAAAAAGGATATACCAACTGATATTAAATTCAAATTACTATTTAATTACCATTATTTGGCATGTTTGGTATTGACAAAGACTTAAGGGGAAAACATTGTTAATAAAAGCTTATATTGAATAAACAACAGAGAAGAGACACAACACTGATGACTTGTTTTCACTGGGTATATGTTTTAATACTGAACCATGATTTAGCACATTACACTGAGGAACAGCTGATGGGTTTAACACAGATTAAGTATGCCTACACCTTAAACACTTTACGCTGCTTCCTCACTGTCCAGCCGGAGACACACAGTATTTACACGAACCTACAGGACCTGCATGGTAAAACATCAAAGTCTCAGGAGAGAAGCAATGACAGGTTTGAGTTTATGTACAAGATTATAACAACAGGCGTCGGACAGGTCCATTGTTGGGGAAACAGCAGTAGCAGGTTACAGGATGCTTCACAACACAATGATTCACAGTACACCAAGCACAAGTCCGAACACATATAGCAACAGTATAAAAAGAACCATCAGAGCCGCATTATCCAACTATAGCGGCTCTGTGAAAATAGAGCAAGGTCGCCATCTTCTGGTTAAATCACACATCTGCTCAGAGAACAACAGAACAGACAACATTTACTTCAACAGTTTGGCTATCTAATTCAGTCAAGAATGAATGCGGTACACATACTATCTAAACTCAGGAGTAGTAGCTATCTATCCGTCTATCTGCCTACCTATCTATCTATCTAGAACCAACTGTTGGATTCAGTACAAAAAGATAATTTATTAAACCCGACAGTCAGCTTCAGATGGCTTTGAAAGGAGAGAACTGTCCTGTACAGTTTTTAAAGGACCACACCAGTGTTTTTGCAAGTTTTAACTCATTTACTATAGCGTGTATATACTTGATATAACCACAGACAGCTTTCCAAACCATGTTGTTGTGTTTCAGATATTACATTTTTTTTTTTTATACGTTGCAGGGAGCCATTGTGTCTTTTGTTTTCTAAGTGGAGTAGAAATCAATTAGCTGACTCGTTAAACTTGCTTGAGTTGTGTAATCCATCACGGTTGAACGTCAAGTCTGCGAGACCAAAATGATTTTCTGTCCATTATGGTTGTGGTTTTAATGCAGGTTAATTGATCTGAAAAGAATGCACCATGTTATCACTCAATAATGGTGAAACTTTGACAGGAATAAATGCTGATTAAACATTTATCGCGATGAAATATGCAGCTCAAACTGTTCCGAGAGTCTGCTAATTGATTTTCAAATCGCACAGGAACAAATGGAGACAAACTGCTTCCTGGAAAGAAAGGAATTTTGAGAAGAGTGCAGCACTCATGTTTAAGTGAAGAAGTCCATCCTGAACAACAACAGAATACATCATAAGTAGCAAAGACACACACAAACAAAAATGCAAAAACACTGTTATGGTCCTAAGTTTAAGTAGCTTAGTCATGGGTCTAAATGAACAACAGCTATTTCACCAGTAAAGGTTTAAAACAACGAGCCCTGTTTGAAAAAGCAACATCACCCACATCTGAGTTTTTATCAAAACTTAACTTGGGATGAGCGTCGCCTGATGCAGGAGTTTTGTCATGAGGTTTATCTACATTAATAATCTTAGAGGGACAGTAATGATATACAGTCAGCGTTTATACTAGATGTTCTCTAGGTTAGTTTGTTGATTTTTGTCACTAAACAGAAATCTTCTAACAGCTTGCACAGAAGGTGACTAGGTGAGTTAGGTGAATTTTAGCATAGATTATTGTGTGACCATAACCTCCAGATATT
Source organism: Scomber scombrus (assembly GCF_963691925.1). Classification (NCBI taxonomy): domain Eukaryota; kingdom Metazoa; phylum Chordata; class Actinopteri; order Scombriformes; family Scombridae; genus Scomber; species Scomber scombrus. The sequence goes on from NC_084990.1 coordinate 18,265,204, forward strand.
TTTATGCTAAGACTACTGTCCTTATAATACATGCCATGCTGATTTTTTGATCTTCAGTATTAGTGAAAGGCCCCGATCAGCAATGCTGAAAAAAAATCTGCAGGGCTCGACCTAAACGACGCAGATCCCCTCAGTTGTTGTTCTGCTTCTTAAAAGGCTGCAACTCACATGTAAGCACCACAAATCACCCACACACTCTGTCATCCTGGCAGCTCGGGAAGGTTCTGCCCACACTGCTGTACTCGTCCAATACGATTAGCAACCGCAAACACTTGGGATTCACAACACTAAGTTCAGATTTGAAATGAGCACAGAGACGGCCGTTTTGTACTGACTAAGTTCGGAGCGTCTTTCTTTTCTTTTGCTTTTAAAGTTTACTTTCTTCTTCCTTCAACTCTCCTTCCTCCTCTTCCTCCTCAGGCGGTCACATGGCACAGATGGTAAGCCAATGGCGCGGCCTCAATCAGACCAGAATTTGTGTGTTTGTGTCGCCATCCCCTCCGTGGTGGGCATGCAAGCTCTTGGTGTGTGTGTTAACGTGTTGGTTAGTGTGTGAATGATAAACGTGCGTGTGTTTAATCTCATTGATTTCATTTGTTTCCACATTGTGATATTGTTGCTCGTGTGTGTGTTTGCCGTGCACTTGGAGGTATTTCTCCTTGCCCTTGCTCTGTGTGTGTGTTAGGTCATTGTCAACATGCGTCATATCTTCATTTGTCTCTGCCTGCTCCTCCTGCGTGTGCAGCCCCTCTTGATGCGCTTGTGTGTTGATGACCTCGTCGATCCAGCTCCTGAAGCGGCTAACTCTCGTGTAGAGCGCAGGAGAGGAGGGGTCAGCGCAGCCGTAACCCCCGGCGACAACCCCAGTGAGGACCCATCGACCTGCCTCACCAAGGCACACCAGCCCGCCTCCGGAGTTGCCCTGACAACTGTCGCCATGGAGGAGGCTGGTGTCTGGAGGACTGCCTGCACACAGGGTACCGTGGCTGGAGAAGCTGTCGCCATAGCGCTTCTTACATTGCCATGATGACATCACAGGGACCCAGGATGCAAGAACTGAATCTAGGAGAGAGGAAAAGACAAAAAGATGAAAGAGGTGGCATGTCAGGAGTGCTGAACCAATTAGTTTACTATCAATCACCCATCAACAGGAAATTAATTAGTGATAATGAATTACTTGGGTAATCAATAATCAAGTAAATATGTCAAACATTCACTAACTAAAATAGAAAATTGTCACTGCAAATCTTTTTAATGATGTGCATTTTTCATTATTTTCTGACATCTGATTAATGATCAATTATCAAAAACTGTCAAAAAATAAATAAAAAATATCAAAAATAATAATAATTGAGAGATTTCAGTAATGAAAATATCCATTTATTGCAGGTCTACATACACTGCATTAAGTCTAATCTACCCAAGACAAAGTTAACAATAAAAAAATGTTATGTTATATTTTTATGAAGCATTCATTGTTGTAACATTAGACAAGCAGCCAAAACCTGCCACAAGTTCAAAGTCTAACCTTTCAATGCAATATAACATTTATTTATAAAGTGAATCTGATGAAAATTTCATCTAAAAGATATCTTTAAATACACTCAGATCATTGTTAGACGTTAAAAAAAGAAATACATCATGCATATACCAGAGAGAAAAACACACACCTGCTCCTGTCCAGCCACCGGTAACCATGACAACACAGGAAGATGGAGTACTTCCCCCTGATGCTGCATCAGTAGTAGGGAGGCATGCTGCGTTGGTGTTGGGGTCAAAGGTCAGACAGTGGCCCTTGGAGCTGGGAAGCTTCAGCAAAGCCAGGTCATGACCTCCGCTCTGACCCTTGAACTTCCTGTGAACCACTACCTGCTCCGGGGTGAGAGTCTGCTCTGAGGCCCCGACACGCACCACGTACCTGGACGGATCGCTGCCAAACCTGGAGGAGGAAGAAGAGAGGGAGTGATAGGTGTGAGACACTTCACACTGTTCAAACCTCCAGTGTAAGAACTGATGTAGAGCTCAGCTGTGAGTCTGATTTACCTGCTGATACAGTACGCAGAAGTCAGAGCCCAGCAGGGGCTGATCAGAATACCGCTACAGAGAGGACCGCCATCTTCACTTTGGGACTGAAGCCACACTGACACCTGCCATGGCCACGTGGTCCTGAGAGAGAACAGGAAACAATCACCATCAAAAAATGGCTGCTCTGATGTCATAATAATAATACTTGATTAATAATAAATTAATCAAGTAATTACTTGGTGTATAATACATTTTAAAAAACAATTTCTAAAGAGCCAATTTAAAATCCAAAAGATATTCAATTTACTATCATGCACAACAAGGAAAAGAAGCAAATTCTCTGCTATAGTTGGTATTTTTTGCTTAAAAAAATAACAGAGACAATGAACTGGTTGTCTAAATAATTGCAGATTCATTTTCTGTCAGTCATTGATTTAATGACGACTTGTTGCATCTCTAAAATAATTCAAAGATGAAGGGTGTGGGGGTTTATAAAGGGCCTAAAATATTGATCTAGTCATGGTTAGTCTAAAAGTCATGTTAAATATATGAAAATGTGACTTTTGGAACTGAACTGTCACTTCTTGAATCACCGGGATGAGGTGTCAGATTTAGACAAACTGTGCTACAAAATATGGTTTCAAATCCTACCTGAGCATGTTCTCCTTTCCTTGCTCCCTCCTCTTGCTCTCTTCCTCCCCCAGCTTCCTCAGGCCACAGCTCAGCTCTTGCGGTTTGACTTTTACCGCCGACTCCTGCGGCGTGACGTCACACTTCACCCCTGCATCCGCCCTGCGTCTGCAGCCCTGGATACTCTGACCCAGAGAGGGACACTCTCCCAGGAACTCCTCCTTCCCTGTGCACCTCACCTGGTCCAGGTGGATAGGTCCTTTCCCCTGGCCGAACCCTCCGGCTGCTACCGCTCCGCCGCTGTAGAGAGGATGCGTGAGAGGGAATATTAACTTTTGTGCCATATTTCTCTCTCTAAGTCTCTTTCATGCAGGTAAACGATCGCTTACCTGTGTCCGAGCTGTCTGCACACGACGGCTGCATTCAGGTCGTTCCAGCCAGCGTCACAAATACTTCCCCAGTCGCCATGGAGATACACCTCGACTCGACCTTCCTTCCTGTTGCTGCCACCCACAAGACGTACCAGGGGACCTGAAAGAAAAAACACACACACACACACATACACAACTCTCATTAATATGCATATCTGTGCATCAACATACTCCAGTGTCCAGTCACAGAGAGCGGGTTAAATGTTTGCTGACAGGAGTAAATGTCACCCAGAGCCTCGTGTCTCTTTCTTCAGCCTCTATTCTCATTGTAATGGACTGTGTGTCTACAGGAGCGCAGCACCTCTGGGGTGCTGAGACAGTAAACACTGCTTTATTCTGTCTGCTGTCAACATGTGGACATGTCTTTGGACAGAACACAGACACAAAAGGAGCAAAAACTGTTTGTTTTTTTCATTCCTTATTTTACTAAAGGAACATAGATACAGTAGACAGAAACATATTGTGAAACTCGTGTTTATTATTCTTATTATATTTAGAAATTTGTCTTAAGTGCAGTCTGGAGTTTACAGATATAAAAGAAATACTTCAGGCTGGCATAAGACCAGCAGTCTGCAGGGACAGTTTGACCTTTCCGTACTAAATTAATTGCAGACACACAGTCCAAACTGCTGTCTGCAGTGCAGTGAAATGACGGTCTGTTGTTTCTTCTTCTTTGTTTCAATAAACTTTTCCCATTCCTGGAGACGTTTCCTGCAGTCATGTTTATTCACCGTGTCCAGAGCCTCAGTGAGGACTCTTCTCTCTTTCCGTCCCAATCTTAGTTTCACTAATCTGTACAAATACGCTACCTACTGTAGCTGCAAATCCAATAGCTACACCCTACTCCTGGCTTTCATGCATTTTTGGATCTGACTATTGTTTTATGGCAGACCTGACAAACTGTGACCGTATCCTTTAAAACATTTAACCCTTCTATAATCTGGATTCTGACTAAATGCTATAAATTGTGAATAACATCACTTTCCAGACTAAACTGTGAGTCAGAAACTCTAATATCGTTTTGCTTCTTGCAGCTTTTGTTCACATTGTTGTCAACTTGAAGTTATGTTTATTTGTGTCTATTAACTAGTTGTAGCAGTGGGCTGAAGATGAGGAAGAGGGACTTTAACTAGGAGGTTGCTGGTTGAGCTTTGAGCTTCAGGATGAAAAATTGGGACCCCATTTTGATACAATATGCATGCAGGTCTTCCTCATCTCACCTGTGGAAAGTGCGATAACTGGCACCTCATTGGTCTCTTGGCTGGGTCTGCCCCTGCAGCGCACCCCAACATCCTCACTGTGGGAGCAGTCGGTCCGACCCCAGATCCCGTGGGGACAGTCTAGCAGGGAGGTCTCCGATCCCTCGCAGTGGATGTCGTCCAATAGGATCAGGCCAACGCCCTCGCCAAATACTCCATCTGACACAACCTCAGCGTGACCCCTACAAGAGGAGAAAAGGTGAACATCTACTCTTATGAGGTAGGATTCACCTCATCAGTAATACTGTGTGTATTGTTTTGTATTATAAAGATGATCTAAATACAAAACTACAAGGTTGGTACATATTTTTTCCATTTATTAACTAATCCCAGTGTATTTAAAGTACAATACAATATAAAAATACAATATCAATGTTAGTAATGTGTTATTTCCCTCTAAGCCTTAATTCTTGAGTGGGCCAATATTTGTTTCGTTTTTATAGATTGGGCTTTGGTCAAGCTCATTAACTTCTCTCCTTTCATTTCATGCCCATATGTGCAGAGCACACAAAGGTCATTGTGTGACATATTGTTATATTGATTATGTTACATGTGACACACGACCATGCAGAGCATCAGGGAGAAACTGGAGCGTTATTCTCCAGTTTCTGTAAAGTTACATCAAAGAAAAGTAGGCCATAAATCTTTATTTACTACAGAAACAGTGTTTGTTTGTTTCCATACCTGTAGCCCAGCTGTCTGCAGACCACTTCTGCATGCTGCTGGGTCCAGTGGTCGTCACACACCGTCCCCCAGTCACCGTTGTGGAAAACTTCGACCCGACCCTCCCAGGGACTGTCTCCTCCAACCAGACGCACCACGCCATCTGAAACAGTTTCATATTGTACCCCATTATAACAACTTCCCTTGAGACATAAATGTAATTAAAGGCAGATACACAAAATCAATTACACAACAGTAAGACCGGAGATTACATTTACAGCTCCTACATATAATATTTTAAACATTAATGTATCATTTGCACATTAATTATTAATCTGTAATGCAATTATAAACAAGTTAGATGATCTTGACTGCAGATGCTGTACGTTTGTTCTCAATTCTCATAAATCCTGCAGAGGATGTATCTCTCATACTGTAATGATTTATTGATGTTCAGAGGCTATAAATAACAGCTTTAAGCTTACCAATGTGTATAGGAGTGTGTGTGTGTGTGTGTGTGTGTGCGTGCGTGCGTGCGTGTGTACTGTACATGTACCTGTATAAGGGCTGCAGGAGACCCCAGCATCCTCCATGTGGTCACAGTTGTGCTGCTCCCAGTCGCCATGGGGACACTGATCCAGGAAGAGCTCGTTTCCTGTGCACTTCACAGCATCCAGCAGGATGGGACCTGAACCTTGACCGAAGTGAGCCCACGACCAAGCCTTCGCCACACCACTGAAACACACACATGCACAAAAGTTGACTGTAGGGGAATTTCATTTCTACCTTTTTAGACTTAGGGAAGCTAAAAAAACTATAAATATTATAGAAATATCTGAAGGAATTCTTAATACTTGCATTTAGCTCCTGATACTGTATTTGTAGATACGTGAGGATTGAACAGGCACACACACTCACTGGGTTATAATTTTACCCTGTTCGGGTCAATATAGCACCAACACAATACTGGGTTAATGTTACTCAGAAAGCTACTCAAGACAAGGAATTGTTTTCACCCATTTTTTATATTACTATTGGTTTATTTACCCAAACTAAAACTTGTTATAATCTATTTTGCTCTTTTAAAACTTACATGTCACAGTTTGTTGTTAATAAAGTATATTATATGCATATATGCACATCATTTTGTTAAAAAAAACACACATGTGACAGTTTTTATCTTAAGCTTGTTGTGTGTAACACTGGGTCAAAATACCAGATTCCTACAAGTTAACCCAATGTTGTATTAGTGCTATATTAATCTGAGTGCCTCAAATAAGGTGAAACTTTAACCCAATGATCTTTAGTGTGTGATATATCACTCACTAATTCAAACACAAATACATATTCTTGTCAACTTAACCATTTTGTTTAATTCTTGGTACATTTATTCACCAAACTACATATGGTAACCCTTTCCCGTGCTAGTTTTATATTAATAAGAGCCATGCTAGCAGCTCTCTAAGGCTACACGCAGCTATGCTTTGAACTAAATACTCAATAAAATCTTAGGTATAATGTTTGCAGTTTTCACTTTAGTTTAGGATGTTAGTATGTTAACATTTACTCTTCAAACTTAAGGCTAATTACAGCTGCGGCTGATGGGAATGAGATCAGTCAAACCAAATTGTAATTTTAACCTGATGTTGGTGCTCGATGAAAAGTTAAAAGATTGTCTAAAAGATAAATGTCTGTACCAAATTATAAGACAATCCAAACCAATAATTGATGGGATATTTCAGTGGTGGGCGGACTAAACAACCAACTGACTGACATAATCCTGAGTTGCTTTTAGTGCTGATCAATTCTAACAAAAACAACACATAGCAAAAGAAAATACTCTAAAAATAAAGATAATGTCTAAAATACTACAAATAAATAATGAATAGCTCCTACAAGGATGCTGTTGCTTCACATGGCAATGATTTATTGATGCTGAAATGCTACAAAAAGCACTTTGTACAGCTGAACCTCATGTTACAACATGCAGAAAGGTTTGTTAAAAGCAAGGTGAAGAGTGGGCAGTTTTTAGAGTCCAATAATGACATCAGAATAAAGGAAGGAGAGGATGGATGGATGGAAAGACAGTTTTTATCCTCTGGGCTGACATATTACATAGGAAGCTGTGAACAAGTGGATGCTTGTTGCTGTCAAAAATCATATTTTTGGGGGAATTTGAACATCCCCACTGGGACGTATGGTTGTAGTAAAAATACGAGAAAGTGTGTAAGTGTTTGATACACCTACCTATTGTAGAAAAAAAAAGAAGGAAAACCAGGCGGGGAAACAAATCACTCAGTTTTGCCTTCAAGTGTCAAAACACATCAGAGCCTGTGTGCAGCTGTGTGAGCACCTGTGCATCAGTGTCAGGGCATTTATTATTTAGAGGCACAAACACAGACGATGAAGCGTCCCGCGATGTTTGGGGAGATGAAATGCAGCGTAATGTCGAACATGGAAGAGTTTCGCTCCCTTCACAGCTATGGCTTCATCTCTGTAAGACGCTCAAAGTTCTCTGTTACGCCTCCTCTGTGGAGGCTGAATTCTCTCGCTACACAAAGGGAAAGATTTAAAGATTCAAACCTTCACAGTGGTGTTTCCCACAGATTTTTTCCCTCACTTTTTGACTTAGTGAGAAAACCATAATCCAAATGACACCCATGTTCTCTGTAACGAACCCCTCAAGCTCACTAATGATCATTAACTCAAGAGGGTCAGATAAATAACACAATTTTATTTCCTACTAGGCTTTTAAGGAGGAGTCACAGTGCCAATTTGTATTATTCAAATTGACCCAAAGTGGCAATATCCTCATTTTCTTTGCTTTTGATGTGTTCAAGGTGTAATCCCTCTCCACTTAGCCTTTGATTGAGCAATAATGAGAAGTGTTTTTTTCAACTGAGTGCCATCCAAAACCAACAAGACGACATAAAACCCCTCTGACAGAAAGTCTCCACCACACTAATCTAATTTCACTATCCCTAAACGGAAGTGCAGGAAAAGAGGAATGGTTGTGAAAATTTAAGCTCCTTCTGGTTGCTCTGTCAAATATAAACAACACTTCAAGAATCACAGTATCTCAGCAAATGAGTCAATTAACCATCCATCACACATGCTCACTTTGAGGATATTATACATTCACTGGGAAACACTACATAATATAACACACCAGCTGAGCGAGCAAAACATCTGTCAGTATCCATGGTGACGCCTGTTTCGTGCTCGTGGTTGCATCTGTGCCCTGGAGTCAACAAATCTCATCAAAAGAGCAAAACTAATAAAGATTTGATGCTACTAACAAGTACATATTTCATATATCTTGTTTCCTCTGTGCCATAGAGTTGTTGTTCAGAAAGTATTAAAAACACATCCATGAGCCACACTGTTGCCAAATGTGTTTTAATCCGCAAAGGAAAATAGACCCCAACAAATGCACTATTGCACTAATATAAGCCTGCTGTGCTCAAACCCTGAGGATGGACTTTACAGTGAAGAAGGAGATGTCTTGTGTCCAGTAGTTACATTTAAGAAATTATATATATTTGCACATTTGTAGATTCTGGATTTTTTTAATGAGGGAGTAGAAGATGTAATTTTAAGGATTTTAACAAGATAATCAAACCTTTTTGTGGAAAACAACTGCTATTTAAGGTAGAAAAAACATGTCTGGAGGGGATCTTTCAGGGAGAGTATGAAGGGATTTGTTTGAAAATGTCACCAGACAGAAAGACACACACGTGTTGACTTGGTGTGATAGTGTGAAAAAACACTACAGTACATACCTGAAGCCTAGCTGTCTGCACACCACCTCTGCATCTCTGTCATCCCACTGGTCATCGCAGACAGAGCCCCACCTTCCTCCGTGGAAGACCTCCACTCGACCCTCAAAGTCTTCCTCACTTCCGACCAGACGCAGTGGAGGGCCGCTGCCTGAGAGGGGGAAACGCATGACTTATGAAACATCAAATAAAATGTTTTTAAGTTTAAATGTACTGTAATTAAACACAATTATCACTGCATTAGGAATACATAACTCATACTCTACAATATACTTTAAAAGAAAGACAAATAATCTTTGTAAGCATCTCTCCTCTGTCTCTCTCAGGTGTGTGTGTGTGTGTGTGACGGGGATTATTCAGGTCTGGTTGCCATGACTCTCTTGAAGTCACACTGACCTTCCGGCGGCTCACACACCAATGCCGCCTCGTTTCCATGGTTACAGTCGCCAGTGACGAAAGTCCTGCTCCGGCAGGCGCTCAGGGTGTTCTCGTCTCCGTGGCAACCCAGACGCTCGTAGTGGAAGAGGCCGGAGCCCGTGCCGAACTGCGAGTGCTGCAGCGCCATGCCAATGTCACTGTAAGAGTAAAATCACAGTTTTTACTATTATTAGTCATATTTCTATCATTATTATTGTTGTTGTTGTACTTCTCCCTCTCCCCTCTCTCCTCTCTCCCCCTCCCTTCTTTCTCTCTCAACCCAACAGGTCTAGACAGATGGCTGCCCACCTAGAACCCAGTTCTGCTCAAGTTCTGCTCCCATTAAAGGGGCCAAATACTTGCTCATGAGGGAATGTTTTGATGTTTAAAGAGCCCTAAGGTAACTTCTGTTGTGATTTGGCACTACATTAATAAAATGGACATAATATCAAGGTGCTGAGACGTTGCTGCAGCATCTGACATTTGTTTATTTCCTCTTACCCCAGGCCCAGCTGCCTGCAGATCACACTGGCATCTCTGTCTGTCCAGTGGGAGTCGCACACCGCCCCCCACTGGCCGTTCAGGTAGACCTCGACCCGCCCGCTGTCGGAAGACGAGCCGCCAACCAGACGAGCAGCACCTGACAGTCAAAAAGAGAATCAGAGACAAACAGGTGAATGGTCATAAAACAGCACAAAATATTCAACCTGCCTTAATGTGTTAATGATGACACACAATTTTTGATAATCGATTAATTGTTTAAAACTGCATTAATTATCTTTTTGACCACTTGGTGGCAGCACTACAAACTGTAAACACTACAATGATATCAATTTAACAGTTGACTTTTTAATCATCCAACGCATAAAAAGCAACATTATCATTTAGAGTTGTGTTTGCGGTCAGCTGGTAAATCCAACGGTAAGTCCATTATTCAATATTTTTAGCTTCTCCTGAGTCAAATATCTTCTTCTTTAGCTGCTAGTTCACCTGCTAGTCGCTAACTTTGTCTATGTTCTGTTTAATGTTGGGCAGGTAGCATACAGCAGGTTTATCTGAGCTTTTTTTTTCTTAATATCACAGCTGGAAACGAGGTTGATGAAAGCCGGAATAAAACAAAACACTGATTCAAAATAGATGGAAACTCTCTGTAGAGTTGAGGGGAACTGCATTCGGAGGATTTTCAGTGTCGTCATCACTACAAACAACCGCTGTCACATTACACACAGTCATTTGATTCATTATTAATATTACATTTTTGATTAGTTCAGCTTTAAGTCATTTAAATCTTTCATTATTGTATGTATTATTGCAATCAATTTGAAGACTTTGAACTCTGGAGAACTGTGATGAGCATTATTCACATTTTTTCTTTTTACATTTTAAATATATAAGGGAGATATATATTTCTACATGTATCTCTTTGTTAAAGTTTGCATATGTCTATACGTTGCAGGAACATGAGCCAAAGAGTGATTTTTCCTTTCTTTTAATAGTATATTATAATAACTGAATACATTTTAGATGCCAGAGGAAAGTAAATTTTGCAGTATCTCACAAGTAAAATGATAGAAAAAATAAAGATACATTTTGTGTAGCAGAAGCATTTTCTACTTTCATATTTCTTAATTCATCTCATGAGCCCTCAGATTAATTGTGCCAATCCTTGCTTGGGGTCTCAACCCTCATGTTGGAAACCGATGGACTGAGCAATTAATACATTTTTTTAAAAGTCAACAAATTAATGCAATTCATTCATTTTAAAATTAACTGCTGCCCCGATTCTTTCTGTCTTATGTTGTTATTCCGTCAGTACTGAAACTTACCTCTTCTATATTTTACTGTTCTTAAATAATGCCTTTTGTTATTTATGTGTTTTATTCTACACTGTAAAGCACTTTCTAACTTTGCTTTAGAGAAGTACTAAATAAATCAAGTGTATTAATACTATAAACGGTCCTGGATCAGACACATGCTGCTGATCTGTAGTCGTACCCTGGTGGCAGTCGCAGTAGGCCCACCCGATGGCTCCAGAGTTTTGTCTAAAGAAGCACCAGGGGTTGGACTCTCGGTCTGGGTTCCTGCAGTAGCTGTGGTCTCCCAGCCCTCGGCCCGGGTACTGCATGACATAGTCTGGAAACTCTGTCCACTTCAGACAGGGGGCGCCAGAGTCCGTCTGGGACACGGTGCCGTTGTAGTATCCCAACTCAGTGAATCCCTCGGAGCAGGACAGAGGCACTGCAAGGAGACGAGGAGGGAGGGGAGAGAAAAAACTGTAAGTGGATGCTGAGAGAGATGAGAGAATAAGATGTTTTGGATGAAAGGAGGACGGGGAGGATTTGGGTCAGAGAGAAAAATGTGAATAAAAGAGAGTGAAATGGAGAAAGTTTAGAAGTGAGAGGAAAGAGGAGTGGAATTGCTTTCATTGGAATCACATCATCCCCATGTCTGCATTTCACCTAAACATAAAGGCTTACATGGCAGAGTCTCACATGCTGCCCGCTGCCACAGCAGGATCCTGATTAATGCATTCACCCCCAATGATCCATGTTGAACTGGTGAAATTTCCATTACCTTAAACCAGTCTTACTTAACATGGTGGTGACCAGACTCTTACAGTAATCTTCTCTGCGAGGAGGGAAATGTGTGTGTGAGAGAGAGAGAAGCTTAGAGAGACTGCTGACATGAAAGTGAAGCAAAATTAGGGCAAAAAGAAAAAAAAGAATAGAGCAGCATATAAAATCCTATTAAAATCATGCATTACTGAAAATTATACAAAAATAAAATGAAAAAGACAACAAGCAGAGCAGTAAACATACATGGAGACAGACAACATGTTAAAGTGTTCAGATGTGACAACCGCAAAAGGTGCTAAATGGTTTGTTAAAGCAGCACAACAAAAGAAATGACATGCCTCACAGGAAAAGGACATAAAAACATGTAAAATGACTTGGGAGGTGCTGGACCCAAAACTAAATTTATTTACTCACAAAACAAAAACCAGGCTCATAACTAAAGAAGCTAACTAAACTGAAAGAGGAAGGTCCAAAAAAACCTCTGGCAAAATACGAGGAAATCTCAGGCAGAACTGAAAAGGCAAGACAAGAGCAGGAAGTATGGATGACAATCTGACAGAGAGTAACTGAGAAAGGGCTGTATGTGAAAGGGAGACTGATGAGGATGATGAAGATGATGAGGGGGCCAGCTGTAGAATAGGGTGGGGAAGGTCAGGTGAGGGGGACGAGGTGATTGCAGGGAGTGGCAAGATCTGCATTGACAGGAGTGTTAGTAAAAAAACTAAAAGCTATTATTATAACATAGAAAGTAAAACCCACTTGATGGCATAAATAGAAATAATATAAAATAAAGTGAAAGTTTAGTGTATTTGGCGAAGACCAGAAGTATTGTTTTGACATGTGAAATATGATACTATGAACTGTCCAAAAACTACATGTGCCTGTAAGAAGTTGTTCACATGTGAAAGAAGCCACATGTGCCTACAGTATATGTAACTATATAATTTAGTTAGTTAATGTCAGATATCAGATTCATTCTTTATTGTCCCCAGGGGGAAATATGAAAAATACACATATAAATAAATAACTTAATCCAATAAATCAATAAATAAATGTGCTACACTTTATACTTTTCATCCATTACAGTCCAGAAAGATATTTAATTTTTTACTTCACTATGTTTGTCTGACAGCTGGAGCTGGAAACTTTTAGTCAGAAATGTTACAACTGTCTCATGCTCAAAGCACTTCATGCACCTTTAAACAAACAGCCAGGTCAGCACGGTTCACATCATCTCGAGCCAAGAACAGCTCCTTATTAACCTTGAAGGAAAAGCTGTTGACCCATGTTAATAAAGTTTAATAAGTTTAATGCTTCCATGCACCAGCTGAGCTGACTGCAGGTGCCTATTTATCTGTCTTGGTCTATTTTCATTTGGCTTCATGTTCTGTTTTGCAATATTCATTTTTGAGATATCTGACTTTATGAAATAACCAGTCTTCATTCAGAAGTCTAGTTTTCTTTATAGTTTCATACAGCTGTGGCTCAGGAGGTACAGCGGACATCCACCAATCAGAAGATTGGTGGCTCGATTCCCGGCTCCTCCAGTCTGCCGATGTGTCCTTGGGCAAGATATTTGACCCCAAATTGCTCCCGATGGCTGCACCATCAGCGTGCGAATGTTAGTTTCCTCCTGATGAGCAGGTTGGCACCCTGCGTGGCACCCCTGTCATCAGTGTATGAATGTGTGTGAATGGGTGAATGTGACATGTAGTGTAAAAGCGCTTCGAGTGGTCAGAAAGGCTAGAAAGGCGTTATGTAATTACAGTCCATTTACCATTTTACCAATTATTTGAAATGAATGCCGCTAGTTGGACTCATTAATAGCTCGGTCTAATCAGCACTTCTGTGTCCTGCACTGTCCATGGTGTCATGATGGTACAGTATAAGGGGTGAAATAGTCCATGCCCCTTCCCTACTCCATATTATTGAGATTATGAGATCAATGAGTGTATTAATTAATTAATGAATCAATCAATCAATTGTTAAACCATTTAATAAACCATTCAAACTCAACTAATATAATGAAATGTTATTTCATCATTCTGTGTTTTCAAAGTCTGTTTTCATTTCAGAAAGTCAATTTGTTGTCCTCAGTCACCGCCTCATCTCTCAGCCAATCAAACTATTTCAAAATGTATAATTACATTTTATTGGTCTGTTTATTCATATGATTACTTATCTTATAATACATGTATATTTGTGTATAATATAGATATAGATGTATCTTGTTTGTCTTTTTTAATACTGCACATTTTGGAGTGCCACAACTCTGCAGGTTCAACTTTATCATTAAAAACACGAGATAAACGTTATCAATATGTATCAATAAATGTCTTTGCTTCCTTCTTTTCATCCATCTGTTCTTTCATCCTTCCTTCTATTATTTAATTTGATTCCCTGTTTTGTTTCTTTATTTATAATTTTATATATGTATATATATATAACTTTACTTCCTTTCTTTCATCAACTGAACTGACCAAAAAAATCCCCAAATCCCCGAAAGCAAAGGAAAACAAAAATCACATTGAATGCTCATTTTTACTTGTAATGTAGTACTTTCCCCCTGCGGTGTTGCTACTTTCTCTTAAGGATTTCAGTACCTCTTTCTTCTTTCTCCTCTGAAAGGAGGGTTTTTGAGGCCAAGCAGCTACTAAACTATGATTAATGCAGAGGTGCTTCAGTAACCAGCAACCAGTCTTATCTCTTCAACACACACACAGCTTGGCCGTCCTGGAAAATTATCTACAACCCTTGTGCCCACCTCGCACACTAACTAACACACACACACACACACACACACACACACACACACACACACACACACACACACACACACACACACACACACACACACACACACACACACACACACACCCCAACAGATTGGCTGCATAGGGGCCGAGAAAGAAACACACACATACAGGCACAAATACTGCTGGGTCCAATTTGGAGGAAGATAAGAGGAAGAGCAGAAGGGGAAAGCACAAGAGAGAAAAAGGGAATCAATCAGGCAGAAATGTACTAAAGCAGAAATCTATCGTCAAACAATAAATAATACAGAGCACACACATAGACATCGTGCCCAAAACACCCCGACTGGTATCCGAACCCTGAAAGAATGTCTGACTACAAACAAAGAGGCGCCTGTCCCTTTAAGAGACTCAGGAAGAAACCGAAAGTTAAGATCCTTCATGGGAAACAACCAAACTCCCTCTCGTCATTCTTTTCCCCTTTAGAGATCCACACCAACAGACAGTAAGTAGCTTTTTATAGGATAAACTTTCTCTAGAAGTTACATTTATGTTGTAAGTAATAGTTTCATACAACCTCTTGCTTGTTTTTTAGCCCCTTTTGCTGAGAAATCCTGCTGTTTAATAAGACAGTTACAAATGTATAAAGTTTAATTAATGAGCTTTCACATCACCTGATCTTCAGTGTGTCCCAATGTCATGGAAATGTAGGAGTTCATGTTTTCATTAAGGATTTATTGTGAATGTTGGCTTAAAAGTTGAGATTTGAAATGTATTCTTGTGCTGGAAAAGGTAGCTTAAAAAACTAATTGCAATCTCCAGCTATTAACTGTTGCAGGGTTTTTTTTTAATCACATAACCGTTACATTACATCATTTTCATGCATTATATTGTAGTGAGATCATTGTGTCAGCTGCTGTTTAAAAATAGTTTCAGATTTTAAGCCAACATGGAAGAGAAGCCCTTAGAGACAGCAATATAAGAAATACCTTGTGTCCTTTATCAGTTATCTCTTGGTTAATTGCAAATATAAGCTAAAAAATGATGATTGATTCTGACCTCAGGGACATATACATACATTTGTCCAATCAAATGTAATTGTGAAATGTCAGTGTATCATATAAAACCACACTTGGCAGTTACATTGTGGGTAGGGAAGCTTGCAAAACAATTTCACAATAAGTGGTGTGTGTTCGGAAACCAGTTGGCTAACCTCAGCTGCTTTTCTTAGAGAATATAGTTAATGTTTACCTTCTCTCTTATCTTCTGACTGTCCTCTGCAGCTTCTTATTGAGCTCTTTGTTAAACCCCCCCTTAGTCGTTATCAAGCAGCTGAAGCTTGTCAACGAGCTTGATAATGAGTTAACTATGAAAACCAGGTGTGTTAAGTGAGGAGATACCTAAAATATGCAGGGCAGTAGCTCTCGAGGAGCAGGATTGGAGACCACTGCTTTAAAGGTATCTGGTGGAGTTTTGACCACTAAGTAGCTCTTTTGAAGCAATGCTTAAATGAGAGTTTCCTGTTTTGTTTTGTACACACACACCAGCACATGTTGGTGTGTCGATGTGGGTTCACACTTTTCCACAGATCGACAGTGTGCCAAGAAAAGCAGTAACGTGGCAGCAAAGTGTCGGAAATAAAAAGACTACAAGCTAGTAAACATGGATTTAAACAATGGTTTTACAAATGTATGTTCGAGGGAAATACATTTAACACATCGGTCAGCCCTCAAGGATACACACAAAGCCATTTGTTGAGGAAAAACTGAATGTAAACAGAAGTTTGTTTGATTTGAAGAAAAGTCCACTGGGTGCCTTTAAAGCACTCAGAAAAAAATGGAAATTTTTAACATTGACAGTTTTGGGACAACTGGGCAAACAAAAGATATTGTAATTTGATCAAAAGCTCCGGGGCAGCTACTAAATAGACCCTGTTGAGGTTAAGAATGAGCTTTGTGTGTGTATGAATATTTTGCCTTATTTAGCAGTCTCTTTTTTTCCAGAAATGGCCTCCAGCAGCAGTCTGTTATCTGAGGAGCAGTTTCTGTGTCCCATCTGCCTGGAAATGTTCATTCGGCCAGTCTCAACTCCATGTGGACACAATTTCTGCATGGCCTGCATCTCATGCTACTGGGATGGCAATCCAGTCTGCCAGTGCCCGATCTGCAAGGAGACTTTTGAAAGGAGACCTGATCTCAAGGTTAACACTTTCATTTCCGAGCTTGCATCGCAGTTCGTGTCGCTTCAAGTGACAGATCCTCACATCTGGAGAGTAGACCAACAGCAGGCTAGCTCTGCTGGTACAGCACTGTGTGATATTTGCACTGACACCCAGCAACAGGCTGTCAAATCCTGTCTGGAGTGTCTGACTTCTTACTGCGACGTTCATCTCGAGCCTCATCACAGAGCTGCTGGTCTGAAGAGACACACGCTAGTTAACCCTATGACGAACCTGGAGGACAAGATCTGCAAGGAGCACAACCGACTCCTGATGTTGTTCTGTAGGAGAGACAAGGTTTTGGTGTGTGATGTCTGTGCCACATCACGCCACCAGAACCATGGTGTGGTTTCTGTGCAGCAGGCATACAAAAAGATGAAGAGTAAGCTGGGGAACGCGGAGGCCAAAGTGCAGATGATGATCCAGGAAAGGCTACAGAATGTGCAAGACATAAAGGCGTCTGTCGCACAAAGCAAGACAGAAAACGGAGATTTGATAGAAAGCAATGTGGAGGATTTGAAGGCGCTGGTGTGTGAGATTCAGAAGAGCGAGGCAGAGCTTGTAAGAGTGATTGAGGAGAAGCAAAAAGAAGCAGAGAAACAAGCAAATGGTTTCATAAGCAGTATGGAGCTGGAGGTCGTTGAGCTGCAGATAACAGCGGAGAAGCTGAGGGATCTGAAACAGACTGATGACCAGCTCTATTTCCTCCGGAGCTTCAAAATGCCCTCCCTCCTACCATACACCATGGACTTGTCCACATTCAGTTTTAAAAGCCCCCTGGGGAGACAGCACATATGCAAATCTTTGAGCAAATCAGTGTCTCAGCTGCGAGTGGTGCTGAATAAAATGAACACAGAAATAAATAAATTCTCTGAAGGTGCAGATGTGTTAACGGATGTAGAGCTGAGATCCGCTCAGGAGTATGAAGTGGACATCAAGCTCGATCTTGGCACGGCTCACCCTCTGCTCATTTTATCAGATGATGGCAAACAAGTGAGATACAGTATGGGTTCAGGTTTATGGGTAAATCCACACGTGACCCCGTTTATGTTTACTACACATCTTGCCGTTCTGGGAATGAGAGGCTTCTCGTCACGGAAGTTCTACTTTGAGGTGTTTGTGGGTAAAAAGACTGAATGGTGTCTGGGCGTGGCCACGGAGTCGATCCAGAGGAGAGGTGTAATTGACCGAGGTCCTAATGCTGGACTCTGGGCTATCTGGTTGCTTGAAGATAAGTTTGAAAGATTCAGTCTTCCAAACGTGCCGGTGTACTTTGGGAACGTGGAGAGGGTCGGGGTGTTTGTGGATTACAACGGAGGTCAGGTATCGTTCTATGATGTACAAACGGCCAACGTTATTTACTCGTTCACTGACTGTTTCTTTACTGAGGAACTCTATCCATACTTTAATCCTTGTGATAATGAGTATGGTTCAAACTTGGATCCGATGATAATTGTTCCCGTCCGTCATACATAGTGAGGCTGCAGTGATTGGTGGCTTAGTAGATAACACCTCATGGTCATAATCACTAAGTATACAAAGCTTTTTTTTCTGGTAGCTCACTGTGAAATCGTAGTATTAAGCAGCTGTCCAGTTGACCTTTTGAGCCTTTTCCATAACCCTGCAGGCTTGCATAGCGTTGTGACATTAAAATAGAAATGAGACTGGAGTTCCCCGTCGTAAAAGAGAAACCAAAACAAAACATAAATTTGACAAGAAGACTTTAAATAGAAACACAGATGTACGTCTGCATCTAATGATTTTTTAAAATTTATTATGAATTAATCTGCAGATCATTTTCTCAAATAAGTGTATTAATTGTTTGCCTATAAATACAAAAAATACAAATCAATGTAGAGCTGAAAGTAATTCAGTTTTAAGAGAACACATAATGCAAATTTCTAAGTCTATGTTTATATTCCGGGACTCTACTGGAGTATCTTTGCATGATTCACAGTTTAAAAAGCTCCTTATTTATCTTTATGCAGACCCTCCGGTCTTTTTAAAGGTGCATTGTCTAGAATTTAGCGGCATCTATCAGCTGTACTTGACAGAGATGTAATAATAATATTCATAAGTATATTTTAATTAGTGTATAATCACCTAAAAAAAGAATAATTTGTTTTTTGTAAGCTTAGAATGAGCCCTTTATGTCTACATAGGGAGCCGGTCCTCTCCCACAGAGCCCATCATGTTTCTACAGTAGCCCAGAACAGACCAAACACTGGCTTTACAAATTACCTTTCCCATTTTTCGGGAGTTTTACGGACACTACAAGTTCCCCTACACACTTGTGAGGGAAGGAGAGGGCTATTCACTTGGTTGCAATCTGCAACCTCACCGCTAAGTGCCACTAAATCCTACACACTGCACCTTTAAGGCCCCCCTCCCAATGAGCCAATTCTTTTCTGATTGGTTAACTCCCAGAAGCTGCACATTTGCTTCTTCTGCACTTCTGGCAACTCACAAGATTACGTAAACAAACAACAGTAGTACCAATTCACTTCTTTTACGTAGATGTTTGTTTGACCATGTTTAACAGAGATATCTCATATTATAACTGTATAAAAACAACAGAAAATCATGATATGACCCCCATGTCTGGCGTTTTTGCTTGAAAAGTAACTTAAATAAGTAATGAATTATGAAAATAAAACATGAACGCAGAGAAACAATCAATCAACGAATTGACTGATAGACTAGTTAGCAATATTTGTGTCTTACAATGGCAGGGTGACACCAAAAAGCACTTTAATAACAAACCCTGATTAAACTACAAGTGAAGTATCAGTCTGTCATTTTTTCGTATGCAGAAATGGCTGTGCAGTTAACTTGATTTAACAAAGTGCCGTCTCATTCCTCATTCAGCGTTTGCGTTCACCTTCACTCGGGTACTTACAGTAATGACGTACACCATGACGTCAGCTAAAGTGCTTTGGAACTGGGCCACGCAGTAACTCACTCATAACAGCGCTTTTTCAGAGACGACATTTGGGCATATCCTAGCAGGAGAAGCACAGGTGTAAATAATAAAATGAATGGTGGCTGCTCCAGTTTCAGGGTCCCAGTATTGTTCATGCTGACTCACAGTGTCACACTGTCATGGTTTACTGGGACATTTGAATAGAAGTGAGCCACCGTTAATGTTATTAGTAACACCTGTGCTCTTCTATTATGACAAGCCAAAATTGCTTCTTTGGAAGAAAAAAAGGCCTGTGTGTGTGTTTGGACTACAAGGTGAAAATCTGGGAAAATAAATCCATAGACATTAAAGGTGTATGTAAACTCATCATACATCATCCTATAATTGTTGCTTGTACATGAGTGGAATCAGTAGAGCCGTGAAGGGTTTGTTATGTTGAAAGGTTAAAGCATGAGAAAACACAAAAATGAAGGATAAAGTATAAAATATGTTTCTTAGTTCTCACCTTTTTTTTTTAGCATTTAAACTGGTGTTTTCTACCTGTTTTGCTCACAGTGAAGGACATGTGACCCGTCATCCAGACTACAGTCATAGTGTGAGCATGAATTATGAGAAACAAGCGTTTTTAACTTCACAAATTGTTTAAAAATTGTAAAATGTAAAAAAGCAAAAAATAGAGAAACATGAAAAAAAAATCTAATTTGAAATAATACAAGTAATTTTTTTTTTATAATCTTTTTATTCATTTTAGGACTGAAACTTGCATCTGGCATGTTACATGTGGATAACACTACATTTTATTCATAACACAACAATAGCAACCAATATGAAGTAAATATATATAAGCCTGTTTTTTTATTTGATGTCCTATATCTCAATATATCCAACATATTTATGGTTAATGACTGTAATCATGTATATTTTCATATTTTATGTTCATAATAAAACATGTCTTGCTTTCATCTGTGTTGATGTTGAATCTGTTAATTTAGATTTAGGAGAGATTTCCTTCAAATCACTATATGAAAATGTACCTAAATTAGTGAATAAATAAAAATATTTTTAAAAAGCTGTATATACTCTGTACTGGTAATGAAACTTTTATAGTCACCATGATGAAATTTTAATAAAGTAAAAAAGCATTACGTAACATATTCATCTGTCTTAACCCTCATTTTCCTCTTCAGTGAAGCCAGGACATCTTAAAATGAGCATTTCCTTTTTGTTTATAGTTTAATATCTCGCTTCCTGCCTGATTTTCTAAATTAACACTACTGTTAAATTTCACTTCCTTCTTACAGTCCTGTATGTCTCATTGTGACAGTGTGTAACACAGATCAAGCTCCGTAATTCATCTCAACACCCGCAGCGTTGTCACACACACACAACACTCGCCGCTAACACCCTCCTCATTGCCACGACAACGGTACTCTGCCCATCGCCATGGGAACACTCAGTCTCCCTGCTCCCATAATCCATTTCCCAGCCACAATGAGTATTTGACACGGTTCGAGGCTCGCTGTATGGGGGGTGGGTGTGTATCCTCCACACAAAAAAACACACACATTATTTCACAAACAAATATGGGAAACATGGGGGGGGGGTATGGAGGTTTCCATACGATCAAATAAAGCTGGTTCGGCTACTTCTGCTCACAGACTAGAAGTGTGTTTCTAATTGTCATTTTCACTTGTCTGTCAATATGTGCTCAGCTCTTAAAGCAGATACTTCAGCACTGGAAATGAGCAAAGGAGGAGTTCCTCGCCCCACCCCCCTCTCCTCCATCATGGCCTCCACTCCTCTCAGGGGGAGACAGAGGAGAAATGAAATGCATGCTGGAGGGAGGAGGAGAGGTAAGATTGAGTGTGGGAGCAGGGCTGAGGCAGGGTGGATAAAAGGAATAAGAGGAGGAGAAGTGGCAAACAGAGAGGTTTCATGAGTCAGAATGTGGGTTAAACTGGAGGGGGGAAATGGATGGAGCAGAAGGAAAGAGATGAGATGGTGTAGGAGGGGAGGCAAGATCCAGAGACGGGATTAGAATGCTGTGTGTTTTGGAGTATCACCTCCCACCTACCTGAGTTCTGCACCTCGTTTAAGTAACTGTCCTCAGCCACCACCTGCAGACGGAGAGAGAAAGATGCAGTTAGAAGTTAGAGGAGCAGACATTTCATTTAATAATCTCAGTGTTTCACAAGTTTTTTGAAAAACAAAACATAATATCATTGTGAGGAGAAGAGACAGACTGAAGGGGTGGTTAGGAAATATTTCAGAAATATCTCAGATTTCACTGAACATTTGTGTAATCGTAGACCTTCAGCCAAGACATCGATTCTTTGTGCAGACAGCACTAAAATTAAGCCATTCATATGTGGGAAGAAATACACCAATATTGACAAATGTGAGTGGTATAATACACAAATACGAACATGATATACAAAGAGTTTGACAATGTGTGAGTTATATTAAGTTATATTTATCACAAATCCATCATTCAGCAACAAATGCAACCACACTTGAATAAATGTCATATAGTCCACATGGGCCTTTAAATATTTCCAACTACTAGTTCATTAATCTAATCATCATAATTAATTCATAAATTGGCATTTGTACACATTTCTAGATCTTGTTTTAATTTTTGTGTGAAGAAACTCACGCTGGTCATCAGTATTGAGACTTAATTGTCTCCATTTTTATTAAGCAGTTCTTCCACCGTTTTGGCTCATAACTGGTTTTGCTTGGTGACCTTTAAAGACTATCTACAATGGCTAGAGAGTTAATTAATCATTCAAAGTTTAGTTGGAGGGATTCAAAGTTGGGGGTGTCACCTTCACACATCGCTAGCATGCTAACTAGCTACACTGATGGAAAATGGCGACAGTAAAATGGCACCAAGTGTGATTAAAGTCAACACAGTAGTACAGGTTGTTGTAAGTCCACGTCCACAAAAGCAACAACTCCTACAGTGACATTTTTCTTTGATCAATTAATTGATTAGCAGCTTCTAGCAACCAAAACCGCAGCTTCTATTGACTGAAGATAAGATCAGCAGGACAGATACAGCACTCGACACTGGTATGTTTGAGCAAAACAAACAATGTCTGACTGAGTACTTCAGTCATTATTTGACTAGATTATCTGGTTCAATGGGAATCTTTTACTACTAAAAGCTCCACACCAATTTCTGCAATAACCACATTTTTAAATTCCTTGTAGACATTTTTTGGGTGAGCCCAAAAGATGTCATCTGTTTTTGAATCTTCCAAACTGTCTTTCTTGAGCTGCTGACAGTTTCCAGGGAGTGTGGCATGTTTGAATGCAACAAATCCTCCAAACTAAAGACATTATTTATCATTTCCTGAGCTCAGGACAACATTGTTCATCAAGGCCTTAAAAAAACCATGCAAATCACAATTACAAAAATAATTCATATCATCCTTTTCTTTACTGCCACGTTCTTGTTCAACATTTGGTTCGGTTTAGGCAACTGAAACCTTTTGGTCAAAATCGTGATCAAACAGGATGAAACAATCTCCGTGTCAGATGCTTCTTTCTCTTCATGGCCGTTAATAAGAGGTTTTGTAGCAGTTCAACTCCCTTCTGACAGGCAACGGTTATTATTTGTAGAGGTCACAGGAAAAAGATTGGTTGTTTTAATCAAGCTTGAAGAAAATGACCTTCTTTTCATTTTTCTGGTGAGGACGGTTTCCTCAAATGAATCAACTGCAATCAAATGTAAATGATGTGCACAAATCAACTAAAAGTGACCCTGTGAATTTTGATGGTATTCAGCTTAAAGGCTGTGCCACATTAAGATGATGAATTTAAATGTGCTGTCTGAGTGCTTTCTACTTATTCTTGAATATGAAATATTCTCAGTTCAAAGCCAGGAACCACACAACAAAGAAATGTGGTGTCAAGATGTAAAATCATAAACTGAAAGGATGTGAGTTTAGTTGCAACTAACGATTATTCATTACTGATTCATCTGTCGATTATTTTCTCAATTAGTTATTCGTTGATACGGTATCAGAAAGTGGCTTTGTCTAGTGTTGTTCACAACAGTTCACAACCCAACAATATTCAGCTTACTGTCATAGACGACTAAAAAAAACATTATATACTGACATTATGGAAGCTGGAATCACAAAATGTTGACATTTTTATCTTAAAATTGACTCCAAACGATTGATCAATTATCAAATAGTTGGCGATTACTTAAATAGTTGACAGCTAATCATTGCAGCTCATTCACTGACAGCAGAGATCACCACTGAAAGGAAAAATATGACAAGCAGAACCACCCAGTTATGACATGTCACATACAGAATAAACTCTCTCACACACACACACACACACACTCAAATAGTACTACAGAGCATCAGATGACATCTGACAGAAGAATGTTTGTTTCATTTTCCAGAAATCAGGTCACAACACTACACAGCAGGACGCCTGACAGAAGAGGAGAGGGCACACACATGTACGATGCACAAATGCACGCACACACACTGCTCTGTGGAATATGTGGGACAAGGGCAATGAAATACGACACATTTCACCTTCACACAGGTGAGTTTTGCTCTCTGGTTGTCTCTGCCGCTCTCCAACAGCCCACACACACGCACACACACACACACACACACACACACACACACACACACACACACACACACACACAAAACCAAAATGCAAACACATCCTCCCACAAGACACTGTTCAGTCTAATGATATTAGAGTAGGAACAGGTGACCTGTGCTAGTGAACATGGGTGCTGATAGCTCCATTCATATCAATCACACGGCTCGATTATGGCGGTAATCGGTTTTGATGCTCTCACAGCTGCGTCCAGTCCATGACCATGCAAAAACATACACACACACCCACACACACACACACACATAGAAACACTACAGAGAAGGAAATGTACAGATCGACAGGGAGAAATAAAACAGAAGCGATTCAGCTTCTGGTTTGGGTTAAAAAGCGTTACTGTTTCAGTCCATTTTTTAGCTTTCAGCCCTAAATTGTGAAATTGTGTCAAGCTGACTAGTTGTTACTGGTTTTTGTCCTCAGTTGATTTTCATTTCTTTTTGGTGTGAACGCCACCTCTAAGCGTGTTTAACTTCATAGGTCCTCAACATCTGTGACAGGTAAAGTGCTTTTAGACGACGTTTCTTGCTGCCTATCATTACATGTGAGCTTCACAAGCTGTAAAACACCTTTTGTGTGTAAGTGTCACGTCGCACCAGAGAGTGGCTCATTCACGTTTAAAGGTACACACATTTGTTCCATCCACACCTATCTAGAACAATTAGTCGTTCAATTAATGAGTCAATTTTTAAGAAGAATTATCTTGTTCCAGCTTCTAATGTGATTTTTTTCTGGTTTCTATGATATGACTGAATATCTTCAGGTTGTGGACTGTTGATCGGGACACAACAAGACATTTTAGGTTGCATCTTTGTATCTTGCATTTTCAGACATTTCATAGATTCATCATTTAATCGAGAAGATAACTTACAGATTAATCAATCATAAAAAGAATCATTAGTTGCATCCCTGCTCCTGTTTCATGACACACTGCACTTTCTTCTTTTTGTGTCTATAAGCCAGCCGAACAGAGTTATATAAAAAAGTGTTTTGGTGCAACACACAGTCTGATAGTTTCTTACATTTTGGTCTCTCTGGTTTTCTCTTTTCCCTCAAAGCACCAACAAGATGGTCCATGAAAGTTTAATTCTGCACAGTGCCACCAGCAAATCCACTGATCTTTGTGATTCTATTAAGATTAATTGATCAATAAATTCTCACAGTCTGTGGATTCAAGATTTTATGAGGTTACAAAAGATAAAGTACCATCTACGAGAAACAGTTTAAATCTGATGCATTTGGCTCCTTGAACCATGTTGAAAAGCTTTCACTTCAGTCTTTAATTTCTTTACCACATAACCTTAAGTTATTCTTCAAATTTAGAGCGAACAGGTATCTGTATGCGTACGTATTTGGGTGGGTCTCATAGTAATTTTACCCTAAAAATATACTACCCTATGCTTAATGGAAATCTAAATTAAAAAATCTTTGGTCCAAAGCATCACTGTTAGAACTGCTGGTGTGCAAAGTCTTAACTGAGATGAAAGAGCTGCTCTCTTTCTGCCTCATTTATGTTCTCTGGACGATTTTTCTAATCAATGAACTGCTACAAACACACATTGTGGAGGACTTCACATCTGAATCCCGCATGTGGTCAGGTTTAGGCAACAAAAGCACTTTGTTTAAGGTTAGTGACAGACAGGTTACCGTTGGCTTCCTCTCTATCCTTCCCTGTCCTCAACCAAGTGTTGTGAGCAGATCTGCAATGATTAATCGATTAGTTGATTGACAGAAAATTAATCAACAATAAATTTCTTCTTTTCTTCTCAAATGTGATTTTTTTCTTTGTCTTTGTGACAGTAAGTTGAATATCTGAAGGTTTTGCTCTGATACTCAGACAAAAAAGCAAGCTGAAGACATCACAGTGGCCTCTAAGAAATGGTGAATGCAATTTACAATTAATCAATTAATTGAGAAAATAATTGACCAAAACATAACCATAAAAAATTAAATCAAGGTTTAGTTGAGTTGTCAGTGAACATGCTAAATACACTTAGAATCAACTTGGCAGATTCATTAACTAACAATATTTCTTTATCATTTTAATTAAAAATGCAGATATTATATTTCTTTCAAACTTTCCTAGGAGACAGGGTTGGTGGACCTGCATCTAGTCAAATGCATACAGCAGATACAGTAGTTGTTCTACATTATGCTGGATTGTATATATTTTTCCACAGAGTGCAGGCAAGGCCCTTGACTGGGCATCTAGGACTCTCTGATGGTGGATCCGGCCATGTGGGCAAAAAACTTCCAGCTTTCTGAAGTGAGCTCTTTGAAGCCTTTTGATCTCAGACAGAAATATTGGGTATGATTCAGAGTAAAGCAGAGTTTGCAGGTTACAGGCTGACTTTCCACCGTTTGGTTATTTTTGGTTTACCTGAACATGTTTGATGTTTTGTTACTGACAAAAACTGAATGTGCTGCTGTGTTTGCAGAGCAGGATTCTCCTGATAACAATAGTTATGTAATGAAGTTGAAATGAAAGGCAGAAGAAAAAAAAGATGAAACTCATCTGCAGTGCTGCTATTTGTGCTACATGCATGGCTGCTCCCAGTGTTAGTGGGTCTAATTAAATCCTGCACATCACTCCACTAATGACTTCACAGGCTCATATGCTACACATTAGCACAACACACACATACTGTAATACAACAAAAGAGAGGAGAAAAAATGAAAATGAATAAATCTAATAGTTAAATAATCAAAAGATCATTTATTTGTCACTCAGCTCTTTCCTGATCTGACATGCTGGACCAGAGTAAAACCAAAAACTATATAAACTTGTCTTGTAAATTACTGAGGCTGGAGTCCAGCTGAGACTCGGGATGATCTGACCCACACCTGAGAACAACACCTGCTTCACCAGTTTTCTGTCTCAACATGTCTGAGTTGACTGAATAACTGTGACAAGCACCACTCGCCCGTGCAGGGTTCAGTCCCCTTCAACACTGCGGGGGTACAGGAACCAGCGACGGGTTCCTCTCATGATATCCCGCCGAGGGGGGCTGGAGGAGGAGGAGGGGAGGAGGAGGAGGAACAGGAGGGGGAGGATGAGGAGGGTGGGTTGTGACTGAGACCATGCATGAGTGTCTGTGTTTGAGCGCGACATGTCCGCTTAATTGGACAATGCGCTTTGATGGCGCCATTAATTGGCTGAAAGACAGTTTAGAGGGGTTGGTGCTCTATTAACGCCCCGACCTGCACCTGCTTTGTTGGAGAGGCATCCTGAATAAATCTATTGTGAAGCATAAAAACATAGAGACATTAAAGCCTGGTGGCATTGTCCTGATATCAATCTGATTATTTGTATAATTATCAATCTAATTAATGTTTTTTGTCAAATTCTGCTCAGGTCACCAGCGCGTGACTGTCACGGGGCATGCCTCCAGAAAAAAAGGAAAGCCTTAAATCAGGCCACATTGTAAAAATCATCATGATCATCATCATCAGACAGGCTACATACTGTACGTACCTCCGCCAACAGAGGCAGCCAGAGGCAGGTGGTGCCGATCAAGTACAACATTTCCCGGCTGGTGAGAGCCATCCTTCCCGCCCGGTGTGTCCGTGTCATAGGCAGAAAAGCCGCCGCTCCACTCCCATCTCTGAGTCCAACCTGTCCGTGAGGTGAGCCGCTATCCTCCGCCGCTCCGCTGCTGGAAGAAACGTGCTGTGTGTGTGATGGTGTACGTGGGAGGTTTTACACGCAGAAAGGCAGGGTGCGGCACTATAAACGCAAACACCGATCCAATGCTGGGTGAAATAATGTTGAGCTCTGCAAAAACCTGAAGCCACGAGCATCTCTCTCTCTCTCTCTCTCTCTCTTTCTATGTCTCTCTTTCCCCCTCCCTCCCTCCCTCACACACACACACACACACACACACACACACACACACACACACTGTACATCCTGTCACCTGGGTGAGTAATTATTGATGAATTTGACTTTGTTTTCTGTAGGTTAATCGCTTTGGCTCCTGCTATTCGTTTAGGTGACAATTTGGCACAGATGTTCTTCCACTGATAGATGAATTTCACTCCCATAGTCAAACACAGAGACTCTGATGTATGGTAATGTATGCCATGCTTGTTCTTCCCTTGGAAGCACAAAGAACAGTTTTAAGTCACTGTTCAATAATCCACTCTGTGATTTGGGACAATTTAAAGGACGGGTTCATAGTTTTTTAAGTCTGTCCTTTAACAGCAGTCAGATGCCCAAATGAAAACTAACATATGTTTTCATGCTGTAATCATCCCTTCATTATGCAATTTCAATATATAAGTGATGGGTCCACTAAATTTGAAAGTTTATTTGAAGCTAATATGAAACTGCATCCGTCCAAATGAGTCAAATTAAGCAGATCTTTCAATGTTATGCTCTTTGTAGTGCCAAATTCATTCTGTTACAATCTTTCCACTGCAGCTGAATAGGAAAACACTGCGTCCGTTGAGACACAAAGGGTGGATTTTTACTAAAAAGACTGCAACTTTGGAAGATATCTGAAGCACCCTCTTATCTTCATATTTTTGCTCAAAATGTAGATTTTGGCACCCATCACTCACATTGTAAGTGCACTATGAAGGGATCCTCTAATGTTCAGTATGAACAGGAGGAATGATTACAGCAAGAAAAAACTGTTTCAAGTTTATTTGGGCACCTGGCTGTTGTTGATTTGAAGACAGACTTTTACAAACTCCTGAACCTTTAAACATCACTATATGATGCTGCACATGTTGCCAATTGCTTTCCGTAGTAAAGATGGTGATACATAAAGTGTTTTTTTCAGCATATATAGTAAGAGGCTGCATCTGCATCATGACAATTACGCCTCATATTGCTGTAACTGCAGAACAGTTCAGAAGACTACACAGAGACAATTAGAGGATTTAGAGCATTTAGCCTTCAAAAAACAAAATATGCAAAGTAAATGAGAACATAGGTCATATGTACAATTAACAGAAGAATAAACAAAAAGAAAAAGAGATAATAAATTAATCTTTTTTCCATAGGATCACACTGTAACATTGTAATATCTGTAAGAAAAAATGCAAAGGGAAAGTCAGCAGCTTGTATCACATGTGCATTTGTGACCTTATGTACACCAGACCCAAATCCTGTATACATTATAGAGAACAGGAATGAATCAGCACAAATATTACAAAATGTATTTCAGGATCAAATCAGCGTTGATAAGTTTTTTCATTTCAACATCCAGTCCTCATTTTATATGTACAGAGGAATGGAGACAGAATTTGACATGATTTGGACATGAGTCAGATTTCAAAGGATTTAATTTCATTTTAAGATGAAAGAAATGACTCGAGACCTCACCTGGACTTCAGCCTTTTCACTTGGAATAACTTGACTCCCCCCTAAGATCCCAAAGGTAACAAAATATGTTTTTTAAAAGTGTGCAGCACATAAACTCTATATTTCACTGGCAACATTTGTGAAGCAGCCCATCATGTTGGAGGGAAATGTGCATTTGGCAGAGCAGATCAACAGCATGAAGCTTCAGATTATCACTTTCAGATGTAAAGACAGATTTCTGAGGCTTACACCAATATTCTTTTTTCTATTTTTTAAACACAAGTAAGCACAACACATAAACAACATTTTATATAAGGATTCTTTTAAATTGGGTGATTACAGCAGTGTGACCAACATATATTACAGTTGAAAAATAAACTTATCAGAGCTCTGGGGTGGAAAACTCTGTAATGAAGACACTGTTTCTAACCCACCTTGAATATAAACTGCATCTTTGACATGTCTGTTGTGAAAAATCTTATGGGCCTCAACGTATTCATCAGTCTAGCTTTTTGCTGTGGTCAGCACAAAATGGTTGGCGACGTGCAAAACATGCAGAAATTGCCTCAGAGATGACAAATAACTGTAACTCTGGCAGACCTGATAAGTTTGCTTTTAAACGTTATGAATTTTATTTGAAAGCAACCAATACAAACTTTCAAAAGCATTCATTATTTTGGCAAATTTACTAAAATAGCTGTTAAAATACATTTTTAAAAAATGTATGATTTGTGCATAATGAATGACTTGGAACATGACTTTTACAATGCATTGATAATACATTAAATGGATATACAGTAATAATATTGTATGTAAATGTACAGAAATAATATTGAAAATTTAAATACAGTAATGGTACTGTAAATGAAAATACAATAATAATAATCTTGTCAATCTAACTATAATAATAATACTGTTAATGAAACTACAGTGATAATACTATCATTGAAAATTTAAACCTTTAAAAAATGATTTTGATTTGATTGTGAATGTCATGTTTCCATAAGATTAATCAAACATGTATTAATGACTGATGAGGAATTGGTGTAAAGACTAAATAGGAGTCAGAATATGAACAGTATGTAAGGGTAAAAATTTTGATTTTTGCATAATGAACGAGTTAAGAGATGTCTTCATAAACATAAAAGACATGAGACTAACGTATGATGTATTTATAACGTATGAAATTATGCATAAATTGGTGACAAATGAAATGAAAGGCCATATCTGTTCACTGAAGTGAGCTGAGGGACTGCTCACTGTTATCTGCGTTCAATAATTAAAACTACTGTGGAAAACACTTTAAGTTCAGTGTTTTCTTACTGCTGCAGCTCCAGTTTGTTAATCTGTCACAATATAATCAGCTTTATGAGGAAACATCCAAAACAGAAACTGGCTGTGAAATAAAATCAGCATCCAAAGATTTTGGCTGACAGCGATGGGAAAAAAAAACAACCCACATTTTGATTATAGATGTTGACAAAATTGCCTGAATGTGTTGCTTCAGAATGTCGTAGTTGAAGCTGATCCAAGAAGAAGCATTTCAGATCAGGACAGAACTATAAAAGACAAAGACAGCTGCGGGGACGTTTTGTCTTAGCTCAGCAGTCAGACTGTGCTGCTGCAGCGAAGTGGTCAGCTCTGCTTTTTCTAGCTTGTGTGTTATCAGATCCCGGCAAATTCAATCAAACAAAGATGTATTGTGTGTGGGAGTAGAGCAAAATCCTTCAGAAAGAACAAAAATTAACTGGATTTTAGGGGCAACTAAAGTTTATTTTCATTACAGGTGATCTGATGATTCATCCTCAAGGGATCATGAATTTAAACTTAATAGCAATCCATCCAGTCAAAGTGGTGGACATAAAAATTAGAAATTGTCTGTTTGTCGGCTCATCAATTAATCATCTCAGCTCTAAATTGAATGACTTTAGTGAAACAGGAATTTATCATCTCCCAGACTCACACACAGCATCCATCATCACTCCTGTCTGCGATATCAACGCTTTATTTTGATGCAACGTCAGCCACGTCTCTTTCCATCCACTCATTCACAACAGCAAACATCTGAGCGGCAGGCAGCTGTCATTCTTTTCAGCCTTTAAGTGCAGAAGCCTTTCATCCTCTCAGACTCATTTTCATCGTGGATCCTGGTTAAAAATGTGTTTTTTTTGTTCTTGTGTTTGAAAGCAGAGAGAGAGAGTGAGAGAGAGAGAGGGAGAGACACCTCTCTCCATGCACGGAAGCAAAGTCGCCTCTGTTTCATAAAATTTCAGCTCCAAACGAATGTGCTTTTCTATCCCTGTGCCTCTGTGATCCCCTGAAGCTGTGTGAGAGAGATTAGCTAAATTCATCTACTTCACAGAGTTTTGTTTTACCCACAGGCCCCAGGGTGGAGATTACTTGTGAAATTAAACTTCTTTTACTTTTTTTTTTAATAAAAAAGTTTCATTGATTCCCCCTGTCTATGCCTTTGATGTCAGTGTTCAGTTATAACAGTTTGCTATCTTTAACCCAAATCCAGCTTCTCTTATCACCATCTTTCCATCTCTGATTATCTCTGCGTCTCTTCTTCATTCCCACATAATTTACTATAGCTGCAGCGATCGATGGAAAGAAAATTAATCAGCAACTTTTTTGATAATTGAATCATCATTTAGGTCATTTGCTGTTTCAAGGCTCTCAATTTGAGAGTGTGTTGCTTTACATTAATGTAAATTTCATATTTTGGACTTCTCAGATGGACTTAATAAGACATTTGAGGATGCCACCTTGGACCATTTTCTAATGTTTTATCAGCCAAATGTTAAAATAATATGTGCAGATTAATGAAAATAATTGTAATTTTCCATGTTCTTTATATTGCATTTGCCGTGTTCAACTCAGATGTTCAGATGCTTTATAAAAGTAATATCTGCTACACATACTCAAGCAGGAACATGTACAGCAAACAGCATGTGTGCATGTATTGCTCCTGCCAGTTTCTTTGTCTCTCTTCATCTTCTTCTTCCTTTTTTTTCCCTTCTTTTTTTTGTGTTTCCAAACAGCCCATATGCAATCATGGATGAGAGTTGGCATCAGTCTGATTTTTGCAAACGTCTGGTTGTCATGGCAACACAGCAGCTCCTCTCACTGTGAGTATATCTCCCATCCTTGACTGTTTGTGTATACCAGTCCAGAACAAAAGGCAGTGGAGGGGGGGAAGGAAAAAAAACATGGAAGAGGACAAGAATCAGAAGAAAAAAAAAAAATTGCAACAAATTGATATGACTGCAGGCTCCGTGCACTCTGCTGTCATGGTAGATTTCTGTAAAAACGGAAGAGCTTTGAAGATAAAACACGTACTCACATACACACACACACGCAGACGTTTTGTCATATGCATTGAGTGCGTGCATGTGTTAAAGTTCTTCCCAGAAGCACTTCCTAAAATCCCATTACACCCCTCCCCAGCTCCTCCTCGCCCCCCTCCCCAAAACAATCGAGAGCATCCAATCCCACAGCGGAGACAGTTGGTATGGAAACGGATCAGAAAAGCTCCAAATCTGTCTTTTAACGACTCATTACCGGTTGCTGCCACCCATTAATGTCACTGCTTCCACGCTAGGCAGCAAGAAACACTATCACTAACCCACATCGCTGCAGGGATGAGGAGGAATGTGTGGACGGGCTGGTGAGCAGAGTGGTAATCATCCTGTTAGCTTGCCCTCTCTCCTGTAATATTTCAATTTCCTCCCTTAGTTTATCTGACTTCCCTTCGCTTCTGTATTGCTGCAAACACATTATGCTTGAAGATGGTTTTACTGCCACAGAGAAAATATGATTTTGCATTTGATATACATGTGTAATCATTTCCTGACAGAGATATAGAATACCAGTAAGGCTAAAGCAGCGCATGGGGACCCATTCTTCTTGTTTTTTGGCATTTAGGACCCCTTGAAATCTAAAATGAAAAGGCAATACAGCATCAATAAAAGCAAAAAAAAACAACAAATTGCCACAGCTGTAAGTGTAGATAGGAGAAAACACAAGTAGTGTGTTGATTCTGCTGGGGGGGAAAAAAGATCACAGTAATTTTATCGCTCTGAGAAGCCGATTCCCTGCAGAGAGTTCTTACTTCCTGTTCTGCCCTTTCTCTTATCTCGCTGACAGCCGCAAAAAAACACAGAAGGAGGAATCAAGAGGACGGTGGAGGACAGACAGAGAACACACTGAAAGTGGAGCACGAAAAAAGGGAAGAGCAAATACTCTAGGACAGTGGTACTTAGCTTGAGTGGGGGGTCCCCAACAAAAAGGGGAATCATTTATTTTTACTATAATTCCACCCATAAGTAACACAATGACAAAATGTGTGATTATTTTGGTCATAGGTTTCATACACTTTCTCTAATAAAACAGGTCCTTGAACCACTGATCTAGGAGATGAACAGGCTGAAGCTAAGAGGAAGAGCTTGTGATGTTACAGCTTCTTATCCTTCAGCCTGGCTGCAATAATCTGGTTGGTTGGTGAGTTAGTGAGACGTAACAGTGACTTCTGTCCCGACACCTACGAGCAGCTTCGGCCGATAATCTGTTTGGTCTGACTCGGCTACCCTTTGACACTTTGTCACGAGTAGTAATGGTGCAAAAATAGAGACAGAATCTCCAGTTTTTTCCCAGCTTTAAAAAAAAGAAAGTGAATTGTCTTGACGCATTTTAGGTTTCCTATATAAAGAATATCTCATAATATCTGCAGCTGAAATCTATTAAAGAGGATTTCCACCTCCTTGCTAGTATCTCTGTGAGGCTGTACTCACAGGTGCTTTGAGCAGCTAACATCAAAATGCTTCACAAGAGTCAACACGATTCAGCTCTGTGGAAACGATAAAATCCAGGCTTAAAAAATGTTTTTTTCTGTTTTCTATGACCTGACATGTGGTCGTCCCAGCCTTGTTAGATTGATCTCCGTTCTAAAATTACTAACTTCATCCTTGGTGTACATTACTACCTGTCTATGTGTGTGTGTGTGTGTGTGTGTGTGTGTGTGTGTGTGTGTGTGTGTGTGTGTGTGTGTGTGTGTGTGTGTGTGTGTGTATGCGTTTGTACTTTTATATGGTTTCTTTTTTTTCTGTTGTTGTTTTTATTGACTTATAAAGTGCACAGAGACTCTCGGGGCGATGTGCACTTGAAATAAACTGAAGTTGGAGTTGAAGTAAAGTCTTAAAAAATGACAAAAAGATACAAAGAGAGGTCTACAGTAGCCTACATGAAACAAATTGGTCATATAAATCATAAACCACAGATTAAGAAAAACACTACAAGAAGCAAAACTACTATAAGATTACAGAGATAACTAAAGATTAAAGTGTAATATTCATGATGTGCAAACTGTTCCTGATGCACAAAGAAAGATGGTCTGTTTTTGCATGCAAACATACAATTAAAGACATACTGTCTGATGAAAAACAGCCACAGTTTGCAGCTTTATGTGATGCAGAATTTATCCAATCCAATGTGCACAATTATATTCATGAAACACAAGCACAGACACAGAGAGGTTTACAGCACTCCCTGTGATTTAAGTCAGACAAATGACAAAGTCCATTGTATGTTTTATTGCTTGTTATATGGTGGCTTAACTACACTAGCTAGTAAAATACCCTTTATTTCAGGAGCTTCAGGAAGGATTTTCTTTGTAGAGTTTTGAACAGATGACAAAGTTCTTTGTTTGCGGTGTAATATAAGATGTTTTTTTCTTTGTTCTACATTTGACAAATGTTTCACCACTGCAACTTTATATTTTGGTGTCTTATAAATTCACGTGGGCTGGACATGTGTGTGCATGTCATGACACACTAAAAACAACCTTACAAGTCACAATTATGTTTTTTATAAAAGATAAAATGAAAGTAGTCAGGAGAAGATGAAGTAGTTAAGATACTTTATTATCCCTGAGGATAAAGTTGACTGGGGGCAATAGATCATATGATATACAGCTGCAATCAACCTTAATATAATATGTAACTAATAAAGTACAGAGGTACAATAAAGACCCTAATAAATCCAGAGCAGCACATCGTTGATCATTAGCTGGCAGAATATTTCCCAGAGAAAATGTTTTCATGTGTCTGTATCAGAAAAATGAAACTGAAATCTGACTGTGCAGTTGATCAAAAGCATGATTTTTTTCAGTAGCGTGGATCAACACTGTCATATGTTAATTTATCTGATCGTGTAAATTTCTTTCAATGAAACTAATTAAAAAATAATGCAAACATTTGATAATTTCATGTTAATTTCTTCTTTCTAGTGTGTTCAAATGAGCAACCTACTGTAAATCAGTGTGTGTTGATATAACGTCCTTTATTTTGGATTAAAGGCACTTTCATGTTCAGTATGTGACGTTAAAAAGGAAATTCAGAGCAAATAATGAGACTACACTGCCACCATCTGATGGAGTATAATGCCTGCAG
This sequence comes from Scomber scombrus, assembly GCF_963691925.1. NCBI lineage: Eukaryota > Metazoa > Chordata > Actinopteri > Scombriformes > Scombridae > Scomber > Scomber scombrus. The sequence goes on from NC_084990.1 coordinate 18,301,291, forward strand.
CACACCTCGAGGTAATACAGTATACACATCTTTTCCTTTTAAATTCTCACTATTTGCACATTTGCAGATATTTTTATATATCTCTTTATTCATGCTAGTGGCCATAAAGATTAAATTAATGTGTAATCTGGGTTTTTGTTTTGCATGATTCTGACATATGCATATCATCATAAATAGTACAAGCAGTGAGAAATATCTTGGCTCATGAGGACGTCTCATTGTCAGCAGATTTCAGTGATTTTATTTTATTTTTTAAAGTGTGAGAGCAGCTCTTCCTCCATCTTTAGATGTCTCCTGCCCGCTGCCCCTGCCCACTTAGGCCCAGAAACCTGCACTCACAGTGAAAACTCTCCCTCTCCGAGCGATGACTCAGCCACTGACGTCCTACAGCCTCTCTGTCTGAGCCAACTACTTTCAGGGATAACAAGAGGATATTAGTAAGGGATGTTTTTCTCCAGTCTGGGAGAGGTTTTTGTCTATGTGTTTGCTGCTGGATATTAAAGCCTACATTCACAATTTGTGTCTGTCTAAAATAGCAGTCAGGTACCCATATGAACACTGAAAGAGTTTTTCCTCTCTGTAATCATTCCTCCTGTTCATACTGGCTTTTAAAAGATCCCCTTCAAATGTGCCTTGAATGTAAAAATCCACAGTGTGTCCAGTCATTTTGTGGGAAATTGCATTTAAACGTTCATCTGAAGCTTATATGATGTTGTCAGCCGTCTTAGGTAGTGGATATCTGCCACATGAGACCCTCTAATGTGACAAACACACATCCTCTCCCTCTCTGTTTCTTTGGACAGTCATGACTTTCCGTCTCTCCATCAGCAGCTCCACAGTTGAACAGCCTCCACCTCCAGAAGTCCTGATGTTGAGAACAAAAGCTCTGTGAGATTACAAAATATGTAAATATATGTGTCTTGTTGTTTCTTTCATCTGTTGAAATCACATTTTATAAAGGAATATTAAAAATATTAAATACAAATATACAAACCTGAAGCAGCTTGTACAGTAATCCTCTAAACAGTCATGGCTTAAAAACTTTTTTCCACAAGAATTTAATGTAATTAATACAATTCATCATATTTCATTATTCAATTTCATTATAAATTGTATACGTAAAGATTTTCCAAAGTAGAAAAAAGTGAGTAAAAAAAGTGGAGTCAAAACTACAATAATTCTTCCTGAAATGTTGTAGAGAGTAAATGTAAAATTGTGCCAAAAATATTGATTTACTGGGTAAATACAAAATACTTTCCATGTTACTTTGAGTACTATTACTGTTTCACTGCCAACATATTTTACCAGCTTCTTATCTGTAACATAAATGCTCAGAAGAGTGGAGGCTTGTTGATCACTGACAGGCAGCAGCAGCTCTTATCAATATAATTAAATATTAAAGAAAACAGAACCAATTTAAATTTAAAACAGTATTAAAGTATTCTTTTATTGGATTTCAGAGTATATTTTCTATCATCAAAATATTGAAACCAGCAGCTCATTAAAATTCTGTAAATATTTAATTATAATATTGATGTGGGGGTCAGATAACCTCTAGCTCCCCCTGTTGGTCTCCCAGAGTCTGTGCTCTGCGGTTTCAGAGGGAGGACCGTGTGAGCAGCAGCAGGTGTGGTGAAGAGCCGCTCCACCTGTCAGAGAGAGGCAACCATACCGGAAACTGCGTAATCTCACCTTCAAAATAAACGCTGAAGACAACAGAATTTACTAAACACTAAAATCATGTTAAACTGTTAATTACAAACTCTGAAGGTTATTTAGCTGAAACTTGGACTCATTTTTAATATAAATAGTTTTTTAAAATCTTGTCATTTGTTTATTAACTGTTTAACTTATTGATACTGCAATATATTGTTTATATATGATTATATATACAGTATTAGAAATAGTATATAGCACAGGTATTCAAGGTGGGAGGTGTGCTCCCCAGGTTGAGGATCATTGGGAGACTCAGTGAATGGAAGTGAAAAAATATTACATTTATTATCAAAAGGAGAATAAATGGGTGTGATTTGGACAAACGGATAGTTCTATAGTAGTTTTGGGGATTTTTTACTGCTTTCCCCACTTTCCCAGAGTCATAGACTAATACGTTCATTCAGACAGACTTTTTTTAAAATGTATTTTGTGCAGTCTAAAGTAATGTCAAACAGCAATATCAGCTGTCTTGGTTCAGTTGTTGAGAGTCAATTATGGGATCCAATAACATAATAATGATCCCATAAGTGTCCAGATATTGAGGGAAACTAGTCTAGCTTTGTCAGAGGGGAGTCCCACAGTCTTACATATATAATAAGAATAAGCTATATAATAAAAAGTATCTTAATATTAAAGAATAAAAATAAAACAGGAAATATTATGATCATAATTATATTAGTATATGCTGAGACAGAACAGATATTTTAATTTTATTTCATTTGAATGTCTTATGCAGGTTCATGTATAACAAATTGAATTGTAAATATATAATTTAACATATAGAAATATAATTATGGTTCAATAATAGGCTTGGTTTGTGAAATATGGGTCTGCAGGAATCTCATTCATTTTCAAGCCACTGCATTAATTTTACTCATAATTTATTCATAATTATGTATAATTATTATTAATGAATATAAATAACATGATATGTAATATAATATAATAAATAAATAGTAGAGTCATTATTTATATCATTATTTATGACTGAATTACTTCATCATTTAATGAGCTGCTCACCACCATGGCTTTTGTTTAGTAATGTTCAACCGGAACTGTGTCACTAACGCACCTGCGCTTCATCCTCATCATCAGTTAGCTCAACTGTCTGTCCGGTCCCGGTGATGAAGCACACACTGACCGGCGCCGGCTGCTGCAGGCGGACACACTGAACCGGCTCTTTTCCTCCCAGACTCTGTCATGTAACGTTACCGGAGGATTTTTCACGCTGCTCGGATCCGTTTAGACACGAAAGATGCTGACAGACACGATCGTGGAGGAAGAATTTGAGATCAAGGAGGAAGAGCCGTGGTACGACAAGCAAGACCTTGAACATGGTAACGTTTCCTCTTCTGTCTTTGTCCCTTGCAGCGTGAAACATAGCGATCATTTTATACTCAAATAATCAGAAACGTTACAGCTGCAGGTTTAATCAATGCATCAAAAAACACACAATTGAGCCCTGCAGCTGCACAGTAGGTTACATTTGTAGGGATTTCTATCAGGTTTGTGAACACATGATATTAATCATTGTTTTAGAAGGGGTATCCTAGAAGCTTGTTTAGTACAAACATGAAGCTCATTGTAAATACAGGAGTCAGCGGGACTCTCATATGCGGCAAAATGGGGGGAAAATATCTGAATGAAGTGGCTTTGACATCATTCACCTACATGCTTCATTGGCATGCCTTTGGGCGGTTTCGTTTAAGCACTATTCCCTTTATAATTGGTCATATTTGCATCCCTATTGTCATTTTTTATACTAATTATTAGTGATTTTAAATTATATTCATTAGAGGACTGTTTGTGGAAGGCTAAATGATAAGAGGCTGGTTAATTGAGTATATGGATGGATTGATGGAAGGAGTACTGTATTGATCCCAAAGGGTAAGTCAAGTGTCACAGCAGCTATTTGACATGAATCAAAGTACAAAAACAATGAGGTAGGTTAAAAACCCAAAAATAAATTAAAGGCTAAACTACATACAATAGGTAAACTAATAACTAAAAATAGATTATAGGTATAACCATAACCATAATAAACTATTTGAGTTCCCATTAGTGCAGTTTTACAGGTGCATCAGATATGACCAGAAGTCCTCACTCATTTAAACGTGTTTCTGCTCTGATTTGACCTCGTGTCCGTTTACACACATTTGAAAAAGTGGGTTACTGGATTCTTGCCAACAACTACAAAACCGCACAAAGCTGCTTGTGAGGTTGGTGCGTCTCCGATCTCAGTGAGACTAAACTATGAAGCCTGGAGCAGTGCTGGTTCCTCACTCCGTCTCTCCCACAGACCTGCAGCTGGCGGCCGAGCTCGGGAAGACTCTCCTGGAGAGGAACCGGGAGCTGGAGCAGGGCCTGCAGCAGATGTACTCCAACAACCAGGAACAGCTGCAGGAGATCGAGGTAAAGAGCCTGGACTTCATAATATGATTGAATTAGTTGTCTTTTTTTTAAAAATCCAAAATTCATTGATGACATGAATCTAGTGTAGTTTGACACAGAAAGGCTTGGCAAAAGTAGTAGAAAGTGGTGCTGTTTTAAATAGTACCATCACACATTTATTTATCCCTCAGTTTAACCTGAATGTATTGTTTTCTCTTTCTGTACTCGTGTTCAGATCTATAAGGCTTCACGTATCAGTTTAAAACAGCAGAAACTCAATATTTAGCCTGCAGCTTATTTCGGCTCTCTTGTCTACATGTTTTAATTTAATTGAGTAGTCGAGTCAGTCTGGGGGTGTCTGGAGATAAATCCTTCCCTGTCACTGCTGGCACACAGAATTAATCTCTTAAGACCTGTGCTGTAAGCGTGTGACGTCACAGGTCTGATTCCAGCTCATGACCTATGATACATTTAATTACCCGCTTCCCATCTCGTTTACTGTCACTTGTTTAGTGGAATCAGTGAAGAGTGACAGTGAACAAGTACTGTACTTCCATTTGATGCTACTTTCTTCTTTCCACTCTACTACCCCTGCTTCATGTTACCTTAACGGCTGTCAGAAATATAAAATAAACAGACGAAAACTTTCATACTTTGATATGTTAAAAAATACCTCTACTACATTACAGAGGGAAATATTGTACTTTCTACTCCACTACATTTATTTGGCAGCTTTAGTTACTTTTCAGGTGAAGATTTGACACTATGGATAATATAACAAGCTTTTAAAATATAACACATTGTTTGTTTTTTGACGTCTTACAAAAAGCAGTGTGTGGTCTGGTCACATTTCAGATGTCTGAGTTGTTAACAGCTCCACCAAATAGTGATTTTTTTTAAAAACTTCTCACATGGTTTCATTTCAATAAATGTTCAAATGATCCAATATTTCAGGAAAAATGAAAAAGAATTAGAGAAAAGTCCAAAAACGGAAAACATATGTATGTATCAGAACTTTTTTTTTTTCTTCTTTCCGGTCCCATTAATCATCTCATGAACCCTCAGATTTATCTGGTGACCCTTTGGAGGGGCCTGACCCCTAGGTTGGGAACAACTGGACTAAGTTAACTGTATATAAAGTAATTCAAACAGTAACATGCTGCTTACACACTGCCACTGACTGTAACGAATATCATTTCATGAAGCAGAAATGCCATGAAAATGATTGTTGACATACATTCATGTTATCATTGACTTTGGACTGATTAAGTTCAGTGTTGCTGTGCAGTATTCATTGTTTGGTTTGACATTGAACTGCTGAGCTGACAGCAGGCCTGTGATGTTCAGTGGGGGTTTTTGGTTGTTTTTTTCCTGTCTGACTTTCAGCAGGCAGATTAAATGACTAAAGGTTCAAAGTTTCCTGTTTGAAACAACTGATAAGATAACCTGTTCTTAAAGAAACAGTTTTATAAGGAGCCACAGTTGAAGACTGTTGGTGTTAATGAGAAGCAATGAAATCAACAGTTATGTTAGATTTATCTTTATCGATACGTGCAAGTAATGATTAGCAGCTAAAACAGCTAACTATTAATGACAGTAGTAGGGGTTTGGTTCCTTTATGAGCACCATATTAATTAGTATAAACTGTATTTCTATGTCTATAATAAAAAATATTACATTTAGTCGTTCAGATTAAACACTGGAGTTTTTTGACCACCAGTAGCACCACCATGAGCAGTATGTTTTTATACATGGGTCCATATTTTGTTTATAGTGCACATAGACAATTGTTGATTGAAAAATTAGGCTCTTAAAATATGTAAATGATATATGTATCTAGTGTTATTTTTCTAAATATAAAAGGAAAATGTGCCAGATATCACAGCACCAATATCAAAACTGAACTGGATGAGACGCTAAGGACAAAACGATAACCAAAAACAAGCAGATAAAAGTTAATGACATTAATGATGGCCACTTAGTACAGCATTAGTCAAATATGATGTATATGAGAATGACTGATGAAACAATCAGTTGCCCAATCAATGGACAGAGACCTTATCTGCAAATACAATAGTCGATTAATCGTCCAAGTCATTTTCAAAAGCAAAGATGTCAAACGTTTGAGCTCTCTGCTATAGATCAGATAAGTTAAGACTACAGAGGATGTCACCTGAACTCCACTCCAAATGTTTTATTGTCTTTATTATGAGGAAGAAAATGTGCTCAACATGTTTGTTAGACATCAAAGACACACACAGTGTATTTAGGTGAGAAACATTGAATGGAAACACAACTTTGTTTGTTTCAAAGAATACTGCACAAGGCATCTTTAATTAAGAATTAGTAGTTTAGGACACTTTTCTTTGCTGTGGTCTTTCAGTTTTTCATCATTATGTGATGTGCAATTAATCAATCAATGAAACATTTGGATGTGTCGTCATCTCCTCTACAGTACCTGACGAAGCAGGTGGACCTCCTCAGGCAGGTCAATGACCAGCACGCTAAGGTGTACGAGCAGCTGGACGTGTCGGCCAGAGAGCTGGAACTGAACAACCGCAAACTGTCTCTGGACAACAGGACGGCCCAGCAGAAGATCCAGGGGTAAGACTGTGGCTCATCTGAAACGCTGACTGCTTCTGGAAATGTTATCAGATTTCTCAAGTTTACCTGAATGTCTTAGTTATATTTAAGGTAAAACATCCCTCGCTCTGTGCTCTCTGTGCAGGCTGACGGAAACCGTGGAGCTGCTGCAGACGCAGGTAGAGGAGCTGCAGCATCAAGTTGAAGAGCTGAAGCTGAGTCCTCCGAAGCCTCCGCACAGAGATAGTTCGTCACCTCGCGGCACTCAGAGTGTGTCTTGCCTGAAAGAGCTGCAAAGAAGGTGAGGATACTTCACTACTGTACTTTATATCATTAGTGGATGATTCAATTGATACATTTAAAAACAAATGCCACATATTTGATGGTTCCAGCTTGTCAACCATGAAGATTACCAGATTTTTATAATAACTTTATTTACAGAGCACATTTTAAAAAGAGTTAACAAAATGCTTTGACAGACAAAGCAAAGACATACAGCACAGAGACCAGTAACAAAGCCATTATTAACATTTTAATCATAGTAAATTGAAAGACTTCAGTTTTTTTGGATAAAATAAGCTGGTTGAAGATATCACCTAAGGTTTGGGAAATTGTGATGGACATTTTTCTTTATTTAGTAAAAATTATTGAAAATTTAACGGATACAATATATATCTGAACTTTAAATATTTGTGAATAATCATTAGTTGCAGCCCAACACAGATGGGGAAAACCGATAAAAGGCAAATTTGGCTCAGATTGATGTATGAAGTATTCCATGAAAAAGCAAATTAAGAAGTCAGACTGAACATTTTCATTTGTAAAAGCAAACACTTTAGTGCTGACTAATCAATGAATCACTCTGCAGAAAAATTATTTTGTTCAATTTATTGAGCAAAAATGCCAGTTTTCTGCTGGTTTTAGTTTTCAAATGTGAAGATTTGAATATCTTTATACTTTGGAATACAAATCAAAGAAACCAAGCAATTTGAAAACTTCACCTTCAAGAGTTTGCATCAACACCACCCATATGTTCACAGGGGACATGCAGGTTGACATCCAAATATTTGCTAATTAATGCACAGCAACATCAACATAACTGATCATGTTTAATATATCACGCGGATTACTCAATTCGAGTTGCTGGATTCAGCCAACAAGAATCATCTCTGACTTTGCACTTCCGAGACTACAACACATCTCTTGACTTGGCTAAAGAAAAACAACTTCATGATTGCTTTGTCACAGATCTAGGAGCTCATTGTAAGACCTATTGGTAAGAAGGGAAGCGGCAAATCCTCCTGGCATTAACTCTCCCTCAGTATGTGTGCTAATCCTACTTGCTGGCAGGTGGACAGATCTACCTCACAGCAGTCCTACTCTGAATGTTTCATGCAGAGTTCACTTCCTCTTGGCCTGTAGTGTGACAGGTTCATTTACTGCCAGAGTTGAGTCTGCATGTGTGTGTAAGTGTATGTGTAATCCTGTTTGGACTGCTCCTTCCAAAACATCCAGGTCAGGTGGTTTTGAAATTTCACTGATAAACATGTCAGATAAACGAGTCTGAACTAAACTCAGGTTGGTGAGGTTGGAAGAAACAGGTCAAAGTCTGAGCTAGAGGACACAAGTATGTCACAATATGTCTTTGAAGCTGCAATTTATTCTCATACTGATTTCTAATCACCTCTGTTCTCTGATAAGTTCAGCGTTTCTGCTTAGTGTGCTTTTCTCTGCCTGTTTCTGTTTATTTTGTGTATTTTCAATTGTAGTTGTAGGCTTATTCTGGCATAAGATCATACATATGTAACATACTTGCAACAATATTCACAATAATATGTATAGACAAGACATAAAACCATTTTTTTGGTTTAATTTATTTAAATCCCAAACACTGTTTGTGAGAGTCACCAAAAATCTGAATTGTAGTGATAATAATGATAATAATACTAATGATAATAGATTCTGTCAAATAAAACATTGTATTTTGCATCCACAGCGTAATATCTGTTTGACCTGGCTCAAGACCTTTAGCACATGTCGTCGTCATCTCTCTCGCTGTGCTTTCCCTTAATCTCTAACATTAATTTACCTAATTAAGCAAACACGTCACAGCTTAGATGCTAAAGATCAATAAAGCATATCTGTCCATTGATCTATCTAAGATGATTGTGAAAGCGATTACAAATTGCCAGCCTGCATGGTTACATAAACGATAAATTCCCCCTCCACTCCAAAGTATTTGCTTTTTGTATCATAAACTTGATAATACTTTGGGAAGAACTCCAAGAATAATTTAGAGATGTCATTAGTTCTGATATTGTACATGCATTGATATTTTACATTTAATAAATCAATTTAAAGGAATAGTTGGACATTTTGTAAACTATACTTATTCACCAAGAAGTCACTGCACCCAGCCAAGAAGTAGTCCAGAAAAAACTATAATAAAAGATAGAAAAGGAGAAATATGACTCTGTGACTCTGCAGGTATTCTGACTACGACCCAGATGAACCCTCAGACGACCTGGAGTCCTCCACCGTGTCGTGGCGTGAAGAGGAGCAGGCGTCACTGCGACAGTCCCTCAGGACCCTCCAGACCCAGTTTGCCTGCGAGCGCGCTCGGAGGGAGGAGGTGGAACGAGAGGCGGAGCTGCTCGTCGGTGAGAACGCGGCGCTGGAGCAGCAGCTGGGGGGGATGAAGGTGTGCCAGGTATGTTTGACCAATATCTCTCACCGAGTGTCTGTTTGCAAAGTGCACACACAGAAAAAAGTGAGCCAAGTGAGCAACATTTGAAAGATTGTAAGGAAATAATCTCTAAATGTATCCTGGTTTATTACAATTTGTGCAATTACCATTTTCAGTTTTGTTTTTTGCTTCATGAAAACTGTAATATGCAACATTGTCTTAGTTCCAGTTTTCACCCAGCAGCTATAATATGGTCATGTGTAAGACTTTCGCAAGGCGAGGCAACTTTATTTGTTTGATCCTTGATGCTTTGATCTAAAAATAGCACACATCATCATTTCAGAGGGATGAAAACGACTCTCACTGTCAGCTTATTGTCTTCTAAAGTGAATCATCAGTAGTAGTGAAAGCACAGAGATACTTTAACCAGCACTGACACTGTCCTTCTTCTTGGGCTCCATGAAACATGTCACTGTTGCACTCGAGTTCAGTTTCGGTTATTCTTCTCTGACATCCCCTTTTTCTAATTAATCTGTCTTCAGGCCCGGATGTCTGAGCTGGAGCGTGAGGCCGAGGAGCTGCGTCAGCTCTGGAAATCGGAATCCTCTGCAAGATCCTCCAGGCCCAACATCATGCACGGGTTGCTGTCCGACGTGATGTTCCTCAACCAAGAGGAGGAAAACGAAGGGGAGGTGGCGCCTAAAAGCCCACGGCTCCTGAAGCGATGGGACAGCGAGCGTCTGATGAAGGCGACGCAGATCCCCGACTCTCCCGACAGGATTTACGACCACGAGTGCTCCTGCGTGCGCCGAGCCGAGGTGGTGAAGTACCGTGGGATCTCCCTGCTCAACGAGGTGGACGCCCAGTACAGTGCCTTGCAGGTGAAGTACGACGAGCTGCTGCGCCGCTCCCACCTGGGGCAGCAGGAGGAAGAGCAGGACGGGCAGAGCCACAAGTCCGTCCAGACCGCATCCCTCGCCACCTCCTGTCCTGCGCTGGCAGGCGTGGAGGACTTTGAGGATGACTTTCACCAGCCGGAGTACAAGGAACTTTTTAGGGAAATTTTCTCCCGCATTCAGAAAACCAAAGAGGACCTCATTGAAAACAGAGGGAGACTCTCAGCTGGTGCAGTGTTGCCTATTTTGCAATAATTACTTCACAAAAAAAAGAAAGAAAAACAGACCAGCTGCAAGATTAATTAACGTCTTCCAATAACAGAGGAAACTTTGGAAAGACCTTCACAGCAGGAAAAGAAGCTAACTTTAACTATATGCTATTTGCCCAGAAATGGTGATTGTTATGCAAAAAAGGATTGAGAGATACGAGTGATGCAGGAACAAGAAGGCAAAAAAACCCACCAGCTCATGTCTCTGATGCACAGAAACACCAGTGCCTAACGCCGCCGTCTCTACTGTACAATCACTCTACCTCAACGAAACAAGCTCCTGAGGAATAATTTCTGGGGAATAATCACTTTTCTTCTCATAAGCTGTATCTGTGACACTTTACTTTACAGGACTCGTAGTTTTCTATTATTTCAAAGAAAAAAACTGTCAGGAAATTCATAAGAAGGCTCCTGGGAAGGAATATGTAAATTGGTACCAGTTATACAGAAAATGGAGACATTGTTAAATAGGTACACTTTTTTTTTTATTAAATAACTATATTTAATTGCTTGTATTTTAATTATATAGGCTTTAAATATTATTTCCTAGATCACAAGGTATTGTAAGGGTTAGGGTTACGGTTTACTAAGAAAACCAGCAAATACTCACATTTGGGAAGCTGGAACACATGTTTTTGGTGTGTGCACATTTCCGTTACCTCAGGATCGCTAGTCCTCATGGGGACCAGAGCCTGTTTCTAATGAGGCAAAGCATCCTTTCCGAGGTCTTGGTTAGGTGTGAATTGAGGGTACGTTGTTAGGCAACGTTCTAATAAGGATAGCTGCACAAACTTGTGTGTGTGTCTTAAGTGGTTAATTAATTATCTAAACTATTGTGGCTTAATTTCTGTCGATCAACCAATCGTTTCAGCTTTAATTGCAATTGTAACCTGAAAGAAAAATTCTGTTAGTCAGTGAAATTTGTCTAAATTGAAATATATAGTCGCATAATAATTTAATGTATTATGTAGAATAAAATGTCCATACTTCAAGTAATTAATCTGGAAATCAGCAACTGCGTAAACTCAACTAACTAAATCTGTTTTCTTTGTAATTGGTACCAAATTATAAATCTCTTTCCAGGGAACTTTCTAGAAAATGATTAGAAAACAACATGTCTGTAACATAAAGTGCTACCTGCTGTATCTGCTATTTGCTTTGTTTACTGAGCTTTAATGTGAACCTTTTTTTTTCTCTTAGGACTGTTAAAAAAAAAGTAAAAATTGAGCTTTCTTGGATAGTTTTGCCTGCGCCTATAAGAGCGACTAGTATAGCGTGTAATGTTATATTAGTGAAGGATTTTCTATTATCGGAAGTAAAAACTGATGATTTCAAGGTGCTCAAAAATATTAGCATTATTAAAATTGTAGCGTGTCTCTCTCTGAAATTATACTTGATTATTATATGTTAGGTTAGGTGAATGTGAGTGAATTTTTTTTATATTTAAGGGAAGTTCTGCGGTTTACCAAAATATCAACTCTCTCTATGTACTTGATCATGTAACGGCCTCCTGTTATATTAGCCAGTTGTCTCATGAAGCCATGTATGATTAGAAGCTTTTCTACAGCAGCAGCTCTGTGTTGCTTTTCGCTGCCTGATGTACTTCTTGTGTCCTTGTTAAGCTTAAAACTGCACATAGTTTGTAGATGTCTGTTTTTAAAAAAAAGAGAAAAATAATCACATTGAGATGCACTTTAGTTTTGCACAGACATTAATGATGCTCTCCTGACACTTTATAATACTGTCATATGTAGTTAAAATGTGATGTGCTACCGTTTCGATCTTCTGAACCTGAATTATCTGCTGAATGTATGTACGCTGTGTCTTTACCTGTTTTCATGGTTGGACCTCTTGCTCTGAGCCATAAAACATGAAGAAAGCTGAGGTGGCAAGTTTGTCTCTTTTTATATGCTTAATCAGTGCATTGTACAGTAGAATTTTACCTTATTTATTGATTTGGTGTCACAATTAAACTTGGACATCATAAATCACCGATACACTCTGTGAATTGCATAATGGATTTTTTTTTTTTCATGTGATGTTATAAAAATGTTTGATGTCAGGCATCCAGACACGTTGCCAAACTTTAATCAAACCCAACACGTCAGTCGGCCTAAAAGGAAATCTGACCAAAGAGTCACTAACATTTAGAATTAGAGGATCTTGGTTGAGGCCTGTGGGAAAATGCTTTTTTAAAAATTATTTATGTTATCGGTTTGTTTGTCTGTCCGTCGGACCCTTCAGGGAATTTCTTCAAATTTGGTACAAAGGTCCACTTGGACTCGAGGACAAGCTGATTAGATTTTGATGGTCATAGATTAAAGTTACTGTGACAGTCAGTAGTTCCTAGATAGAGATTAGTTTTTACAAAATATTTACAGTTACTGCCAAGTGCCACTGTTAAGTTAGTTAGCTGACAAAGCTAATGTTAGCTTCCTGTTTCCGTTTAGTAAAAGAGGTAACACTGAATATGGTCGACATAAAAGTTAACAGAGAAAAACACACTAAACCTTAAATAACAAAACTTTGTCAATACTATTGGTCATTTAGTATAATGTTAACAGAATTGGAGCAGCATAATTGGATATTTCCCCCATTTTAAACTGCCATGAATTCGAACTTATTTATAGCAGCAACTGGGGGTAGTGAATGATTTCATAATTTACACCTGTGCTTGTACATGTCAAAATGGTCTATTAATAAGAATCTAATTATATCAAATCAATTACACAGATTTTCTCAGTATATCGAATCAAGAAAACCACTTGGAAAAAACCCAACTGAATACACCCCCCACCCCACTGCTCTTTTCAAGCATGTAGGAGAATATATGGTGGCTGCAAAACTCACTACAATGCAGAAGTCCCTTAGTAGAGCCAGAGTTGGGTTTGTCCATTTTGGGCTACTGTAGGAACATGACTGTACAACATGGTGGGCTCCGAGGAAGAAGTCCCTATTGCCATTTTTCCATACCTTCATTGGTCAGGTTTAGGAATGACGACTGAGTATGGTCAAAATTAGGATGAGAGTATCAGAGTAAGCCAATCAGAGGCAGTGTACGTGGGTCATACCTTCAGGTACCTAGGTAACAAAATAACACAACCCACTCCCTACGTAGATATAAAGGGCTCATTCTAAGAAACAAAAAAATGATTCTTATTTTCAGGTGATTATACCAGAGCTGTTCACAAGTCATTTTTTACAAGTCCAAGTCAAGTCTCAAGTCTTTGAGCTAGAGTCCAAGTCAAGTCTCAAGTCTTTGAGGGTCAAGTCCAAGTCAAGTCTCAAGTCTCTGGTCAAGAGTCCGAGTCAAGTCTCAAGTCTCTCGCCAACACTAAATCAAATTCAAATTCTGACCTTAGAGCTGTACAATCCTTCATCCTGATCAGTTAGCCTTGCGAGCACCTGCCCATGTCTGTTTTTGTGGTGTTTTAACTGTTTGCTGTCACTGAAGTTTGTATGTATGTATCTGTTTGTATGTTGAGATGCCCTCTCCTGAAACTGTAACCAAATATACCTTCGGCTATTACCTTGACCTAGACCTTGATATAGGACAGTATGAAAATGTATCAATTGTAGGTTCACTATAGAGAATCTACTGCAATGTGATGTGAAGAAACATACACTAAGAATTATTTCAATTCCATAACTGTATTTTCTTCAACCATAAAATAATTATTTTAACAATGTTGTAAAATACAACAAAATGAACAAAACATGAACATCACAGAAACACTGCAGTTTAGCACTGTGGTACAAACAGATGTTCATTATTTTTTTCTCCAAGCTGCCTTTTATCTGCTGCTTAACACAACACACAGCAGGGAATGTGTGGGGATATTATAAAATATATATATATATATAAAATGACCATAGTTAACGCAACGTTGTGTTTTTTAATAATTAGTAGCGGAGCCACTAAGTTAGTGGCACTAAATAACGGAGTTGCGGTGGTTTCCTGTCTGAGCTTTCAAAATAAAACCTTTGCTATTGTGTGCTTCTTATTATTATTAACAAACAAATTTGGGGCTTGTAAATTACAGGAGAAATGACGGGAGGGCGGCGGGAGATGGGTTCGAAATATGGGAGAACCAGGGAAAAACGGGAGTGTGAAGGCATTGTATCCAAACGTAATGATCTGAGGCACTCCTGCTGAACTTGTCGCACTCGCCATTGTCAATGTCTGATACTGAAGATGCGCGCTTCACACATAGCGCATGCGCGTGGCATGACGTTGGTGTGTACATCTAGCTCAGAGCCAGAGATCATACAAAAAGATGAATGACAGATAAATAATGAGAATAATAATAATAACATGAAATAAAAGTTGTTCGCGAGTCTCAAGCCTCGAGTCGAAGTCAAGTCTGAAGTCTTTTGAGGTCGAGTCCAAGTCGAGTCTGAAGTCACAGTTTAGTGAGACTTAAGTGCAACTCGAGTCAGAGTCGCGAGTCCGAGTCCCCAGCTCTGGATTATACACTAATTAAAACATACCATACTCCATTTCTGTCAACTTTGCTCCCTTAGATGCCACTTAATGTTACATACTGAATCTTTAAATAACATGTAAGCGTCTATTAGCATTTTAATGTAAAATGGGACAAAAAAAACATGAGACATTACAATATTTATTGAGCAAAGTAACCGATGGAAAAAAAAACTTGCAAGTGTCATTACTGATTAAGCCTTTATTTACATTTCCACTCATAAAGGTCTTAAAGTACTTCAATGAGAATCAAAGCATTATAGTCTTTGTAATGGCATTTATGAGCAGGTGGGAGTTTGTCCTGAATGCCTTATGAGGCAGAGGCACTTTATATGGAGGCTCAAGATAGCAGCACATGGCAAAACACCAACATATCCATAGCAACACCTCCCCCATCACCCACAATTCATCCTATCGACTTTGAATAATGAATGAATCTGTTCCAGCTCCTTTTTTCCTTTCTTTTTTTTCTTTTACAATATAATGGATTAAATCCTGACATTTGTGATAAAAATATGACAACTTCTCTCCGAATTGCATCTTTATTGGCTAACAAAATCAGTCACTCTACTTTCTCTCATAAGGAAAACCATTTGAAACTTTGTACATCCAACCGAGAAAAACAAAACCTCAACTTCAAGCCATTTAATCCTTTTCTTCTCCAATTTGTTATTTCACTACACATTAGACTGAATAATAGAGAATTGTGGGAAATGCCACATTAGATGTAACTGTTTTCCAGGTCCATGATTGCCAGACAAAGTGATTTCAATCCACAACATGAGCACAGTGACAATTAGGGCTTTTTTGCATCATAAGATGTTTTTCTTCCCCCCACATGTTGACTCAACATTTTAAATTAAACATTTGCATCCATCGTTAAAGCCATTGTGTGTTGAATTGGTTGGTGAAATAAATACTGTATTCGTTTGATAATCTTTAACCAAGTCACATTTTGTTAAGTTAATGGATGAAAAAGGAAATAAGGTTTGCTCTTTTGAGGGTTTTCTACCCACAAGGCCTTAAAAAACAATGTTTGCTCAGTTGGTGACAACGTAAAAAGCAAAGATACATTTTTTTAATTTTAATTTATTTTTTTTTAAACATCAGGAGGTAAAATGAAAGCAGTCTGAACCGCAGCTGTTTTCAATAGTAAACACCATCCTGCTCTGGTAAAAGCTTACTTCAAAAATAAAGTTCATCAAACATGAAGCCAGAGATCCAAAATCTATTGATAAACCGTATATGTATCTCGCTATTTCTTCACTTTTTTTTATTTTTAAATATTCATTTTTTTTCTGCTCACGCTCCAGCTGTCAGTGTGTGAGTGTGAGAGGAGTTTGTCCTTTGCGCTGCATCAGAGTGCTTGTGTTAATGTCCGAAATGCTTCAGCTTCGCGTTCTGAGCAGACGGCTGACATCTTTGTCCTCCGATCGCCCCGGACCTCAGAGCTGGGCGAGCTGTGATTGGCTCTCATCTCGTGACTGCCCTCCCACGGGACCACCTGGGAGAGGATTTGATTGGCTGACGGTGACCGCAGGGGGCAGGCTCTCAGTGTCAGGACTGTATTGTTCCCTTGAGGTACCACATCCCTGCGTGGCTGCTGCAGCACTCCTGGAGCGACAGATGACAAACAGCTGATTAAAGATGTTCAGTCTTAAAGCACAAGTTCACAATTGTTCAAGTCTGTCTTAACACAAGTCAGGTGCCCAAATAAAACATTGTTCATACTGACCATTAGAAGATCCATTCATAATGCACTTACAGTGTAACTAATGGGGGACAATATCCACAGTCCTCCCTCTGTACAAAAATGTATTTAAAAGTTTATCTGAAGCTAATATGAAATTTCAAATGTCAAAATGAGTCAAATCAAATAGAAATCTTTAAATGTTACAGTCTTTTTGGTTCCAAAGTCCCTCTTTTTGTTACTATACTTCCATCAAAGCTCCACAGGGAAACAAAGAGGGAACTTGATGCTAAAAAGTCTGTAAATGTGGCAGATGTCTACTTGACATGACTAACTCAGACTGCTGAAGCTTCATTTAAGTTTCAGATCAATTCTTAAATGCATTTTTGCAGAAAACAATTGTGTGGGACACATTAGAAGGGGATCTCTTAACAGCCAGTATGAGTAGGCTCTTTCACTGTCACATGGGCACCTGAATGAAGAAAAGTGAGCCTATCCTTTTACAGCAGCAGTCCTCTGGGCCTTCTTACCTTGAGCAGCCGGTCAATTTCAGGCTTGGAGACATCTCCAAGCTCCTCTGCTAGTCTTGCTTGTACAATATTCCTCCTGACACGGTAGTTCTTTGTGAACAGGTCAAACAGCAGCCGGCGGTGCTGCAGGAGGAAAAAGAAACGCACCAAAGAACACATTTATAGAAATAGTTAGACATTTTGGGAATAGCACTTATTCCCTTTCTTGTAGAGTCAGATGAGAGGATCGATACTGCTCTCATAAGTCCGTTTAATATGAACCGACTGCTGGCAGCAGGATTTTTTAGCTTAGCAGAAAGACTGAAAATAGGTGAAAACAGCTCGCCTGTTGCTGTCCAAAGACGACAGAACTCATTACAAATACCTTTTGTAGCTGACAAGACTCCAAAAGGCGTTTACGGAAGACATGGTCCCACATATATCAATTCTTTAAACCACAACTTCTAGTTTTTGGGTATTAGTACTAGTTAAACATATGATGTAACATGTTAATTAGTCATTTAGAGGTGCTGGCCAGGCTAGTACTTTCTCCTCATTTCCAGTATATTTGCTCAACTAATCATGAATCGTATCATTTAACTCGCTCTCAGCAAAAGTGATGGCAAACTCTTTCTGAAAAGAAAAAGCATAAGTAGTCTATTGCAGACATTTGCAGCTGAAATACACTGAAGACCACAAAGCACCAACTGTCATTTCCTCTGTCATCTGTAACATCATTTCAAAAAGACAAACATAACAGGAGAGAGATTAAAAACTAAACTTTGCCTCTTTAACAGAATGGTGTCCTAATTTTCTCTTCTGTGTTACATTGCAATGATTTCTAATCAATCACAGGAAATACTGGAACATGCTTTTAATTTTCTGGTGAATTTCAGTAATCGCTGAATGCTTTAACTTGTGGTTTGTGGTGCGTTTCAGCTGCAGAAGTTTGCAAGTAGTGCAGGATGGGGGAAATAAAGTCGACTACAGGCGCCTGTGTGTTTACCTTGTCGAATTCCTCTCCAGTCTCCCACAAACCAAACACCTTCTGTTCATCAGGGGACGCTGTGCTCTGAGCAGGAAACTAAATTTAGAGGGAAACAGCAAAGTTAGAAAAACATTTCATCAGGAAAAACAACAAAACTACACCATGCTCTGAGTTTGAGCAGGAAAATGAGCAGAATCATGATTTCCTATCTCAGCTCAGTTTGTCAGCAGTTACAACTACGAGACTGTTTTAAATTATGTGTGCGGTCTTCATGACAGAAAATAATAAAACCATGAATTACTCATTCGAACCTTGATTCGAGTGTGCAAATATTTTACATTTTATGGAATATTTAAAGTACATGAATGTTGAACTGCTTTACTGTCTCAGACACCTGCTTTGTCTCTTATTATGATCTCTCGCATATATAAGACATCATAACAAGAACAGAAGCAATGCTGTGACCAGAAGGACCACTGAGCACCCCCCAGATCAAGGATTAACCCTCCAGACACAACACACTGACTTATAACTGATCTGC
Source organism: Scomber scombrus (assembly GCF_963691925.1). Taxonomy (NCBI): domain Eukaryota; kingdom Metazoa; phylum Chordata; class Actinopteri; order Scombriformes; family Scombridae; genus Scomber; species Scomber scombrus. The sequence continues at coordinate 18,320,043 of NC_084990.1, forward strand.
GAACTGTGTGGGATCTAAACAATAATGTTTACGGTGGCACAGAAGTGGAGTCAACCGATTCCAGACCTGCCTGCGTATGCAAACAACTCCCGGCTTAACCCCTCGCTGAGCTGTAATGAGCTTTGCTTTGAAGCTAATAATCTGTTGCATAACAAAGATGGCATCCAGCCATTCCCTCCCCCACGACGCTTCAAATCCTGCAACGTCAAGGATAAAGATGGGATAAGACCTAAGCCAGGACAGGGCTGGTCCTGGCAGGGGACCTGGATGCTTAATGAAACAAGAGGATGTGGAACAGACCACGCCACTCCTCGCCCCATAAGCAAACACGGCTTCAAGAAAAACAGAGCTAATAAAGATGACTGATAACAGACTGCATCAGTTTATATTAAACCTACAAAAAGCGACCTCAGACAAAGCAAAGAGGACACACAAATAGACCTCAAATACAGACGTATCAGGTGGCTTCAAGAACTCGAGTGGAACCTGAGAGTTAGGTTTGCGTTGCTTCAGTGCACCTTTTCAAGTAACAAAGCGCTCACAAGCAAAACGACCGTTAATGTCGTTACTCCGTTTGAGAAAACTGATATCTGTGTTCAAGCTGCCGGCTGGAAAACCCCTTCATTCAGCAGCCACAGGCAGTTTTAACGAGGCAAAGTAGCAGCAGCTCTTCATTAAAGACGAAGGGGATTGTAATCTTGATGCTTCAAAACATCCTGTGCTGGTTTTAAGAGGTTCAAAAGTTCTGCTTGTTCCTGAGGTGTGGCCCTCGGTTCAAGCCTATTTGAACACGAGTTTGCAGTTCAGCAAGATGGGATGAAAGTCATTACATAATCCTGCATCACAGCAGCAGAGATACAATCAGTGTTTCTAACAACTATGTTCAAATCAGTAGTAGCACTGCATCCTAAAATTGGGCATGCTCGTTGTTGAAATTCAATTCTGGCACCTGAACATGAGTCACATTATTGTTGTTCAATATCATTTGTATTAGTGCATATAAATAATTATCGCCTTCTCAGCTAGTATCTAATTTGAATGGAATCAATGTTTTTGAAATTCAACTGGCGCTTTAACATATAGGCCTGGGTTTTGTTATTAATTCTGATTGTGCATATAAGAATAATGCTTTTAAAGCTGACAGTCAGTGATGGTTTTATTGGACATCTGTATTTCACAGAAGTTAAAAGTCAAAAAGATACTATTAAACAATATTTTTCAATTTTAAATATTCTTCTTTGTGGTTGATTCTGCATTACTTCAGTGATTTTACATTTTAATATCCATTATTACAAGCTTCAATTTTAAAGCTGCAGTGCGAAACTTTTATGTAAAACTGTACATCTGTTAGATTCAAGACTCTTCAAGAAACACAATGTTGATTCAGTCACGGCCAGATAAATCTCCATTTCACTGTATACAGAGTATTTAATGTGGTGTCCGGTTTGATATTATTATTCTGGCCAAATTAATTTATAGGCAGAGCATATATACTAGAGATTTACACTGGCCAAGCAGCTAACTTCTGGTTCGCTCTCATCTATCTTCAATGTGGATAAAATAATTAATTGTGGGGCTCTTGTAGACTTTTTAAATGTTATCAGACTGAGTCGATTAAATGCTGTCAGTAAAATGAATCTTGGTAGTTGAATGACGTTCAGAACAATTTATCCACTGTGTTACAGCTACAACAGTAGTGATGGAGTAGGCAACAATGACGTAAGCACGTCGTCAGTGTTTTTGTAGTTACGCTCACTGCCAGAAGGGGGGGACAACAGACTCGCACTGCAGCTTTACGATATTAATCACGATTCATCACAGCAAATTGTGCATTTAATTAGTTAATTTTTTTTTTTTTAAATCAATTGACATTGATTAATTTTCTCCTGATCAACCATTTGCTTAACAGACTAGTTGTTGAAACTCTAGCACAAACTACTCTGTTTAACAAGTTTCATGATGGAGGAAACTGTTGCTTCCATTCAGATTAGTAAATTCCTGCCTCAAAGTGATGTAATCCACTGTGCAATGATTTGACACCCAACTCCTTCAAACTGATACCTTACTGATACGCCCACACCAATGCAGGCCTTAACAACGCCTTTCCAGACTATTGTCAGTCTGAACACAGCGACAAGAGTGTAAATTCCACTGAAATGCTGAGATGAGTTTAAAGAAATGTGACAACACAAATATTGAGGGAAAGAAAGGAAAGCGGGAGAATCCGGTGTTAACTGGACTTCCAACTGGACTCTGGACATCCAAAAACCTTGTAAAACCTGAATTTTGCCCACATAAGTTGATCTCCTCCATGAATACTCACAGGCACCATTATCTGTTTGCACTGGCAGGACAGTACAGCTTCCTGTAGCATGCGGTCCGAGATGGAGTGAAAGACACTGTGCCCCGCCGGCATGGAAGCCAGGTGGAGGTTAAATAGCCTCTTAAACTCGTTCAGCGTCAGTACAAAATGCTTCCTGAAAGTCTTGATCACAAAGTCTTGCAGCTCTTGGGAAGGCGTGTTGGTGGGACTCCCTCCGTTACCGTTAGTGTGATCGAAGCTGGGGGAGGTGGCAGTGGGATAACCATTGATAGAACCGTTGGGGATGGAGGAGGAGGAAGGGGGAGAGGAGGTGTCCATGGGTTCGTCTTCCCTGTCACTGACGGGTTCTTGTTTGATGTGGACCGCTCGTTTGGAGTCCAGGTCCTTTTGTAGGGACGACTGTTTTTCTTGTGCACGATCTTGAGCCATCTTCAGGCGTTGCTCCCCGCTGACATGAACAGGTTCTGGGGAGAAAAAAAAACACATAAAAAGAGATAAGCTCAAACAACATCATTTACAACTACTGTACTGCTAATTTAATCTGCAGTATATTAACAGTACAGACCAGGCTGAGGGGAATTCTTTGGCATGAAGTCTTCTTTAGAGAAGTTAAAGACCTTTTCCAACCTTCAGGGGGGAAAAAAAAAAGAAAAAAAAAAAAAAGAGTACAAATTAATCTTAACAGAAAGCCCACAAAATATTTAATAGCACAAGAATATCCTGTTGATTGGAGAAAAAAAACCCTCTTTGTTCCTTAATCATCAGGAAGTCATCGGGCTTCTCTGAGTGTTACGTACTTGCTCTGGATGCCAAGCCACAGCATGTGTTGCCTGTGGGCAACATCTTGGTGTTTCTTAACGAAGTCTACATCAGTAGGCAACAGGAACTCCCAGCCCCGGTTTATCCGAGGCACTGCCACATGCTCCAGGAACTCCTTCACATCCTCTGGAGGAAGCTGAGAGAGACACGAGGAGGAACTTGTCAGTTCATTTTACCTGAACGAAGAGGACGTTTTACTTCAGCCTCAAGGTGGCAGACACAAGCAAGGGCAGGTGTTCAAAGATGCTCTCCTTCACCTGGGAGACGATCAGTGCATGTCACAATGAACCTCTCCCAGGTGAAGGAGTTTGTCTTTGCTTGGATCACAATCCCATAAACAATCCCCCCTGGCTGTAGCTGTAATATCTTCAATAACCTCTCAAATGACAAGAATATGCTTGACATATGAGCAAGAAATTGCAATTTTGCACAAAAATTGATTGGGTGCAAAAAGTGAAATGTTGCATTTATCACATCTTCAAAAACAACTTCCTGCTGAAAAAGGGGCTAATCTGCTGTGAAATTAGCCTCTTATGCAGCTAATGTTCTGAGGCTGAGTGATTAAATTAGGGAGACATGGTTCGTATTTAAAATCAGCCTTTTATGAATGTTCATGTTCACACTGTATGGTTGGTTTTATCCAGCCACTATCCAATAAAGTTTATTCAAACAAGACGACCTTTAACAGTGTTGACAAAAAGAGAAAGGCAACATTTCTTTGCGCAATTCTACCATGAACAGAGTGTAAGAAGATAAAGAGAAAAAAATGGAGCAAGAAAAAGATGTAGACAATATGAAGTTCAGTTTTATATCACAGCAGTCTCAGTCAGACAACAGTATTAACAAAAAAGTGTAAAATTCTACTCTAACTATATTAGAAGAAGCTCACTAGAGTTTCAAACACATTTGACTGCAGCCATGTTGAAAATAGGTCATTAAAACTACTCAAACTCTAAGACAGCCAACCAGCATTTACCTGCCCGGCTTTAGAAAGTTCAATTTCATTACTGACAAACGAAAATGACACAAAATGGCTGGAAACTACCCATTAAAAAAGCTAAAGTAAAATCAGTTGTTTTTGGCAGAAACAATATTGAGATGTTCTTGAAACTCTTTGAGAAAGAAAATTCTAGTAAATGTGTTATTTTAGTCGTGTTCATTCTTACTTTGATGATGGACGCAATCTCCTTTCTCATCAAAGAGCGCTCCAGAGTGAACCTCCACATCTAAGAAGGGAACAAATAAATGAGTTGGCACAATGTCGACCAAACAAAACAAATAATCAGGCCTGTTGCTGGTTTAAATTTGGATAACTATAAAAATTGTTTTTAAAAATCAGGGACAGCAGCTCACCACAAAGTCCCTGCCACGACAGAGCACTTCAGCAGGGACACCACTGTGAGGGCTGCAGGTGTTTTTAGGATACAGAACATCACTAGAAAAAAGAAAAAACATACAGAAACATCACACATCTTCCAGGCTGCTGTGCTTTATGTTACTAATGGTAAATTATAGAGCACACAGGTCTTACACCTTAACATGGTACATTTACACTCATTTAAAAACATTCTGTGAACCCTTTTTGGTCATTTTTATCTTGAGTTAATCTGCGTTGGAGCTTCATGGTCTCACCTCTTGACGACCCAGTTCCCTTGAACCAGCAGAGCCACCTGCTGGATGCAGCGCATCACTGCGGTCGAGTCTGTGCCAGAGGCGAGCAGGCCCATCAGGTTCGCAAATGGCATCACCTTGACTAAAGATGAATGGAGACATTGAGAAGAAAACATAAAACATTTCTGGCGACAGAATAGCAAACAGCCTGAATCTTAAATGGTGTAAATTTGATCCAGTTCATGTACTTAAGGACATTAAAAAAATGGCTGGAAACAAAAACTGGCAGAGGACGGCTGAGTGACAATCACGGGAATTGTAAACCAAAAAGTTTTAAGCCGTTTCTCATGTGTTTTATATCATTATTAATGCTCTGATGCCCCCATCTGGCACAAACAAAAACTGCACTGACTTAATATTCTGCTGTTAGAATAATAATAAATAAAAAAGGCATAAGTCACAAATGATCCATTTAAAAAAAAAAAAAAAAAAAAAAAGACATCACAGCCCTACTATCTGACAGATATGTGATCAGTTTTATCTAAAATGTGTTAACCTACCGTTCTTCATCAGGGTCTTGACCTGCTCACCCAGCGGCAGAGTACGGAGTTGAGCCATGGAAAGCACATTACTCGGTCCTACAGGCTTTACACTAACACACAAAAGAATGGGGAGGAAACTGGTGTAAGTGACTCTTTGAACCTGTTAAACATCTTTAATCTTTTGTCATAAGAAAGAGGGATTACTTACACTTTTTCCTCTGCGAGAGGTGGCATCAGCATTGCGAGATACTCCCTAAGAAGAAAAGATCAAATTAGGGAGAGATCTGAGCAGGTATGAATGAAAGAATGAGAAAAAAAGAACCAATGATCCTTTCTGGTAGGAGATTTTTGCACATTTTACAACTGCATAAATATACTCAATCATAACAAAAACTTAACTTAAAATATATAGGTAAAGCTTTTACTCACTTAGGAGTTTTGACCAGTTCGGTGTTCTGTGATGCGTCCACTGACTGGCAGAAGAGGTACTGCTTTTCATGCTCTGAACGGCTATCCTGAATTTGAAAAAACATGACAAAGACACAACTGATGGGACAAATCCTTCATGTCAACATCTCCTGAAGATGAAGAACAGCGACAATGCTATCAGATAATGTTTCCAGTACTAAAAATCAGATGTCAGCAGCCTTGTATTACCAGTCAACAGAAGACATACATTTAAGTTAAATTGGGGACACACATTACATGGTGTCAGTATGTATTTTGGTTAATATAAAAACTTTAGTACACAGTTGCCCAGGAGAGGAATGTGGTATCTTAATGGTGAGTGTGCACCCTACCTTGACACCGTGGTAGTGCAGGTGAACCCAGGGCTCCTCTGCCTGCTTCCTCTGGAGGAACTCATAGGATTGGATCCTCCTCTGCCGGGCCTGCTCCGACTCGGGACGAGCAAACCTCACCTGGAGAGAAACAGGCACATAGAAAGGTAAGATGTGATGCACAGAGTAAGAGCAATCGGGAGTTTGTGTGAGTGAGTTTTTACCGTAATGGCTTTGGCTTCCTCCTCAGCTTCATCCTGGGAGGAGTCTCCACCTGCAGACAGAAGACATTTAACGTCATCATCACACCTGATTGTGTCAAGTAAAGCTGATAAAAGCATCAAACTCAACTGTTTTATGTGTAAAAGTGTATTTCAGTAAATCAGCACAAATTGTGCAATTTGCTTTTGGGATACTGGGTTTGTGGAGGACAAGTGAGTTAGTTTCAGCATTACAAACATTATCTTACATTTCCATGACCTTCTGCTATCACACCAAATAAATGCAACCTGCACTAATCTCTCTCTTATATTTATTTCTTCAAGATACAAAAGCAAACACACCTTCATTAGCTGCCTCCCTCTCTCTGGTTTTGTTATCAGCCTTGTCCAGGTAAGAGAAGCTGGGTCTCATCTGGAGGATTCCCGTCAGAGGTGTGACATGAAGCTCACCTGTTGACATCGTTAGCAACAAGTAATTAAAGACCTGAAACCTAATTTTGAACAGTTATAATGCAGCAGAGGTTGATTTTGGACTCATGTTACTAAATCTTGAAGTCAATCATACTGACACGTGATTATCTTCACTGTAAACATAGTGACATTACACTGAACACTAAAAAAAGAAAAGATAAGCAAAGTTTACACTGATAAAGAGTCAATTGGACTGTCAACATGTGGGCGACCTTTGAGTATTTACAGGAGGCAGTGGCACAGTTTAGAGCAACCAAAACACGAGCGTAGTGCTACAGTGGACTACAGGATCTGACCTTTGCGGAAAACAGCAGCAGCATATCTGGAGGTGTTGGTGGTGGCTTGGATGGAGGAAAACGTCTGTTTGTCCATCACTTTACTGTAGGAAAAAAAATAGAAGAGTCATCAATTGTGCTGTCTATCTTTATCCAAGAGAGGTCCTGGAAAACTTGTGAGTAAAAGCAAAGCAGACCAACAACATGATTTTGTTGTAGTTGATAAGCAAAGCATGAATTCAAAAGCTAAACTACTGTTAAATCTATCTGCTGATCAACAATAAAAGCGATCTTTGTATGTATGAGCCAATAGTGAAAGAAGGATTTATTTATACAAAACCCATTTGGTAAACCATATGCACATAAACACAAGTGCAAGGGTTTCTTCTTATTAAAAACAAAGAGGGATAAAGTAAAAACAGCAGTGAGCTGTGTCTGTAATCTCCTCCATGTATTTTGGGAGTCAATAAAACGTGTGAAATGCTTAGCGGCTGCACAATCCTTTAATATGAGATCAAAAGCAGTCAAATTTAAAGAAAGGTTATCCAGGGATGCCTCTTTTTTCTGTTAATACATGTCGTTATAATTTATGATGACATATCAAGTCCAGCTGCAGTCATCAATAATAATGTTTATAATCATAATTTGTGTAAGCTCACCAAAACTGTCCAATGAGTGATTTACCTGTCATGTGACTTTACATTTAGTCCCGTTGGTTAGTTTGTAAAAAAGGCAGCAGCAGATCAACTAAACTAAAAGGTGTGCAAGCGACCTAACAGGGCACTGGCATACAAAGGGTTAATGCTATACAAAGCACACATACGCTGAATATGTGTTGGTTTCATCATAGGCGGTGCCATCCACATTCAGAGCAATCTGCTCTCCTTTGCTGCGACAGTAGTTTGGACTCATTGTGTTGATGGCCATTTCCAGCTCCACCTGCGTAACGCGTGGTAGAAAAAAAACCCATTACCAACACTTTCAGATGAAACGGAAGTTCTTTAAAAGATGAATTGTAAGAGAAAACTTTTTTTTACCCTTTGCTGTTTGGGTTTGATCTTAGCAGCTAAGTGGTTGACATCATCATAGGTCATAGCGGAGGGTCGGACAGGGTACTGTGTTGGTGAAATCAATACAGGTGATTAGTGACTCTTGACAATAGATAATGAGTCATCCTCATCAGCATTTAGTACAACAAAAGGAAGCACTTACCTGAAAAAGATACAACTTTTCTGCAAGGCTTTTGGCAAGATACACATCAATCTGAAAGACACATTGAGCAAAGCTATTCTCATTCATGAAGCCGTATCTACAAAATCACTGATGTTTCTCGTGCTACATTTTGATCGATGCAGGAAACAGTGGCTCTGGATTGAAATAAACAAGACAAGAACTACAAATGTGTAATTTAAATGTAAAATAACATGTTTGGATCTCGTGGCAAGAATCTCCAGAAAACGATAGTGTCAAATTCAGCACTTTCAATTGTGAAAATTAGAGCTTAATATGTTGTGTAGTAAGGCACACTCAATTATTTGTATTATCATTAATTAGCTGATAATTTTCTCAATTAACTAATAAAGTGTTTGGTCTATCAAGTGTCACAACATTCTTAAAAAAGGCATGTCACAATTTCCAAAAGCCTATGGTGATATCTTCGAATAGTCACATGACACAAGTTAGCGCCATGCCAGAAGTGATACCTACAAAAACATGTAAAGGATAAGGCTGGCATTATAAACCCCAATAAAAGATTAAACCAACAAGTGCTTTAATCTTTCTGTACTGTCTAAACCTCTGTAAAACATGCACCCCTTTACATCAATCTCACTGGAAATGTACCATGCCTGTCTCATGTCTGAATAAGCACCCTGGTCAGTTTCAGGTAGGTCGGACCAAGGAACGTTTCCATATCAATTTCCACACAACACAAGCCTGAACTGAGTGCAATCAGGTTAAATTAAAGCCTGCAGCAGCACAAGGTAAAATGTGCAGAGAGAGTAATGTGCATCTTATTTCACCTTCTACCAACCAAACCAAAACCCTTACAACGGAAGTATAATCAGACCAGCACTGTCTCTATAAATTCCATTTTCATTCCTGTCAACTCCTCGAAATAATATAGCAGTCATCTACAGTATGTCTGAATGCCGTCACTTTGAGCAGCTTTATTAAGCCATCAACGTTACATATTCCATTCTAGTCTGAAAAGGGTTTAATTTTTTATCAGATGATGCACAAAGAGCAGTAAATAATGCATTTGTTGGGGAAATATTTAATTAGCTAGTGAGTATTTCTGGCTCCAGACAATCTACAGTATTCATGTTCGTAATAATGGCTAATAAAAGTGTTTTCAGTGTAAGTGATGAAGGACAAAATCCACAGTGTGTCCACACAGTCATATAAAAGTAGATGTGAAGCTTATATGAGGCTTCAGCAGACAGAGTTAGTAATATGAAGTGGATATCTGCCACACTTAGTCTTTTTTGCATTAAATTCCCTCTTTGTGTGGAGCTGTGGTGGGAGTATAGTAACAAAAGGAGAGACTTTAGCATTAAAGACTGTAACATTGAAAGATATCTACTTGATTTGACTCAAATTTGAAGCTTTGTATTAGCTTCAGATAACTTTTAAATACACTTTTGCACAGGAGGACTGTGGATTTTGTCTTCCATCACATACATTGTTAGTGCATTATGAAGGGATCATCTAATGGTCAGTATCAACAGGAGGAATGATTACAACCAGATAACCTGTTTCAATGTGTATTTGGGTGCTTGACTATTGTTTTAAGACAGTCTTGAAAAATTCCGTACCCATCCTGGACAACAAGGGAGGTCTATAGCACAGATGCATGTAATATATCAGTCTTTAACTACAGAGGCAACACCTATAAAAGAAGAATAATTGAATTAAATACTGATAAGAGTATCTCCAGTCTTATCCTTCAACCAGCTCACACATACCTCTTCTATAATGGGGTCATCATCATCCCCGCTGGCCATATTGATGTGATCAGAGCAAGCAGGGGAGAGGAGATGAAACAGGAGAGGAGCGGCAGTAGATCTGTGAGATCCAACCTGGAAACAAAGAAAACACAACCTCACAAAAATGTATTTTACAAACAAAATTTCTCACCAGTCAACACCCAGACTTGTAACAAAGAAAAACAGATGACAGGTAGCTGCTGCAACAACATGGACACCACCAATGTGACTCAACATAGCAAGGTTACACCAGATCTCATTAGGATGTTGTCTGGGTGCTTCAGGTTGTCAGTCTTCTATCATCAAGTAAATAGTAATTTCCAGAAAGTAAAACTATGAATAACCTTAAAATTAGTCAAAGCCAGACCATGATCAAGCAGTCTGTGAGGTGAAACTCACATGATGTAAGAGCATGCAATCAATATTAAATGTCTGCTCTTCATGCAAACACAATGTAACAAACATTACACATGTAGCTAACACGGCAGGCATTGATTTCTCACTGTTATAATACTCATTACGAGCCACAGTTCCTGAAAATAAGTCCTCTTTCTGGCTAAGTTAGCAAGCATTAGCAGGCTAGAATACAAACAGCCACTTGTCACAGGCCTGCACCAACACTACGGGTTACAATTGAACTCAAACACATATATAAAACACTTATAAAAGAAAGCAGGACAAAGGGTAACACTCTCAATATTCCTATTTTTCTATAAGCGACGACAATAGCTGATAGCCGGTGATAGCTTTGCCTAAAACTAGCTGTCAAGTTAAGCGTAGCATGTTAGCTTTTACCAATCAAAAACAGCACACAGGCCTGTTTTTAACGCTTCATTCTTCCTAAACAGCTTCCCCGTTACATTTCAGTCTCACCTGCACACTTCAGTCCCCAAAAAATGTAGCACGCCGAGAAACAGAAGGAGTGTGTTAACTCCTGCTAATGCTAACACAGCTGCAGTCAGTCACTGTCGGTACCATGTTGACTCCACGCAGGCACGTGGGGAGGAGTGCGTGCCCACAATGCACAGCGAGCCCACCACTTATTTATACCCCAAAATTATTTATTTTAAATATAATTCAGTGCTTGTGTCAAGGGTTATAGTTGAATATAGTGTATTTACATAGTGTTTATCTGTGTGCAGCAGGTTGAACAATCATTAAAAGGGTTGATGGCAGCGGTGGGATTCGAACCCACGCCTCCGGAGAGACTGGAGCCTTAATCCAGCGCCTTAGACCGCTCGGCCACGCTACCTCATGGTTAGCTGCTAATGAACGCTAATAAAATATAGGCTATAATTGAGCTATAGATGAGCGCTTTATAGTTTTTCTTTATATCACTTGTCACTCATCTACATCTATATTCTTTGCCATAAAACCCCGACAGATAATTATTTCATTTTGGGCGCACAGCCAGCAAACATTAAGAGAACTCAGATAATCAAGTTTCTAATCAGCTAATCAATCAATTTCCAGTCGGTCTCACATGCATTTTTTTTTTACCGTAATGGCTAATATATACACGCAACGCAAAAACAACGTGGGGTACATACATGAAGTTTGTAAAAAAAAATGTGTTGACATTGTTAGAAAGGTGATAATTCTACTTTTAAGAGCTCATAGTGCGTGTTGGTGGTGTATTAGGGTGCATTATATATTGAATGGTCTTCTTAATATTTTGTCCACCTCATTAGCATACATGAGGCACCCCAGTGCCACCACCACCACCACTAAGATCCATAAGTTCTGCACACAAGATAATAACTTGTATGCACAAGATCAAAAAGTATCACCTTTCAGGACTTTAGGGGTTAATTTACTTCTTCTCCTTCTTCTTCCTCTCCTTCAAAACTCTTCACCCAATATGTATTTACAGCAGTGGTCCATGTGGACTGGATTGTGTCACTTTTTTGACACAAATTGAATTCAATGATCATTTAAACCCAAAGTTTATGTACAAACAAACGAGGAATTCTGAGTTCAAACCATAACATGACACAAAACACCAACCACAGCTAATTCTAACAGCTAATTTAACTCACACAGAATATTTTGCTTCATTTTGTACAATTTATATATTACAAAAATATATAGTTTAGTATCCCTGGAAGTGCTTTATTTTCCTTTTGTGTATTTTGGTATTACTCCAGGCAAAAATGCCAAAATAATTTCATATTTCAAGGGTCCTCATTTGCAGCATTTCCATGAATTTCTGTAACATACTGTGATGTAGTGTAATGTAGTACTTTCATACTTGTTTTGAAATCAAATCCTGCTTTATACAAAAACAAATGAACAAAACTTTGATAATAGACAACAGTGATACATATCATATTTTTAGGCTACTTAAGCTTTTTAAGTTACTGTGTTATGAAGAGTTGTGGTAGGAATCGTTGATGAGACATTAATGAAGTGTTTTGGTTGCATTAGTGCACTTCAGATGTGAGATTAACTGTTGTATTGAGCTGTGTGGTAGGAAAGTTTTTTATTTTTAAAGAAAGTCAAAATGGAAAAAAACAAACCAAAATAGTTTAATCTTGTCTCATTGTGAAACTAGTTATAGGCCTAATAAGTAAAGAGCAGAAAAAATGAGAATGTTTACCCATAAAAAGCAATGCAAACTTTATTTTTTACACTTTTAAACTTCAAGCATTTAACATACACATTCTTCCAATGTAAGTGTGTTCATGTTAGGGACCAAATAAGTCAACTAATTTTATTTATTTAAAATTTTTCAGACACTCCCTTTTATACAAGCGCATTAAGAAATGGTAAACAGAGACGAGGAAATTAAAGAACAGAAGAGTCAAGAGCTTCACAAATCAAGACAGAGAAAAACAGACATCTGGAGATGTACACCCAATCATGGAAGTCTCAACACACAAAGCACCATTAGCGAAAATTTCTGTAATAAAAAATATGTAAACTGTAACCCTTCAAGCTGTGCTATGACTGTGTAAAACCAGCCTGACTGACACATAACTCCCGTTTGCCTATTTTTGACTTTTCAGAGTTACTCCTCCATTAGTGCCCAGCATTCTTCAGCTTTCATGAAGTACTTGCTAGCCAACCGGCCTTTCATGGCCGCCATGGCAGCTTCTGCTGCTTCTGTAAACAGGTCACCTGGAGAGACAAATGGTATGAGAGATTAAGGTGGAGACAGTGACAATATTTGCCTCAAATACTGAAGACAGAGAGAGTTCGGTTTCAGTTGGTTTCAGCTTAACATTTTGTTGCTAGTAGCAACCGTTACTGGCACAGTTCAGCTGCAGCTGAACTGACACTGACCGTGTCTGAAATCACTCCCTGTTTAATATATAGTGCGCTACATTTGTTTTAAGGAATTTGCTAGTGTTTTTTAAATGAAACAGTATATTTGTAAACCAATTTAAAATATTAATGCCTTCAGCAGGAATTAATTGGCTTGAGGTTGAATATTACAGACAAAGTAGGGAACAATGTATTTATTGACAATAACAAAAATATAGAAAAATGCTGACCCTATCAAAGTTTGCCTATTCTCTGTGCAATTTTAAAGTAACACTATCTTCCTGAGTATCAAAACCTCAGCTTTACAGGTTCTAAAAGGTGGCTCAAGCAGGTAGCTGCAGGCAGATTGGATTCAGAACAGTTTGGATGACCTTTTAAAATCCTCCTCCATCATATTTTCCCTCGTCTATAGTTGATCCATGTTTTTCGGTATGTTCCAAACAATTATAACTTTGCCAATAAATCACTGACAGCACTGTATTCAGTGGAGATTTTAAGCTATGCATAATGTGGAAAAAGTGTATTTAGCCATGTTGTTAAGAATGAAAAAAATAAGAGTGTTTGGAAAAACACTAAATATGTGAATCACGGAACAGAAAACTGAATATTGCTGCAGAAAAGGTTTCAAAAGATATTTAGTTGTTTTTTTTCATGTGAGTCAGGTTTAATACAGGAACCCACTGGAACTGCTACAGCCACTGTTGTCCATAAGAGAGCAAACTACAAACTTTTCAACTTTTCAGAGCCTCACTTGCAAACTACATGGGGTGAGTGTGCACAGTAAGATTGTGTCAACATAGAGAGTCGAACCTGATCTCTGAGGGTCTGCAGTGAGGTTGAAGCCTCCCTCTTGGTACATCTCTGCCTCTCTGGCCAGCAGCAGGTAACGAGGCTCGTCCTGCGTCCCATCGAACTCTCCCCCCTCGTCGTAGTCTGTCATGTTCAACACTTTGTCATACCAGTGTATCGCCTCTTCCCAATCCTGCTTCCTGTATGATTGAAAGAGGGGAAAGCAAGAGAGCTCAAATGTCTATTAAATTAAACAGAAACACTAACAATTAATGACCTCAGTGGCATCAAAACTAGCAGAATCTTGCTTCCTGTATTAAAGGGAAACTCCAAAAATCCCTCTAGGGGGCAGTATTATCCTGACTGCTAGAACTGGATTCCTGTGTTGTTTTGGAGTTCAAACATTAAAATCCAAGCAAAACTTATAAAGTTCAAAAACAGACTCTCACTGGCCTGTCAACGGGCAGATTGAATCCACTATCAAAGGCTCTGGCCACTGTGGTCATACAACATCTGTCACCAGCTTCAGCAGCTTGTAGCAGATACTTGAAACCTCTCATCCTGTTTCCTGCACAATCCTGCCAACAACACACAAAAGTTAGAATTCAAAGATGTATAAACAGCCAAGACAAAAATAAAAAAAGGAGGGAAAATAAACTGTGTTGTACCTCCAACTCCATGTCTGGCAGGATATGATGGGGCAGCTGCAGACAGCACTGTCCCATGGCCACGATGGCCTCCAGCTCTCCACACTGGGCTGCTGTCTCCAGGTGAAACATGGCTGACTTCTGATCCCACTGCTCATTCTTCTCACAGAAACGGCCCGCTTCATGGTACCGCACCATTGCCAGATGGACCTGGGACAAGAACAAAAGGACATCCAGAATATGTTCAACACATGAAACTATCCATGAAAACCAGCTCAGAACAGAGATGAGTGTATTCAAAACTTCAAAAGATCTGACCAAGTTGTACCAGTTCTGTTACAGCCAGTTGATTACAGGAGATAAAGTTAAGTGCGTTCAGATGAATTGCTGCCCCGATTCTTGTCAAAATTTGGGAAAATTGGGACTGTTGAGGGTGATTTGACAATGCCTGATGAAGATTTCAAAATGTTGCTTGTTCTTTGTTCGGATCTTTTGTCTGATTCTTGACTTTAGTGTTATTTTTCATCCAGCACCTCCGAAAGGTTTTTTGGGATGCACGTGCTCTACATCTGGTTTGCCCTTAAAATTAGAGTTTTCGATAACAGCAAAAATAACAGGAGAAATATGCTTTTTAAAAAGCCAAGCAAACAGTAGCAGAGTGTGGTTTGCTATGCTAAGCAAACAGTAGCAGAGTGATGTTTGCTATGAGTAGTGATTCATTTATAATCCAGTTTTTCAGGATTCAATGTAGAGCTACCAGCCTTTATCTGTCCAGTCGAAACTTAGCGTTTTTCCTCAATTTCTTTGCTTTTTCCATGGAAATTGCGAAATAAATTACAGAAACGAGACAGGAAATAATTGGAGAGAGATAGGGGGGGTGTGACATGCAACAATAACTCCCAGCTGGAATCAAAAGAAATATCATGGTTATATGATATGATATGCATCTAAGCTACTAGGATGCCTCAAGGTAGATTTTTACACTCCTCCAGAAACTAGGAATTCACTTTATAAAAACAACTTGTTACATTTCAGTTTTTGTGTGGACTAAACATACAAGATTTGTTACTTTTGGACATTACCTGGCTTTCTGTTTCCCCCTGTTAAAAGTCATTATCTTCTGGTTGTAGCTTCATATTAAATATTTAACAGACAGATACGTGGCAGAAAAGTGAATAAGCATATTATCGAGAAGTGCTCCTTTTTGACTGGAAATACTAAGAAAAAATCAGTATGTATGTTCATTAAAAAAAGTCAACATGTGTATGGTGTCTTGTCAGGTTTAAATATGTATGTCTAATCATATACATCACATCATCTTTATTAATGTAGTATCAACCAATCGGATGTTTGCAGGCGTTGTGCTCTGTTACCTTTCCGAGGACCGACTGGCCGATCTTCTTCTGGAGCAGAGAGTTGAGTCGCTCTACCTCAGTGGCCACACAGGAAGGTCGATGGACGTGAGCGCGAGATGAATGGTAGAAGCTCCACTTCTCCTCTGTCAGCTGGATAGGAACAGAAAGTAAAGAAACAAAAAGGATAAAGACAAAAAAAAAGTTTTATCTGTTCTTTAACGAGTTCATCATAAAGCCTGTTTTTATGACAATGACACTCCACTCTCAGGGGTGTACCCATCCAGTAAAATAAATCTGAGCTGATAAATGCCACATATGAGCCTTGAGCTCAGTGCTAGAGGATTACACCCCTGTTAGCTTGTCAAATCATATAAAAAGAATAAGAACACACACGGCAAGAATCATGCGCAAGATGGTGGAGTTTGGTGAAACAGAAGAAGCAGATGATGTTCAGGTTCCTAATTTCACTTTTAATTTAGCATTTTCAGACTGTTTTCATTCACTCGTCTGTACAGAAAGACAGAGAGGAAATGGAAACAGTGGCAGCCAGCATAATTAACTACTCAAATCTTAACTTGAGAATCATGCTCAGTGCATTTTTTCTCAATCATGATATTTCAGCAAAGACAAGACTGCAGGCCTGCCATGC
Organism: Scomber scombrus; assembly: GCF_963691925.1. NCBI lineage: Eukaryota > Metazoa > Chordata > Actinopteri > Scombriformes > Scombridae > Scomber > Scomber scombrus. The sequence continues at coordinate 18,336,778 of NC_084990.1, forward strand.
AAATAATCACCCATTCGTGGTCAGGAGTGACAGAATATAAGTCTGCGGAGACTCTTGGAGGAACTACCATCTTTATCTAGTAAGGGAAAACACAAAGAACAGCAGGGCCTAAATTAGAGGAAGGGTGAGGAACCACTTTCATTGGTGAGTAATTTTATGAGGGGAAAAGACAACATGAAAGAAAGACAAGAATGAGAAGAAATAGAACAAGGTTATCTGATTAAAGTGAGTATGATTATGATCAAGGTGAGGTCTCTACTGTTTGTTTACCCGTTTGACACTGTCCTCATCCGACTCGGAATAATGTCTTTGGTAGCGGTGATGGGCCTACGTGATGATACAACATGCATTATGAAATCTACTGTCAAGAAGTCATAACAGTCAATCTTAATGTAAACAAGAGGAAATGTTAACAGACTATGAGCTACTGAGAGGATACAAAGATAAAAGACAGTGTTTTACATACAGCAACTACAGAAGTTGAAGATGTCAGGGTTGAGTAACTGTTAATGATAGAAGTGTCTAACCAGGGTATGCTGACAGATTTGTTTAAAAGTGTACAATACTAAGCCAAACAATACATGAAAATGACACTTTGAAAAGGTCCTTTGGACCAAAAAATCCAAATGAGTTACAAAGATATGTAAAATATTGATAGCCATGTTGGTAAATGTCAGAAACAAACATTCTTGGCCACTGTTTCTTTAAGTGAGGAAGGAATGTATCAGTTATTTATGTCGATATTTAAGTCCTTCCACGGTCCATTTTAAACTGCTAGAAAATCAATACTGCAAATCAAACCTGGAAAATGTCCGACTGACCAAAATGAAATCAATGGGAGGTAAAATGTAAATCTTTACCCCGTCCACTTGGTCATTCACATCCCCTTCACTCCTCCTCTCGCTTGGGTATCCGCTGTCCCCGCCGCTATCCGTTTCCTACAGACAGAAACTCAGAATTCAGTGTGGTGACTTGTGAGTTATGTGTCAAGATTGCAGCCCAGAACTCAAATTAGAGACCAGCTCATAACTGAAGACACATGACTCAAGTCATACTCGGCCTAAGCAGTCACCTTAGATTTAAAGTAAGACTTTCACTTCGGCTTTAACTTGAATTTTATCCGATAGGTTATCAATAAAATGTATATAAAGACACAGAGCACACAGTGAAAATACTGACATTATCTAATATGTGAAGAAAAGCCAAATGTAATGTAAAAAGCACAAGTGAAAACAGTTTTAGCAACAATTACTTTGATAAAGTGTAAAGCAAGTATATATATAGACTAATGTTCCCTGGAAATTCCTGTTCTGTGCAACTTGCAGCATTTCTGTCTTTTGTTTTCTGTATTTGCAGCAAGTTTTGTTATATTTCATTTAAGTTATCAGACGTTTTTTGTTTTGTCTATTTGCTTGCGTCTTATTTAGTTACTTTGCATTGAGCTCTCAGGGCTGCTATCTTTCTGTGCTGTTTTTGGTGTTATTGCTCACCTTGTGGTCACCTGTGTTGTTATGGTTGAGTCTTTCATTTTCATAACTTCCAGTAAAATATGAGCCTGTAAAATATAGAAAATGATTTACAAATGGCAGTTCCCCCATGTGGATACCATGCTTTACCGCATCAAATACAGAGTGCCTGTAGTAATGTGTTTGAGCGCGTACCAAAAGGGGACTTGCCCATAGATCCATGTGCAGCTATGGGGGAGTAGGGGAACGTGTGAGGCGAGCAGGGGATGGAGTCCGCGTCGCTCATGTTGTCATCTGCAGATGAAGTCTCAGACAGGCGGGATAGCATCGGAGGCACTCGGCTTCCTGATATGGTGCGTACTCGAGGAGAACCGCAAACCTCCTCCTGACCCCTCAGCACTGTCTGAGCTGATTTCTAAAACAAAAAAAGATCAAACCACCTTCAGGACATAGATTGCATGACAAGCAAACAATAGTGAGGGTGACAATAAAGCTTATTTGTTCTGCTTATCCTGCAACTGAACTGAGGCTGAGCTGGCCGACCAATGGTGTAACTCCACTCAGTCACTCACAGGCCGCGGTCATAGGGCCGGCCAAGCCAAAAACATGTCTGGAGGGGACTTGTAAGTATTTCACACTCTTTATAATCTCTACTATTTAAGGCATTACACTGTTTCCTGAACAAAAACACAGGAAAGTTTGTGCTCATAACCTCCCACAGCAGGGAACAGACACATTCATGCCTAAATATGGAAACTGTGAACTGAGTTTTCATTTCTGTGGACATTTTTCAATATTTATTAATGCCAATCAATCATTTTATGAAACTTTCAAGTGTGTTTCTACGCTGACCTGCCGTTGATTTCCGGCCCTGGCTGACACTTATATTAATATGGTAATATTTTAAAGTTACAAGCAGTTTGTTGGTGCAGTCCAGCTGGGATTTCTCTGCGTGGGCCAGGTCAAAAGGCGTCAGACCCATACTCTTGCAGATCTTGTTACACAGATGAGAGTGGAAGAACAGCGCCATGCCTCGCACCCCTGCAACACAGGTATGATCAAGAAATCTCTTTAAGAATCTTATTGCAATTATGGAAGCTTCTTTGTATCACTTCTAACCTAATTTCACACAGCAGTTTGTCAATTTGTCTAACAGCTGATAATAAATGATCAGAGAGAGAGAGGTGTACCCAGATTTCCATCTCCAAAGTCAGTGCCGATCTCTGTGTGGATCTGAGGGTCAGTGTAGAGGTCTCCAACCCCCTGGATGTCCACCACAATCAGCTGGTGGCCCGACCGCTCAAAGCTAAAGTGACTAAAGGCCTGATGGATAGAAAAGAGAATGAAGTGATGAACCAACTACTAGCTGAACGTGTGTTATTGTCAAAAAGGTGACGTCACTCACCTGTGGAGTGAGTCTAATGTTGTCGTCTTTCACAAAGCCGGAGTTGGAGTTGTATTTGATGTACTTGCCCTCGATGAAATGTTCCAGGTGGAAGAAAGGTTTACCTGGCCGGCTCGTCATTTCCACCACACACATCTGCATGATGTCCACCTGACGATTTAAACACATCATGGATTTGATGACGACTCACACATATGTAGTGCAGGTCCTTCATTAGAAAATGAAGTGAGCAAACTGACGTTTAATTTATACAGTGAATGAGATGTAGATTCAAAGGTTTACAAATTACATACACAAACAATATGTGCTGTGAAATGCAATGTGGGATTGTAAGGTAATCTAAGGTTGTGCTATATGCAAGAAAAGTTAAAATTAAAAGGCAACTATTTCAATAATCGACTGATCGTTTTAGTAATTTTTTAAAACAGAACTGCCAAATATTTGCTGGTTACAGCTTCTCATATTTGAAGATTTGTTTTTGTGTCATACATGATAGTAAACTCACCATCTGTGGATTTTGGTCTTTTCTCACTATATTATAGACAAAATGATCAATAGAGAAAATAATGAGCAGATTAGATAAAAAATTAAGGTAATAGTTAGCTGCAGCCAAAAGTGATGCAATTTTTTTTTTTAAAGAAAGAAAGAAAAACAGTTATGTCCCTACAGTAAAACAAATGAGGAAATATTATTTAATATTCAAAGTGATCATACTTTTTATGACCATTCAGTACAATGTGATACATATCACATATAAAAACATCCATCCATCCATTTGTTTATTTGTCTTTGGTTTAATAACAGGATATAGCACGAAATATGATGGAAAGTTAGATGAGAGGAACAAGATTAGAGGATTTGTTTTTGGTACAGTACCAGGATTTATGTGATAGACTTCTTAATAATGCAAGGCCGAGGAATTTTTAAACATTTATATATAAATCCACTGCTATATTCACTTAAAAAGACAAACATCTGGCACATGTATCCTGTGATTGATGCAAATTGAAAATATTTTCATTATTATCATATTATTAAATTACAAAGGATTACAGGATTGTGTGATGTTATGCCCTCGAGGGCTTTCGAGGTTTGATTTTGTCCATACTGTCCCAATGAATAATGAGCACCTCAGTGATTCATGTTATCATCTTTCTCTCTTCTAGATCTACCGAGTTCATTTCAGAGGTCAACTTCTCTCTTCTACCTGTTTAGGAGGCCTGTGGCGGTTGTACTCCTCTCCCCAGAGTTTGGCCTCCATCTGCAGCCTGACATCTTCTAGGTAAACGTCTCTGTCCACCTCCTCCATGTAACGCTTGGCCACATAGTTTGAAGCTGACTTCCAGTTGCTGCTGTGTGAGAAATTAGACAACTTCTTCCTGATGGGAGAGGAAACAGATTATTCAATTATTGCAACAGTGAGCAGAATGTGAAGTGTGTATATTCACAGTAATCATAGCATCAACTTGAGCAGATCTCAAATGTGCCTGAAGTGACCCTTACTCTCAGAACAACAGCTCTAAACCCTCACATCCAACAGGAAAAACCATTTCTTTTTTTAGGATCTAATTTGTCCGGGCTCATAGGGGCTGAGGGAGTTATTTTCAGGCTCTGGGTTTTGTCAGAATGAAAACTTTTGGTGGGATACTGCAAACAACAAACAGCTGTAGGGGTGGTGGTGGGGGGTGGGCAGGGGAATCAATGCCTGTCCTATACATCTCCCACATAAGTGAGGATTAAACCTTAACAATTAGACTATTATTCCTGTTCCCTTTCATTCTGCAATGTCATGGAAAAGCCAAAACACGGTGGTGCAGTGTTACCACCATCCGTTCAAATTGTGCTTCACCAAACAGTGAAGATCTAAATGAGGGAAACAATACTTACACTGAGATAAAAATAAAACCTCAGTGCCGTCATGGAAGACTTTACGGAGCTGGTCCACTGTGATTATCTCAGAACCATCATTGGCTCTGAGAATAAGGAAAGCGTCAACGTATCCTTCTGGGTCTGAGTAAAAAATGTGAAGAATGTGGACCTGCACCACTCATGGGTCGCAGCGTAGGAGAGCCATGCTTTGTTTACACTGAAACCAAGACAGCATCTGCTACCAGAACACGAGGGCAATAACCGCTGGAGGAAAATAGATGACTATAGAGTAAAATTTAACTTACGCTCTGAAGCACTCTCTCATGGCCCCTTTCCCGAACGGCTGTGAGAAACCAGGCAGGGAAAATACATTAGTCAAAAGATGAGAACTGAAAAGGCTCTCTTAAATATTAGCAAATGATCCTTCTCTAGAGAGCAGCATTACCTGAGAAGCCATCTTGATGTGGATCTGGTCTTGAGCCCATTCTCCTGTGATGGCATTGTACCTGCGGAGAGGAATTACATCAACACATGTAACATTTATATTGTTTATTATGCAAGTTTGGATGCATACAGCGCAGCTGTGTCTCATTGAAGGGTTTTTAACAGCTTTTGGATAACATGGAAGTCTATGATGCAGAGGAATATTTTATATAAGGCTTTGGATACACATAATACTTGTAAGTAGGATCAGTTCATTGTTTGTTTGGTGCTGCAGATTAGATTGACTGACAATAAGAAAAATAAAGAAAATCTCCAGCCTTATCCTTCAATTCAGCGTCTCAGTGTAACTTGAGGGGGCTATGTGACTGTCACATGTGTGGGTCGTTTTTACGTCACAGACCAAACCCTGTGACCTTCCTCTGCCACTAGAAAATGGCACTTGTTTTTGTTTTCCATCTGTCACATCACAAATCACTCACACTGGACTGTCTACAATGCTGACGCTGCGGCCTATTCCACGGTATCTATTGTCACGAGGTCAGTAAAACTAGAACATAGAGATAAAACTCTTAGGAGTCTAATTCTTTTTTTTTTAAACTTTATTTTTATTGAGTCATTCAGTTTACAATATAATGGAGAAAAAGAAAAAGGAACAAGAAAGAACAACAAGGAAGAAAGTGCACAGACGGAAAAATGTACGCATATATATCGTTACACAGAGAAAGATATAACAATATGTATATAAGCGGTAGATCCAGGGTTTAGAGTTACTTCAATCATTTTTGTACTGTTTATCCACAGTCTACTCTTCTTGTCAAAACAGGACTAAACCATTCACACACTAGTGTACAACAAGACTGAGAGAGCACATCAAATAGGACAGTAGAGGGCACTGTACTCAAGCAAAAAATAAAAAAGTAAATAAATAGAAAAGTAACAAGATAAAACAGAGCACAAGTTGTGATAGTGTCGCTTATTCAGGATGAGCTGTCCATTTCCTCCATAATACAGTGAATTTGTCCATGTTCAAGTTCAAAGAAAAAGTCAGTTTTTCCATGTTATACATTTGTTTTACAATTGCGGTCCACTCTTCTTTAGATGGAGACTCTTTCGATAGCCATCTTCTCGTAATAGCTTTTTTAGCGGAGACCAACATTATTTTAATCAAATAATTGTCAGTAACACTGATTGTGGGGGAAATATTACCAAGATAAATTGTACAAAAATCACGTTTAATCTCAAAGCCCAATATTGAATTAATTTTCACCACTACATCCCGCCAGAAAGAATGTATAATCGGACAGTCCCAGAAGACATGGAAATGGTCCGCCTGTGCGTTTCCACACTCTCTCCAACACTTTCCATAACTTGTCTGACCATTCTGAAGCTGTTTGATTTTGGGAGTGATAAAAAATCGGATTATATTCTTCCACGAAAATTCCCTCCAATAGCCAGAGCTAGAAGTGCTCATTTGAGTTTTGCAAATGTTCAACCAGTCATCTTCTGAAATGGTTATTTTGGCTTCTTTTTCCCATTTGGATTTAACATAAAGAGTAGAAGTACCATTAAATGACTGTAAACAGGTATAGATTTTAGAAATCAATTTCCGGTTTAATTTAGATTTATATGCCTCAATCAAAATGTTTATTAAATCAGAACTGCCTTCCTCTGTTGTGCTTACATCACAGTTAAAATGCGCTCTAACTTGAAGGAACCTGAAAAAGTCTTGATTTTCTAAGTCGTATTTATCCTTAAGTTTTTGAAAACAGTCTAGTGTCCCTTTGTCAGAAATGAGACAGTATGTTGTGATACCTTTGGAGAGCCACTGTTTGAAGCGTCCATCCATCTGGGCAGGTTTAAAATCCTTATCATGTGTTACCCATCGTAATATTTTCATGTGGTTTTCCAGTTTGTTTTTTCGGCATTCACCAAACCAAATATTTAGGGGAGTTCTTGTCCAACCATTTAAGTTTTGTTTATACAATAAATATAGATTTCTGTCACCAAGCAAGCTCTGGAGGGGAATATCCAGTTGGCTTAATTCCAGATTTTTCCACTTGGCGTTGTAATATGGGTCGCACAAATAGATCAAGTATCTGAGCTGTGCAGATTTGTAGTAGTTCTCTATGTTCGGCAAGGCCAAACCTCCTTTTTCTTTAGACAGTTGCAATGTTTTATACCTGATCCTTGGTTTAAGGCCTCTCCAAATGAACCCAGACAGCATTCTCTTCCATTCTATTAATTGTTTTTGCGGTATTTCTATTGGTATTGACATGAAAAGGAAAAGCAATCGTGGTAAGATGTTCATTTTAACTATATCTATTCTGTTATGCAAGTCCAGTGGTAATAAACTCCATTTGTTCAAATCTGCCTTTATCTCTGTTGTAATTGGGGGATAATTTGTTGCGTAAATGGTAGATAAATCCTTTGGGATTTTTATTCCTAAGTATTTAATAATGTTATTTTCCCATTTAAAATTGCACAGGTTATTTATTTGAGGTGGGGGAATATAGTTAAATGAGATAACTTGTGTTTTATGAATGTTTAATTTATAACCCGAATAATGACCAAATGTTTTCAGGAAAGACATTAATGTTGGTAAACTCAAATCTGGTTGGGAAAGGGTGATTAATACATCATCTGCATAAAGGCAGGCCTTATACTCAGTGCCTTTAAACCAGATTCCCTTAATGTTCTGGTCTTCTCTAATAGCCTGAGCCAAAGGCTCGATAAATAGAGCAAACAAAGTCGGACTTAAGGGACATCCCTGCCGACAGCCTCTTTCAAGTGGCACAGGGTCAGTCAAACTACCATTTATTTTGATTCTGGCAAAGGGAGAATGATATAAATTTTTCAAATATGAGATAACTTTAATATCAAAGCCAAATCTTTGTAATGTTAAATATAGGTATTCCCAACTAACTGAATCGAATGCCTTTTCAGCGTCAAGGCTAAGAACAATGGACTTATCTTTTTTTTTACTCATGTGCTCCATCAAATGTAACGCCCGTCTTACATTATCTTGTGTCTGTCTGGTTTTAAGAAAACCTGTCTGGTCTTCGTCTATTATGTCCGGAATAATGTTTTCTAATCTTTTTGCAATTATTGAGGCGTATAATTTATAATCTAGGTTTAAGATCGATATCGGTCTATAAGAACCACACTCAGACTTATCTTTACCCACCTTAGGAATTACAGAAATGACAGCACGTCTCCAGGAGACTGGTATTTCTCCCCCATTAAGTGTAAAATTAAAACATTTCAATAATGATGGTGATAGTAACTCTCTAAATGCTTTATACCATTCGGCGGAATATCCGTCCTCACCTGGCATTTTATTTGTTTTGAGTCTGGAGATTGCGTTATCCAGCTCTTTTTGTGTTATTTCATTCATCATTATTTTATTCTGTTCAAATCCAATGGACGGAAGATCCAGTGAGTTAAGGAAATGTGTAATACTCAAAGAATCAGCTCCCTTTGGTCGAGTGTACAGATCTTTGTAGTAATCTTCAAAGGACTTTTGTATTTCTTTTAGCTTATGACACATCTTTCCAGATTGTGTGTCCTTAATTTTATGAATGGACCTTTCCTCTTGCTGCTTTCTTATCCTCCAGGCTAACAGTTTTTTAGCCCTTGGTCCATTATCATAGTACCTTTGCTTGACGTACTTTGCCTTCATCTCCTCATGACTATCATATAGTTTATTTAAGTTTTGCTTAGTGAGTTTTATCTGATCTAATAGTTTGGGGTCATTAAGTTCCATATGTTTAATTTCGAGGTCTTTTAGTTCCTGTAATAGGTCGTTTATTCGTTTCTGTTTCTCCCTCTTTTTAATTGAAGACCACATTATAAGTTTTCCCCTTATTACTGCCTTGGCAGCATCCCATACAGTACCTGGAGACACTTCTCCAGTGTCATTTTGTTCTAAATATTCTTTAAATTCTTTATGAATAAATTGTTTACACAACGGGTCATTTAATAAGCTTGTGTTAAGCCTCCATGTCGTGTTTTTCGTTTCAGTATCCAGATGTAGGGAAAGATATACACCTGCGTGGTCTGAGATATCTTTAACCCCTATTTGACATTTCAAGATTCTGTGTCTTTCTGAGTTGAACATAAAAAAATAGTCAATCCGTGAATGAACATTATGGGGGTGGGAGAAAAACGTAAACTGCCTTGCTGTATGGTTCAGTGCCCTCCAAACGTCCATCATACCTGCTTCAAGGAGAAGTGTCTTAACAGTGACTGTTTCAGAGTTAATTCTTTTTGTTACATTAGAGGAGTCAAGGGACGGTTGTAATTGTATATTCCAATCTCCGCCACAGACCAAAATCCCTTCAGTCTCTTCAGCAATCAAATCAAATATTTTCTTTATAAATACTTTATCATTACCAGGGGGTCTATACACATTCAGCAGTGTTACCTGCTTGTGATCAATGTAACCCTTCACTAAAATGAATCTCCCCTCGGTATCCCTTATTTGTTTAGAGATCTGGAAAACAACTTTGTTTGAGATTAATATTATGACTCCTCTCTTTTGACCATGTTTATAAGATGAGTAATATGCATTCTTAAAACCCAACTGTTTAAACTTTTCATGCTCTTTATCACTAAGGTGAGTCTCCTGCCAAAAAATAATCTGTTGTTTTTCTCTTTTCATTTTAGTAATCAACTTGCTCCTTTTAATAGGATTTTGTAGACCATTGACATTTAAAGTAATTATTTTGTATTCCTGATTTGACATCCTACCTCTTAATTCCAGTCCACATATTTTTCCCTTCCAATAATCTAAACATATAAATGAAAACCATCTGTGCTGAACACAAGCAAACAAAAATAAAAATAACCTCCAAAGGTGAAGTAAAGTAACAACTTCTGAACGGGGAGGGGAGGCCTCCAAAAGGAGGGCCCCTCCAGATGCATCCTAACATCGTCCTAGGCGGTTTTAGTACACGCAGTTTTCGGTGTAGTTTCTGTCACCCCGTGAAACAGTCCGATCGGTACTTTCTTAATAATATGAGCTAAGAGCCGTAATCATCAACCGGCGTTTAATAAAAAAGAAAAGGAAAAAAAAGAAAAAAAAAGAAATACTCTAATGAAAAAAAAAGAGAGGAGGAGAAAAAAATAAAACAAAAGTCCTAACAGTTCCAGTCTTTTAAATAATTATCATTAATAATTTTTTTTTTTTTTCTTCAATTTTACCCTCCTCTCATATCACTCACGAGTGCACCTCAGGTCATATCCTCCTGCAGTGTAATGGATCGTTGAAATCTCCGGAGCTTCTCTCTGGCTCGTTCGATGTCTGAGGACCTGTCTCGGTGTCTTGGGGACCCGCTGGTCTGCCATGTGTTTCTTTCCAGCTTCTTGCGCGGTGTCACAGCTGCCTGGGATGCGTCGGCGCGCGTGTTTCCCTCGTCAGCTGTCAGTATCCCCCTCTTGAGCAAATCCTCCGTCGCCTCGTCCGCGTTGTCGTATGTGGCGGGTCCTTCATCATAGAAGACTCTGAGCCTTGCAGGTGCAGGTGTTTGGAATCTGAGTCCTCGTTCTTTTAACACCTTCCTCAGTGGGGCGTATTTCTTCCTCTTTTTTATCACGTCTGCTGGGTAGTCGTGATCGAAGTACACTCTTTTCCCCTTGAAGTGTATCTCTTTCTTTTTCCATGCGGTGCTCAGCACCAGATCCTTGGTTTTGTAGACGAGGAAGTAAGCGACCATGGATCTCGGGGCGGCTGGCGGTGATGGTTTTGGTCCGAGTGACCGGTGGCAGCGTTGTATATTGAGGTCGATGTCTGGGAGTTGCAACTCGGATTTAATAAATCTCTCCAGAAACTCACATGCGTTATTCCCCTCCTCCCCCTCGGGGATCCCGAAGATGCGGAGGTTGTTTCTGCGGGAGCGCGTCTCTAAATCGGTTAACTTTGACACGATGCTCCGTTGCTCCTTCAAAGCCTGGAGAAGCTCGTCCCTCGCGGTAACACTCCACTCCTCCATCTCGGCCACTCGGGTCTCCACCTCCTCAACCCTAGCCTCTGTGTTCTTGAGTTCTGCCCCAATCTCACTCAGTTGTTGGTTAACTTCTTCTTTTAAGTTCCCGAACTCTTCCCTCATGTCTTCTTTGATTGTCTCGCAGAATCCGCTCAGTTCTTTCTTCATGTCCAAGTGTCCTGCTTTTATGTCAGCGCGGATAGCGTCCATGCTAGCTTGCAGGGCGGCCAGTGTAGCATGCACATTAGCTTCATCTGTGTCGACGCCTCCTGTCGCCATTTCCTCGTTTTCCTCACAGTTTGGGCTCGTTATGGTCTTAGCATTCCTTAGATTGTATCTCCCCATAAAAAAATCACAGATATGCTCGTGTAAATTACTCTGAGGTTGGGGAAATGTCGGACCGTTCTGGGAGCTCTCGGACTACACCGCCGACCAGCTCGCCGCCATAACCGGAAGTCTAGGAGTCTAATTCAGTTGCTAAAAAGGCACACAAGTTTCCATCCTCAATCATGTTAGCCAAGTTACACTTTGTCCTCTGTGAGGGAGTTTGTCTGTCAAACAGCCCATAATGAATTCTTATCGTGGAGACACACAAAGCGGCCAGTTTCCTTTACACTGCAAAACAACACAGATAGAGTGTTTCCATGTGTGTACAGTACTTTCCCCTCAGCACTTAGATTTAGATGTAGGGACAGTTTAGAGAGAATTACAGATTTTAGGTTAGAGTTGAGGGAATTCACATAGTCAGTGAAGAATCTCGTACAGTCAATTTGCTGATAAATGTTTGTGTATGCAATGCATGTCTGGGTCAGTGTGTCTGTTTGGCTTGGCAGTGTGAGTGTCCTGAGTTAATGAGTACAACATGTACTGTAGGTGCAGGCTGTAAGTCACAACTGAAACCTGAATCACACTGAACTAGGAACTTAGTATTGAGCTTTTTTTCTTCTTCTCTCTCTCTCTCACATCATTCACGTATACACACAAGAGCAGTGCTCTGTTCCAAAGCCTAGCGTACGCTCTTTTCTGCCAGCAAGTCATTTTCCAGGCAAGGAACATGGTGTACCATGACTTTCATTCCATTAAGTTCATACTACAGGGGGCATAAGTGAAGGGAGGGAGAGTGAAGTTACATGTGGGTAAAATTAGCACACGGGAAAAGAACACGAGGACAAATCCCAGCTCTTGACAATCCCTCCTCTCCGATTCATCAAGTTCAAACCCTGTGTGTTATGTAACAGCCCAACAGCCACACACACTCACAAACACAGGCAAAGGAATTTTTTTTTCCCTCCTGTTTTTTGTCCACACCCATTCAATTGTGAGGCAGCTTTAATATAACACTCTCAATGTCTGGGAACTGTGCCAGAGGTGTGTACGTTTATGCAGCCACCAGTTTGGCCACAATATCTTAAGTGCACACTCATTATCCCACCCACTGTATATGAGATAAAAATTAAAATAAGAACAGGATAGGATGAAGAATGTCAGTACTTCATGAGCCCACTGAAGACGCTTTTATATATGTCAACAGTTAAGACTAGGGCTGCAACTAACAATTAAAATGTGAAAACTATGAATCTATGTTCATGCAAACATGCAAAAAGATTGTTTTGGTAATTTGGTATTACACTGTGGGCTACTATTTCAAGACCTGAACGCTGTATGATCACACTGTAACACAAATACAACAATGAACACTGTTGACTCAAATCCACACTGAGTTATTTATACCTGTAGCGTGTACATGGTTCAGTCTCTATCGCCTCCAGATGAAACTCTGCCCAGGGGTCGGGCATGGCTTTGGCCTTTTGAACAGCTTTTTTCCATGCTTCCTGTTTCAATGTAGAAACACATCTCATTGGTTCTCAGAATTACTTTTTAGTAAGAAAAGTCAGCTTTCAAAACAGTTAGCTAGAACACAAAGAACAACAAGGGGGAAACAGTCAATGCATAATGACTGTGAAATTTAATTTGCAGCATAAAGGCTTTTCCAGGCTTTTTTCTACTCTTTCTGCACAATACATGCCCTTGCTCTCTCTAAATGCCTGTATTGTGCTTTTTAATAGAGTGCATTTACTTTTATATATATGCATTAAACAGCTTCCCCTCAGAAATGAGGGGAAGCTGCGAAAACTGCCTACACTGCAGTTCATATACCAACAAAACTCAAGGATACATCCAATATACAATACAGCCTGACCTGAAGTTTATGCTCTTTAATTTGTAACTGTTGTGACAGCATGCAAATAAGGAAGCAAAAAAGGTTGATGAGGAAGGGAGAAATGCAGATGACTTAATAACTACAAAGCAGGAAGAGAGCTCACAGTCATTAGAAAGTACATAAAAGGTAAGGTAAACAAAAACAACAGAATTATGAAGGAGTCAAGAATTAAAAGAAGGAATTTAAGGTAAATAGGATCATTTTAGTAAGTAGACCTCAGTATAAATGTATTACAAAAGGCTCAACATCTTTAGTTCCATTTAAACCCCAATGTTATCATCCTGTGTTGTCTTATCGTCATCTACAGTTGTGCTACGTTCAAAAAATAACTTTCTTAGTAGGAACCAGGGTCGAGGTGTCAGTAGTAACGTAAACCTGCCCGAGTAACTCGACCCATCCTATACCGTACAGCAGCACGTATCCCTCGTCAGCAGGCATTCTGGACATGTTTATATATAGATGGAAAGGATTTACACCAAGTGAAGTGAGGAGGGTCATGTTTTTTAACTGATAGAGTGTCACATGTTGTTTGTGAGGAGGAGCCTCGCTCACCTGAAGGAGCACAGGACTTCTCTATACCAGTGGTCTCCAACCCTACTCCTGAAGAGCTACTGACCTGCATGTTTTAGGTATCTCCCCACTCTAACACACATGATTCTAATAATTAACTTATTATCAAGCCCATTGACAAGTTTCAGCTGCATGACCCTTATGTGTGTGTTTTTTTTTCTTATTTGATAGTCTTATTAGATCTGAAATTTGAAAATGGATAAAACAAAAACAACAAAAGAAATGTTTGAAGCTGCAGCATCTATAATAAAAATAAAAAAGCTCTCTGAAACCTAATTCTCAGGATGAAAAAGACTGAAGAAGATATCACGTTTTTTCAGTGTAGTTTTGTCAGTATTTCTAATGTTTGTTAGTGTAGATTAAGAGTAAGTGATAACACTCTAGAGGAAAGGGAGATGCATTGATTAGGAGGGATAAAACACCAGCCATTAAAAATGAAAATCATGGGAAATATGAAAGGGAGTAAAAGATGTAGGTACAAAAATAAAAAGACATTCCAAAACAGTGAAGGAAAAGCGGAAAAGTGGAGCGGGGAGAAGGGAGACGTAGATGGTCACTGGTGAAGATGGATGAGGAGAAGATATAATTTATCAGTAACATACCCGTGCGCTCTCAGACAAAACCGTGTACTTGTGCGATCGAGGTTCTGCCACTTGTTCTGTTTCTGTATCATTCTATGTGGAAAGGTAAAAGAAAATGGACGGCTTTTCATCAGCAAATTATGCAACATGACCTCAGATAACATTAATTGCCTAGACGCTGTAAACAAAACCACTGAAAGATCATTCATCCCAACAGTTGGCTGGTGCACACTTGCTCTGATAAGCAGCATTCTGCCCTGAATAAAGTGATTATGCAGCTCACTGCTGGTCTGTACTAAAGAAGTCAATGAGTACTGAGAGACGTGTTTACATACAACGTAATGTACAACATAAAACCACGACATGAAACCCACACTCTGTTACTTCCTGTTCTTTAGAGAGTGCACTTTAAATGTGGCTGATCAGCTTTCAATAAACACATAGCACACTGGCGCATGTGTGCAAGCATGCACAGATCATCTCTCCTTATAAGGAAGCAGATTGCAGAACTGAGTGTTTATGATGATGTGTCAATACAAGACATCAACAAAGTAAATAAGCATTTAGCAATATAATTTAATCCTCCTGCACTTGATTTCATAACACATTTCACTTCCCTGTCACTCCCAGTAAGATTATGCACCTTGTATCACCCTGTTGCCAGGGGCAATGGCTCACCCTGTATGTAAAGTTGCTCTTGGGAAGAGAGTTTGAAAGCTGGCGGCTGTAAACCAGATTTTTCATGTAGTGACAGATGTCTTTGGCGGAGTCGTCCAAGATGGAGCAGATGAAGCTATCGTCATCGTCGTCATCGCTAGCGTTGGCATCACTGAGAGAGGATGTCCGCTGGTTGGGGGTGCTTCGTTGGACGGGGGGCTTCCTAGCACTGCCCACCTCCTCCATGCTGAACATCAGTTCATCCTCCATGATGTCTGCTGTTGTGTTGACAAGAGAGGAGATGGGAGTGTGAGTGCACTTAGAAACCAAAGTCACATAAGGGAGGGGTCCAAGTTCAAGTATGGCTTAAAACAACAGTCAGGTGTCCATATGAACACTGAAAGAGGTTTTCCTCTCTGTAATCATTCCTCCTGCTCTCCTTCAAATTTGTTTTCATTGTGTGTGATGGGAGCCAAAATCCAAAGTGTCCACACAAATTTGCCTGAAGCTTAAATGAGGCTTCAGCAGTCAGAGTGAGTCATATCAAGTGGATATCGGCCACATTTACAGTCTATTTAGCATCAAATTTCCTCTTTGTGTTTCCCTGTTGAGCTGTGGTAGAATTAAAGCAGCAAAAAGAGGGACAACAGAAGCTCCATATTAGATTCAGATAAACTTTTTAACACATTTTTGCATAAAAGGACATAGGATTTTGTCCTGCTTCACTTACATGGTAAGTTCATTATGAATGGATCTTCTAATAGTGAGTATAGGAACAATTACAGCAAGAAATCATTCATTCATCTGAAAAACTGTGAACTTTCCCTTTTGCTCAGTAGCAGTCATATTATTTCAAGCACACAACAGCGGTGCATCGCGGTGCTGTTGTGCACATCCCTGCAGCTCAATCCTTATGTAAGTCATCAGTGCTATCTTAGAAGTGGCTGCAGCATGACAGTACCATCATAAAGCATAAAGCTCATTCAAAATACACAGTATAACATAACATCCACATGTAAATGCAATTTAACTTATTGCATCTATGCTACACAGCAGCTGTCCAGGTTTGCCCAAAGCTAATTGTATTTACAGATTTTTTTGTAGTGACAGCTGGCTGGCAGAGAGGAATGCAAACACAGGCTGAATACATGACGTTCCTGTGCTCCTGTTGGTACAGTGTGCTCCCACAGAGACCATGCAGAGGATACCATGAGTGTAACACATGATGTTTAAGCAAGCTGCAGTAGAATTTAACTTAAAAAATGAACAGCTTCAGGTAAGTCTTCTGTTAGATGCATGTATTAAATAAACAACCAACCTTACACCCAGAGGCACAGACACACCTTTAATGACTTCTCCTGACAGACTGTGACAGTGTTTTTAAACCAAGTCACCTCGGTCTTCTTCCGTCTCGCAGTTTCACTTAGAAGGAAAACAAGCAGAAATGCAGCAGAAGAAGTTGTTAACGCTCCTCCTATACCAGAGTTGGTCGGTCCTGGTTCTCCAACCTGTCCTGAAGGTCCGGGGACGTGCCTGGCACCCAGGACAGGATGTAATTCTCGTTACTGTCCACCACGACGGCGTGAGCTCTCTGCACGTACAACATCGACCACTCTGATAGTAGCCACGCCCCTGACTCATGCTGCCTTCAGGGCTATCGGAAATATAAGATCAACCCTGCTCCTGGAGAGCTATTGACCTGCATGTTTAAATCTCCCCACTCTAACACACCTGATTCTAATATTGTTATCAAGCCCATTGACAAGTTTCAGCTGCACGATAACGAGTTAATTATTAGAATCAGGTATGTTAGACAGGGGAGATACCTAAAACATGCAGGGCAGTAGCTCTTCGGGAGCAGGGTTGGAGACCACTGAGATAGACAGACAAAATACATCCAATTTTGATATGTTAAAAAATACCTCCAAGGATGTATCTTAAATTTAAGGGACACAATACAATAAATACATAACTTGCTACTGTATACATCCTCTCCACTACATTTCAGAGGGAAATATTGTACTGTGTGCTCCACTACATTTATTTGACAGCTTTTGTTACTTTACAACATTTTAAAATACAACACCTTGTGCAGTGGTTTCCAACCTTTTTGGCTTTTGACGTCTTACAGTAAGCAGTGTGTAGTCAGGGTCACATTTCAGTTGTCTATGAGAAGTTAACAGCTCCACCACATGGTGATGTTTTTTCTCTCTAAACTTCTCACATGGTTTAATTTCAATAAACATTCACATGATCCAATATTTCTCCAAAGATCAATGATAGGAGAAAAAGTCAAAAAACTGAAAACAGATTTGTATATCAGAAATTTGTTTTTCTTCTTTCCTCTCCCATTAATCATCTCATGACCCCTCAGATTTATCTGGTGACCCTTTGTAGGGGCCCGACCCCTAGTTTGGGAACCACTGGACTAAACTAGAAACCTGTGAAGTACTGTAAAACGTATTATCATTATCCTTATGATAATAATGATATGATGATAATATGATACACTTACATAATATATAACATGTTCTTACATGTATTTTTTAGTGATTAAAACTAAAATACTAAAAAACTAAAATTATAGCATAATAAAACATTAAAATAGAATAATAATATATATTTTCTAAAAGAATGCAGTCTTTTACTTGTACAACTCTAAAATACCCACATAAGGCTCCATGTTCCGCTCAGTTTGTGGGTGAGGTTCATTCACAAGAAGTTTTCAAACAGTAAAAACACCAACACAGTTTCAGAAATCAGACTACAAATACATAAGAAATTTTGGAGTGACAGTAGGAGATCCAAAACTATTAGAAAATATGAATCCAGGTGACATGTCATCAGAGCAGCTCTGCACTGTGACAGAAATAAAGAGGAAATGCTTTGACATCAATATATATATATTTTTGTAATGCAAAGCGGTCCGGGATGGCAGGCGGTCATGTGACAGTCACAGATATATAAGAGGAGAATATTATAGTCTTTAGGTCAGCTGCAACACAACATGATACTGAACAGAGAGCTTCAGAGACGCACAGAGGCAGCTGTCAGACTGAGATAAGTTTCCTGCTCCAAGAAGCTGCTGCCCCTTTTTCACGCCTTTATTATTAATTATGGAAATCATGATGATGAATGGTAAATAGTAACTCATAGATTTGTACTTCTAATACTATGACTAATTGGTACTTCGAACAATAATTTTTGAATAATTAATTCCAATAAGCAGTACTTCATAGAGTGAAGTCCAGCAATGAATGATTCTGCTGGACTTACTACTTTTAAGACAACTTGCACAAATACTATCAACTGCTTTTACTGTCTTCCATTCGTGAAACTTATGATGGTGGATTTAGTACTTCTTGAATTACATGCACAGATATTTGTAACTATTTTTACTTTATACTTTTTGAGTAATCCAGTGTCAAAGTCCCATAATATTTTACCTGTAATTAGTGCAAAAAATCACACCTGTTTTTAGATTTTAACTGGGCCTAAGCATGTTTTAAGAAAAGTAGGTGTTTACATGCAGAAAACACAACTGTTTAGTGACAGGATTTACTTCAGAGTTGTTTACTTCAAGTCTCAGAAAAGAGCTCAGACATTTGATCTGATTTTAGCTCTCCATTCAGAAGTTGATATTTCATTATTGTTGGCGTACACCCATGAAGCATTAATAAAATGCTAAAAGTTATGTTTTATTGTATCAAATATTTGAAGCAAACTTGTTATATTTCTTGTGCAGGAAGTGTGACGCCTCATGTCATATTGGGTGTAATCTGCATATTTGTAGAGATTTGTTAGTTTTACTTGAATTTGTTGTTGATGTGACAAACTTCCACTGTTGAAAGTCTTTTGGCGCCATCTCGTGACAAAATACATGATTGCACTTGAGAAAATTAAGATTTTAAGTGTTAAATGTATTCAGAGAAAAGCTGTATATTTCTGTAATTTACAATAGAAATGACTAATGTGTCTGTGGTTGTATTCCACATTGTTTCTGACATGATAATCAAGGTTTGATGCTGTAGATTTTCCTCCTCACACCTGTGATGACTTAACTTTGATCTTAAGTCTTCATGACTCCTCTCCTCTGTCTCCTCTCACAGGGAGAAGATGATCTGCAGGATCCTTCCACTAATCAGTCTGACCCAGACTGATTAGTCTAAAGATCTAGGATCAGACCTTTAGGGGGGCTCAGCACCGAGTGAGATGTTAAGATACAATGCCCTGCAAGTGTTCAGACCCCTCTGCTAAATTATTAATTTCACTGGATAACATAAATTACAACAAAAAATATTAATATGTAGTTGAGCGATTTGTAGTGTATAATAATAATCGTTCATAATAAACAACATATTTCTACAGAGAGGACACTTAGATAGGTAATGAACTCTGAGGGAAACACAATAATAATGACAGAACTATCCAAAGTACATTAAAGCTGTTAAAATAAAACCATTTGAACCTGTAGCATAATTGTTTGTCTCATCTCTAACAAACAGGCTCGCAAAATAATTAAAGTTGTGTAAAATAATTTTTAGATTCTCATCCTGAGAATTTTATTTATTTAATTTTATTTCATTGCTTTTATTTTTCTATTGTGTACTTTATCTTTTTATTGTGCTTCTATTGTGTTATTTATTTATTGTGTTTTATCTTTTTGTACAGCACTTTGGAAAACCTTGTGTTTGTTAAAATCGTGCTATATAAATAAAGTGGATTTGATTGGATTGGACTGAGATCAAATTTAGGGGTGCTTGAGCAAAAAATGATTAATCAAACATTTATTAATGACTGATGGGGGATTTATGAATGTGAATTGGTGTAGGCTAGAGAATTATGAGTCAGAATATGAACAGTATGTGAGGGTTAATAGCCAAACAATTTCTTAACAGTGTTTTAAGACAAGCTTGAAAACTGGAATTGTGAATTATCCTTTAAAGATGAATCTCTAATATCAGTTAATATATCATTGTTTACTTTTATGGTTAATTGGTGGCACTGGGTGGCGCTGTAAGCTCTTATTTGTTTGTGTACAATGGAGGGAAAAAACACCTCCACAGATCCACCCCGGGGTCGGCATAGATATGAGTAACCGAGTGTAGTTGTCATGACGTGGACTGTCTGCCTCCGTCGTGCCGGTCGTCTCCTAGTGACCGAGACACAGGAAGGCTGGAGCCAACAAGTTAGCTTCCTTGCGACTTAAACTCGATTCACTCGGTGTGGTTAGCAGCTCTCTATTTTGGGTGGTATGTATCGTTACTATGCTTTATTATGAACACACTTAACGCTGGTAGTAAATGTATGATCTACAGCTTGTTAGCGTCATCGTTAACCAGCTAGCATGTTAGCATTTTTTATGAGGCTAACTATGTGCTAACCATTAGATAGCGGTGGCTGCGTCATCTAGATAATCAGATATCACACAAGATATCTGATTTACGGTTTTTGTCAGCAGATTACACAACTTGTGGGGCATTAGTTGTAACTTTGATTGTCTAATATGATCCAGTTTAGTCGACAGGTTATGGTAGTTACGTTAGTTTAAGCTCTTTGAAGGAGCTAACTAGCTTGTTGTAACCCTACCAGATATGCAAATTAATGATAAAATGTGTTTCGGGTTTTTTTGGTATGTCGTGTTTCAAGAAAAGCAACGCCCTTCCTTTACCGTTAGCAGTCTAGTGTAGGTGTTATCAGTTAAATATTTTGTCCAGCCCTTCCTCTTTTTCCCCCTCATGCCTACCTTAATGTTACTATTTCAATATTTATGTCTTTGTTCCTTGTGGCAATTTTAAAACCATGCTAGCTGACAGTGTTTCCATGTTGTCCCCTTCTATTTCAGTGTAGTATTCTTAATCCACAGGTAGATTACTACATCAAGATTCTAGATAATTAGGCATATTTGTAATGTAAGTGTGTGCAATATGAGGTAAACGTAAAGATAGAAGATCTGATCATTTTCTTTTCTCCTTTTGTCATGTTTATATGTTTGTTTATTTTTTGTCTTGAGATGAAATGTCACAGGCTCTGTCAGTAGCTATCCAAGTGAATATGACAGGTGCAGCCACAACCTTTATCCACAGGTGGAAACAGCTCTGTATCTGCTGTGGCTGAGATGACATGAATTTGTGTGTGTGTGTGTGTGTGTGTGTGTGTGTGTGTGTGTGTGTGTGTGTGTGTGTGTGTGTGTGTGTGTGTGTGTGTGTGTGTGTGTGTGTTACCAAGTTGGAGCCCTTCTGATTTTGTTAGATATGTGTGAGAGATGTGATATGTTACAGCCAACTGAGGCATCCCGCTTCCTCTGCTTGGATCTGATAGGAACTTTGCTGGAAAGCTCCAAGGAGGTAGCCTTTCTGCCTAGTGTGCTATCTCGCTTAGATCCTGATATGAAGCTGTGGTTTTTGCAGCTGTGCCCACACACTACATTATGGTTGACTGTGACACATTGCCTCAAGGCACTGTTATTGTGAGATTATTATACGACTTTCCCCGCTAAAGATGTGTGAGGATGTTTGTAAAGCAGGGCAAGTCTAAACCTGTGCCAGTCAGGTGTGAAGTAAGAGGCCTGTAGTGTTTATGAGTGAATTCTTCTCCCAGAGGTCCTACGTGTGAGACTGCACTCCGGGCTTCACAAAAGGGTTGTGAAGTTAATGAATAACACAACAGGATTTGCATTATTTGTGGGGAACTGTCTGTTCCCAATTGGTGTGATGAAAGACAGTAATTCACAAGGAGGTGTAATAGGGACACAATCATGATGGGTGCTTTTCATGTTGCCCATAGCATTTACAGTAAGTGCAGATGATTTGCTTTATACTCTTGAGTATAAAATCATCCCAATACCCTCAGAGTGCAATGTTGAATATGACACCACAGGACAATAAAGCACAGTGAAAGCACTTGGACCGAAAAGACGATCATATGACTTTCCTATTGTCGTTTCCCTGTGAAGAAGAGCAGCTTTTTATGGAAACAGTGAGGTCGAGTGACAGAGGAGTGGTCATAAAAATAACTAAGGAAAATTACAGTTTTATGTTACACACACACACTCTGCTGGGCGTGGGCCAGAGGAGAAAAGAACAGTTTCCCGCAGTCTAACTAACTGTAATAAGTACTTTCTGTATGAAAACATCTGCCTTTTGGTCTCCTCAAACTGTGTGGAGACTCTGAGATTCACCGGTAACTTCCAGTAATGCTCCAAATATAAAGCTTGTTTTTACGACATATCCTTTGTGTTTCAAGACTATGAATACATTTTTTATGTCTGCTGAACATAATGCAACTTTAATAATGTTTCTGTCAAATCTCAATGCATTTATACTCTTACTTTATGATCTTGCAGGCTATGATGAGGTGGTGACCTTTGGTCGGCCAGGCCGTGAGATGATTACAGCTTGGCACGGAGAAAAGACGGAGCAGAGTGATTGAGAAAGAAGAATGGGCAAGAGTGTCTGGGGCTTCTGGCAAGGCATCATCTCTACTGCAGTGCTCTACGGCTCGTTGGCCCTGTTCACCTCCATTCTCCACAATGTTTTCCTGCTTTACTATGTGGAGACATTTGTGTCCATCTACAAGATCGATAAAGTCTCCTTTTGGGTGGGAGAGGTGAGCAAGAAGAGATGTGAATTTGAATGAACAGTATCAGTTAGCCACTTAAATCTTGACTCTCAAGGGCATCCTAAACCAATACTAGTATTTTGACACTGTGATTATTTTGTATATTCAAATTTGACGGCGAAGTTGTGAAACAAAAAAATACTGTATTGCACAGCTTTATATTAGACAGCCTGGTGATTATTGGATTATTCTACACTTCCACTGTAGTCAGGCCCTATTTATTGATCACAGTTTTTCAGATTTTCAGTCAATCTACATGAGTTATCTTGATTGTCACAAGCTTGATATCATGTTTTTGCTTATCAGTATATCCCAAAGGAGGATGTTTGGTTGCTTTCTTTTCTAGCTTATCATCAACAGCCTTTATATTTTGAGTTAATACAACCTTGTTGTCCCTCCCCTTTGCTCCACAGACAGTGTTTCTTCTATGGAACAGTCTGAATGACCCTCTCTTTGGGTGGCTGAGTGACAGCGCCTTCCTCAGCTCTCCTCAGTAAGTGTCTCCATCTTCCTGCTTTTCTTGTTTTTTCCTTGAAATGTTTCAAAATATAAGTCAGAGAGATACTGATAATTAAAATTGATAAAATTCAATTTCCTGCCCATTTAGAATGTTTCCACACAGTATATCATAATCACAAAAGAGTATTTAACTACTTCTCTTTTTGTTGGAATGATGCCAAAATTTAGGAAACCATCTTCATCTTCCTCATCATACCTGTGCTCACTAACCTGATTTTCCAGTCGAGGTTCAGATATCTACCACTATGGTTGCCACACACAATGTCCCCTGCTTATCTGATATGAAAATATTTACAAAGGCATGCACATACAAATGTTTCAGCATCAGACACAGCTGTTAGTGAAGCTAAGCAAACAGAGTCAGAGCTGTCACACATAAGGCTGCCGTCTGTGTTGGCATGGTACCATGAATAAGCAAACATTATCATAAGGTGGTGACATAACAAAAGTCCATCACTTTATTCGGTTGAGAAGTTTTCACATCTACACAGTTTATTTTCTGGGTGTTGTACAGCAGGAATCTGCACTATTTTCCCTTTTTTTTATTTGTCATTTTTTTATGATGGTTTGAGGATATTTTATTACGGTTTACATTGTTTTCTTTTTCTGTATTTGAATTGGTGGAAATATAACATCAGATATGCTAAATGCACCTTCATTATATCCTCTACCAATTAAAAAGGGACTCGATTAGATTGTGAGTATTTTAACAGGCCT
The DNA here is from genome assembly GCF_963691925.1 of Scomber scombrus. NCBI lineage: Eukaryota > Metazoa > Chordata > Actinopteri > Scombriformes > Scombridae > Scomber > Scomber scombrus. The sequence goes on from NC_084990.1 coordinate 18,360,831, forward strand.
GGTGGCCTTGTCTGTTGTTGACTCTGCAAACATTTGTCTGTATGCACCAGTGAAGTTGGTTGATTATCACAGAACTTGCCTCTTTATGTAATAACAGCTGATTTTTATTTATATTTTCTCTTGTTTTTCCACCCAGGACTGGCCCCCAGATCACAACTCCAGAGGTGGTGCTGAAGCGCCTGAAGGCCCTCTCCATGAATGGCCCTCTCTTTGCTTTGTCCTTCCTGGGCTTCTGGGTGGCGTGGGCCAGGCCAGGCCTGCAGTTCATGCTGTGCCTGTGTTTGTATGATGGGTTCCTCACCATGGTCGACCTCCACCACAGCGCCTTGCTGGCTGACCTCGCTGTATCTGCCAGCGATCGCACACGCCTCAACTTCCACTGCTCAGTGTTCAGTGCTCTGGGCTCAGTCTCTGTATTTCTGTCCTACTCTTTCTGGGACAAGGAAGATTTCTACTCCTTCCGTCTCTTCTGTGTGAGTCTGGCAGCTTTTTCAGTCTTGGGCTTTTTCTCAGTGTCTCGGTTGCTACAGTTTCGTTTTCAAAAGGAAGTCCGTACAAGACAGGATGAGGCACTCACACTCAAAGAGTAAGGTTTTTTTTTTAAAGAACTGGCACTTTTCATGTAGCTGAGATGTTTTTAGACTCTGTTGCTGTTTTTCCTCTCCGTCTCACTCCTCTCTTACCTTCTTTTCTTTTATCCCAGGCTGAATGTTGGAAATGCTCCATTTACCCAACCAGAAAAACCTGTGACCATTAGACAGTACCTCAAGCAGCTCTCCAAACAAAAGAACTTCATGTGGTTTGTGTCAATGAACCTTATTCAGGTAATATAATCATCACATTGGATGAGGTACAAGTGCTATTAAAGTAAAGTTCTAAAAAATTCACTCTAACAACTAAATGGGTTTCATGTATTCAGTTTCATTCTTTCATTATTGTTTCGGCTCTCTGCAGGTGTTTCACTGCCATTTCAACAGCAACTTCTTCCCTCTTTTCCTGGAGCATCTCCTGTCCGACAATATTTCTGCTTCTACAGGTTCTATATTACTCGGTAAGATTATTTGAAGAGACAGGAAATAACCTCACCTGGGCAACACAGACAAAAATTAATGATGCTATAATTATCACAGCATTCTCTCAGCTAAATACTGAAGGAAATCACAAACAGTACAGTTACTGTAATATTTGATAGTTGTGTGCTGAACAGAAGGAGCATACAAGCTGGTGACAGAACATTTATTTTATATATATATATATATATATATACGACAAGCAGGCGTTTTAGTTTCTCATTGGCAGATGAAGACTTGCAGAAAAACTGTGAAGTTGTACTGTAAATATATCTCCTGAATTGTTATGAGCATATCGAATTGTGGCTGAAAAAGAGTAGATTTCTATTTTCATATTAATTTGCTGTCTGTTTTTTTCAATGATTATTATTTCTGCTGATTTTTATTTTTGCCTTTTCTTTAAATGCTGCTCTGCTTTTGCTCCCATGCAGGGATCTCTTATATTGCCCCCCACCTGAACAACTTGTATTTCCTGACACTGTGCCAGCGTTATGGGGTTTACCAGGTTATCCGCTGGCTATTTATGCTCAAACTGGGACTTAGTGTGGCTATGCTGCTGGCAGGGGCTGACCACATTTATCTGCTGTGCATCTTCATTGCTAGGTATGGCCACGCACACACATGAGCACACGCATCTGTGATCTGATGTGTGACAGCTTGTTGTTTTTGGTTTTGTTGGCTTGTTTGTTCTTTAAGGTTTGGCATCAAAGTTAAATATACACTGCACCACTGAGCAAGAGTGAGCAGATTTGCCCTCTTCACAGCATTCAAAAGGACACGTTAAGAGCTCTTTCTGACACAGCTTGTTTCAAATGTCGACTCACAAATTGAGCATGTTGTATCCAAACTTAAAAATGTGAACTTTGCTCTACTTTTGGCCTAAACGTTGAACCCTTACGGAGTTTGGGTGGGTTGTCACATTAGTTAGGTCTGTATTAGTCGTCAACAGGGTGTGAATGCTTTTGGTTTCTTTATCTCAAGAGAAAGTAACCCGAGCTGAATATAAAATGTGTTACTTCATTTCCCACAGTTATAATGTGGTTTTGCATATAGAGACACACCTAAGCAAAGACTGTAACCATTCAGCTCCTTAGAGACTGTTCTCAACAAAAATGCATTGTGAATGATAACAGAAGCACTTAAGCAGTCTGTCCCTGATAAACAACTGGCAACAGAACCTTTACATAAAACAGTTTTTTTCTTTTTTCTTTTTACATTACAAAACATCTTTAAAATAAAACTTTATGCAGTAATTATTCAGAAAGCACAGTAAAGCTGACAATCTACTGGAGGCTATAATCTGACTTCTCTTCGTCTTAGTAACCGGGTGTTCACAGAGGGGACGTGCAAGCTGTTGAAACTGGTGATATCCGATCTGGTGGACGAAGACTTTGTGGTCAATCGACGTCAGCAGGCCGCCTCTGCGCTGCTCTTCGGGATGGTCGCCTTGTTGACAAAACCTGGCCAGACGTTTGCCCCGCTCATTGGCACATGGCTGCTCTGTGTTTACACAGGTACAGACACAAACACCCAGACAGGATCTTCATGTGGAGGCGTTATATCCTATTCCAAATGCTGCTAACAAGTTGCTTGAATTCAAGTGTTATCCATGATCAGTGTGTGCGTGGATGAATATGATGTTGATATGGTTTGACGCTACTGAAACCTTTAGAAAGGTGAACAACTGTGAAGATGAAATGAGAGCACAACAAAAATAGAATGTGCTTAAAAATCTGAACAGACTTAAGAACTTATGTGGAGGGCACGTTTTCCCCTGGCTAGTGTTTAGCTGCTGTGACTCATCTCGTCTTGTTATCAATTAAGCTAACCATAGCCACACTCTCACATTAAATGTATTTATTTATTTATACAGTTTAAAGTTACATGGACAGTGCATATTAATAAACATTTCTGTAAATGTGGCAGTTTAGCCATCTTGGCTAATTTTCAACTGCAGTCCCTGTGCAGCTGTATAGACAGCTACAAAAGAAACATAAAATGCTTTAAAAGAACAATACTGTACATATAGAAGAGCACGCTTCATAAGAAAACATAAAATACATTAAAACAAGGGCAATACATAAACATAAAACATAAAAACAAAGCATACTTCAGGTTATTTAAATAGGTTACGGAGTATAGTCACACACTTATGTGAAATAGCACCTCTGGTAATTTAACCTTAGTGTGATTTTTTTATTTCAGGCAATGCAGTGCAGCTCTATATTTAAACACTGGTTAGTCCTGTAAGAAAAAGTCTTGTTTCAGCCAAAAATGAAGTTATTCTTACGCTGCTCTCATCGTTTGTTCCAATCATGTTCAGTTATAATAATATATTTTTATTACTCAACCACCTTAGCTATCCCTCCAAAGCACAAATTGCATATTATATTTATTTTATTATTTCATAAGTCGTCAGATCTATCCATATTCTTTCACATTTTTGCAGGGTTTCCTCATTAGAAAATACTAAATCAATGCATATTGTATTATGTTGCTATTCATACTCAGAAAGGCGTTCAAAGTGAATTGATTCATGTGTACTTTGCACTAAATGAATGCATTCTCATACTGGGTTTCTTTTCCGCAGGTTATGATATTTTTGAGAGGGAACCTGTGAAGGACTCTCTGGTTTCTGTGCCTGATGTTGCCTCTGGCTCGGGGACTCCGCCTCTACGCCTGGGCTGCTTCTACATGTTAGTGTTTGTGCCTATCACCTGTGCCCTGCTTCAGCTGGCCGCCTGGTCTCGCTTCACACTGCACGGTCGCAAGCTGCAAGGGATCAAGACCCTGAGGCAAGGGGCCCAGCAAGGCAACCTAATCGATGTCAAGGCCATATGAAGTGAATAAAGCTGGGTGAAGCTGCACAAAGACACTTTTTTTTAATTGTTAGTTTAGGAATTTCTTTGATAAAGGCTTAAAATACCAGAGACCAGAAAGCTTCTCAGATGTCTTCACTCTGCAGCCCACCCTTGTGTGCAAGAATATGAACCATTGCACAACATGTGGCTTTGCACAGTAGGCTGGCAAATCCCACTGGGAAGAACATGAAACTGAAATCTGCCTTATTTTTTTATACTAAAGTATTTACCTATATTTATATTTGAGCAGATAATGACCAAAAGATAAAGTAAAACCAATCTATCCTTTGGATGCAGAAGGACCAAGACCACATTTTTCATTGTGCAGGCCAAAGATGGGGCCCCCTTTTTTAAAACTGATAGGAAAGCATAATTCTAATTTGAAAGTACAGTTCGATTTCATTGCTGCTAAATGATTCATCAATAACAAGAGCTCAGTTTAGAGACCAGGAGGAGAGGAGGTTTACCACACTTGTATTCTGATTTCTAATGTGATAAACAAGATTAAATAAAGTTGCATAATGTCTACATAGTGCTATTGATACTGCATGAAACCTGCACTTCAGAGCCAATTCATGTTTCTTTTCATTTACAGAGAATGTTCGGCCAGTTTTATGTTGAGAACTGTATTTTCTGATATGTCCAGTATTGATGATGATGATGTTTTTGCACAAAACTGCCATTTGTCTGTTGTACTTCTAACATTCTGATAGTGACATACTGTATGTACTGTGATGTGGATTACTGGAATTAGGAAATGATGCAGACAACCATGTTATCGGTTCACTTTTGTAATTTTTCAGATTAAACAAAGAATGTCTGGCATTACCACAAATAAACCTAATCTATCTTGATGTCAACCAAACTCTGCTTTGTATCGACACCTTTTTTTTATAAGACAAATCACCTATCTGACCACATAAAAGGCTGTTTGAACTCCACAAGAGATATAGATACCCAGTGGCTTCATTTGAAACTGAGAATTTTTCCATTTAGGTTACTCAGACATAACCCTGAAACGTGACATTGTTGGACCATATTACCACGGGAAAATTTAAGGTAAGGAAGTGAAAACAAAAGTCTTTGAAAATGTAGATCCTGAAACTTGAAGGTGTTTTCAATTACAACTGTATGAGACATTCACCATTTACAGTTTCTTCTTTCCCCATGTTGCAACTCGCAACTGAGAAAAACTAGACCAAAATGTACAAGTAAAGACATTCACAGACCTGCCATGTGAAGAATTTACTGCATGGGAATGTCATCATCTTGAAAATGACTGGGAGGTTTAAGTTTAGAAACACGCCCAAAGGCATTCCTGTTTTAGAAGATGCAGAGAAACTGGTTCAGTTTGATTTAATTGCAGTCATATTTTGCATTTGTAAGACACCAACCACTGTTCAGAAATGCTGTATATAGATTGTGATGAATTATATTGTGTATCCTTCAATGATGCAGGTAGTGACGTTGGGGATACACATAAAACCATGATTGTTTAACCAGGAGGAGGCCCTGGAATAGAAATTAGCCACACGGCTGCTTATAACTCTCTGTTCCTTCTGTCTGTGCAACATGTTTTTTTTTTTTTACATACTATAATACTGGGTCTTGGATTTGCTTTGTGGTAATTTGACTATTAAACACAAAGATATAAAGCTTGTAAGCACAAGCCAGAAATAATGAGTCTTAAACTATATTTTGACATCATCTCAAAACAGTACCTCAATATTAGGTACAACCATTATGTGTTCTGTGTGTATTCTTGGGTTTATTTGTATTTGTTATCATGGTCTGCAGTCAAATTAGTCACTGAGGACATTAATGCTTTATTCCCTTTCATTTTCCTTACAACTTGGACTTGTTAGGAAGATTACAATCAAAGTAATTCACAAATCTGTACCACAATTGTAACCTCTATAATTAATCTACTTATTATTGAACACCCACAAATCAAACTGACGGTCAAAATAGGATTTTTGTTTAGAAACTGATCATGTTTCTGTTCTGCTAGTTGAAAGACCATCTCACGATCTGCATTTCTGTCTGCACTCAATTTTGGTGATATTGTTTATATGCATGCTTCTCCCTCCATCTTAAAGTCTCTTGGCTGTGTGCTGCTTCATCACAGGTGATAAATTCCTCACTTACCAGCGGATCTTTAAGGAAGAGGAGGGATGGTCCTCTTTAACAAAGAAAAGAGAGCAGCATTATACTGTATGATGTTTATTTATATAAGGCTCTACTGCAAAACCTACCTAATTATACTTCTGATTTCTAGTTACATTAAACATAGTTCTTAAAAAGTGTGGCCACAAACCATTTTATCATTGGCTGTTAAAGCACTCTAGGGGGAAAAGTGGATTCAAATACTATGCTGCCTAAAAATGGAATGAGCTGCAACAAATAATAGTTGCTCTCTAGTTTTACTTGAACATTTTAAAAGGCTGTGTTTATGTATTTGCAGTCCCACTGCTCTTCTTAATGTTAAAATAATATATTGTCTGTGAATTGTCTGTTCGCCTATCTATGCTTAAACTGCATATGTTTATTCTAGTACAGGCAACAGATCCCTCGTTGAGAATACCTGTTTAAATAAAGGGCTAAAGAAATATTATTTCAGAGCTTCATCTCGCCAGTGCTTTATTGGAGTAATCTTCACTTTTCTGCGCCCCTGGGATTAGTTTAAACGTCTAGAGAAATCAGCAGAATCTCTGGTCTCGGGATGCTCAAGTTTAGGCTCGTAGCACATGCGCACGAACAGATGTATTATTTGCCCCCTGTTTGTCCACTTTAATCGCCTTGTTTTTAATTACACGATTAACCTTGTTAGGTTTGTGTGTAAGAATAATCTAATTTGGTCGGTTTACTTCGAGCTACACAAAGCCCCCCCTTTCTGGGTCTCTAAACGCTACCCATCATGCACCGCGAGCCAAATTTCAAACAATTTTAAGTAAAACACTGTCATCATATAGTTGACATTTCTGTTCAAATGTCACATGGGTGGCTTATACTTGACATACACTCCTGAAGTGAGTTGGAAATGAAAGACACACTAGTTCATGATTGATGTGCCACCGTCACGGTAGGGTGTATGTAAGTGAATCAGTACCCCCATAGTGACAAGACACAGTCAGTACACTCATGTTTCTCTTCAGATCGTATAAATCTTTCGCCTTTTACTAAAGATTTCCGTGGAGAGGAACATTATGAGTTCTTATTAATTTTTTGATGCCCTGCCTAGTGCGGGGCTTCCTAAATTGTCAAATGAAACTATAACTTCAATAAGACTTCCTACGACAACTTTGAAGCGATGCATTGTCCTCACTGATACAGTGTTGCACTTTTCGAACATGTAGCCCAGATACCATCGAACTTACGTTACGTCATAGTTATCCGTGAGTTCGCAGCGGTAATGTCGTCTTAAATGTCTTTATTCGGAATAAGTTAGTCATTAATATTTAATTGGGGGAGTGTTAGCTGTTGCCTCTGGGAAAAAATGCCATCATCGGTAAGATAAAGGAGGTGTCATTGAAACTTATACACAAATGCCACTGTGTAAAACGTGAATGATTTTAAAGTGTCGGTGTTATTTGGGACATTTGCACATCCTGAAACTGTGCCTCGTTTATTTTGGCATTGTTAACATGGCAAACAACACTTCGTTTGGCGAGGTTTCCAAGCTTAATAATGATGCATTTATGGTGGATGTGGCTTTATTGTGTGCAGAAGAAAAAAGGGACACAAGAAACCATTTACAATCTTATGATTATCTTGGCAAAGTTTCATATTTATAAATGTTAGTTTGCAAATAAATAAAAACAACAACTCACTCTTCTCATTTTTTCATACAGATTGTGAGCAAAACAAATCTGTTATAAATCAGTATTTATGATAAATATAACACTCTAAATTAAGTCACTTTGCATAATCACTTCAGTACATTTTGGTTCCAATAATTATGCTCTTGAATTTTAGGCGTGTAAATGCTTTCACTTGTAATGAAATATTTTCAGTTGTGATTTTGTTACGTGTACTCAAAGGCCGCACTCTCATTGACTTGCCACCTGCATACTGAACTTAACATGAGTATTATACATTGTCGCATGCTTCCTGCTTTAACATCATCTAATTTTGGTGCCAAATATGAAGAAATTAACCCATCAATAACAACCGTTGTACAAAAAAATGCCTTAAAAGGTGACATCTTCCTGATTATTTCTTTAGTCTGATTTATTTTAAAATATTTAACCACAGACTATTCTTGTGTGTGTGTGATAAATTAAGAATGTCCAGACCTGATGAAAACACTCCCACACGGAGATATAAATACTGTGTATCCGGTGGAGGAAAAAAAGGAAAGGCTACTCATCCTTATTAATAGCACAACATTGTGGTTTAACATGTGTTATGTGAGTTCACACCTTTAAAAAGGAACACCCCTAAACATCTCCCCGGGGTAAGAGTGGGATTTTGTGTAATATTTGGGTTAAATAAAGACTCACTTGACATTTATATTCACAATTTCTGTCTTCAGAACACGTGGAACGTTGTATTGCGGTATGCGCATGCGCAGACTGGTGGAGTTGTGCTTGTTTAACGCTTGTAAATAAATGAATGTACATTCTTATCGGAATTAGACTTTTAATAAAGACTTAATTGTGTGTTATTGCCATGCATGTTTTATATAAAACTCTACTGAGTTGTGAATGTTTTCTTGAGATGTTTAAAAGTTAAAAAGGGACGATCCGCAGCACCGTCACTGAAGGCTATATATCAGTGAGACACTCCCCTTACAGTTAGTGCAAAAAAGCAATACGCTCAAGTTTCTCTTCAGATCGTATAAATCTTTCGCCTTTTACTAAAGATTTCCGTGGAGAGGAACTATATGAGTTCTTATTAATTTTTTGATGCTCTGCTTTATGCGGGGCTTTCTAATTATGTCAAGTATAAAATACATAGTTACCTGCGTCTGCTAATGGGTCGTACCAGTCAAAATGCTCAAATTGGCACCATGAGTCACTCTATACGATGTAGAAACTGACAGATGCTGAATATGATCAAGTGCATGTAGATAGATATATAGATAGATAGATAGATTTATTTTAATTTTATTGTCATTCCATATATAAACACAACGGAATTTCTTTTGCAGCACCAAAAATCTGCATAAAAGGGCATAAATAAAGGTTAAAGTAATAAATAATGCACAGATAAGTAACACAATAATAAATAATGCTCAGGTAAATTGCACTTGTCCATCCAACTGTGCAATTTACTCAAATACTGTACTTACAAGTTTGAAGTACTTGTACTTTACTTTAGTATTTCTATGTATTTTATTTTACAAACTTGAGTCTTTTACTAAAGATTATAGTAAAGAGGAACAACATGATTACACTAATTGTTTGATGTCTTGCCTCAAGTGGGTCTGCCAGTATTGCCAAATGCTGTGAAACAAATTTAATATTTAAGTATAATCAATAGTTACATTTGTGTAGATATTAACTCACATTGGATTGAATCATTAGTAGTGGTTAAAGTTGATCATGTTGAAATATGCACGTGTTTTTTAACATAACAAAGTCAGGGTTCACATACAGTGTATGCATTTGTTCATTTGAATTTAATGAAACAGTAGCTATGCATATTCATCATATATACAAACAAAACTGACGCGACTGACATCATGAATATAATGAGAGAGCATTAAAAACTTAAAGGAACTTAAAAATAGAGGACAAAGCAACTAATCCTTATTAATAGCACAACATTGTAGTTTAACGTGTTATGTGAGTTCACATCATTAAAAAGGAACACCCCTAAACATCTCTCCGGGGTAAGCGGTAGTTTTTGTGTGATATTTGGGTTAAATAAAGACTCACTTGACATTTATACTCACAGTTTCTGTCTTCAGAAACACGTGGAACGTTGTATTGCGGTTTGCGCATGCGCAGACTGGAGTTGTGCTTGTTTAACGCTTGTACATAAATGAATGTACATTCTTATCGGAATTAGACTTTTAATAAAGACTTAATTGTGTGTTATTGCCATGCATGTTTTATATAAAACTCTACTGAGTTGTGAATGTTTTCTTGAGATGGTTAAAAGTTAAAAAGGGACGATCGGCAGCACCGTCACTGAAGGCTATATATCAGTGAGACACTCCCCTTACAGTTAGTGTTAATAAGTAATACGCTCATGTTTCTCTTCAGATCGTATAAATCTTTCGCCTTTTACTAAAGATTTCCGTGGAGAGGAACAACATGAGTTCTTATCAATTTTTTGATGCCCTGCTTTATGGGGGGCTTTCTAATTATGTGAAATATAATATATATAGATAATCCATTTTGTGTGTTGTGTTAATGAGTCATATGTGTTATGATGATTAAAGTGTTATGAGCCAAACTATACATTTAGAAACTGACAGATGTAGAATGTGCTTAAGTGCATGTACTCAAATACTGTACTTACAAGTTTGAAGTACTTGTACTTTACTTTAGTATTTCTATTTATTCTATTTTACAAACTTGAGTCTTTTATTAAATAGTAAATAGTAAAGAGGAACAACATGATTACACTAATTGTTTGATGTCTTCCCTCAAGTGGGTCTGCCAGTATTGCCAAATGCTGAGAAAAAAAATTAATATTTAAGTATAATCAATAGTTACATTTGTATAGATACTAACTCACATTGGATTGAATCATTAGTAGTGGTTAAAGTTGATCATGTTGAAATATGCACGTGGTTTAGCATTAAAAACTTAAAGAAACTCAAGGAAAAAGGAAAGACAACGATAAGTAAAATAAAACATTATATACAAAAACGATATATTCATATGTGTATACTTACATAGTATATACACTTATTTAAAAAATATGTTGTCCACGGTATATTGTTGATAAAGTGAAATATTTTAACATGTATCATTTTGGTGTCATATTCAAACAGTTAGTCAGTAGGGGGTCCAAAATTGGGTTTAGAGTGCCCATAACACCAATAACATGTGAATCTTTAATGTCAACATGCAATATTTTCTCGTATTACTTTACTTACTGAGCCTGGTGAGTATTTAGTATTACTGTATTTTGGTAGGTGATGTCAAACTGAATCACCACCGATCCACTTTTTCCAACCCACCCTCAGAGCCATAAAAAGAATGCACAAATATGACGAATATATTGGGAGGTATTGTCAAAGTCACACTTCCCAGTTCTTGTGGCTTCAGCACTGTTATGTGTCAGCGGCAAGCAGTCTAGCAGACAAACACACTCGCACAGAGCAGAACAGGAAATGAGTGAGGCAGCCGAGCAGATGAGAACAGAAGTCTGAACTCTGCGACTGCAAATCTTTATTTACAAAAACTCCTTCAAGGTGGTTTGAGAGACATCTAATCTTTGGATAGACAAATCAGGCAAGTACACAAATTATTATCCCACTCTGAAGTTTTAGGGTATATACCTCTAGGATGTGTTTTCTCTTAATGTTGAATCTGTTTTTCATATGACAGTATTTTCTGTCTCCTTTGATTAATGTTGGTTACACTTCCTTTTTAAATTTTTTTTAAAAATGACTCTAAATTGCAGAATTCAACATGACATTGCCAGTTTAATTTGACAGAACACTGAGTAAAGTAATTTTATCCACACTTGTTTTCCCATAACTTATGTTCTTTAGCATTTTTCTTTTAATTTTACAAGGCACATATGATTACAACACAAATAACACCTGCTGAAAATAAAGTGAAAGTGTTCAGATTTGACAATATGCCTAAACAACAACACACAAATGTACCTTTTGCATCTGAAATAGCTTCTAACTGGTGTTTTTTTTTGTGCCTCTGGTATGTGTCCTTTAGGAGATAACCAAGAACTAGAAAAACCCAGAAGGTGGTTCGTGGATGAAAAAATTCTTATCTTGATAAGACAAACCTGAGATTGGTAGGTGACGTCGGACTGACGCTCCACTGAAGTTTCTGCAGGCTTCCTGTGTCTTCAGTCTGCTGCTCTAGCGGTCTGTCAGTAAGTTTAGGTTACATTTGTTTTGCAGCAAATGGAAACAGCTTCCTGTCTATTCCTACAGTATGTACACGCAGAAATGCCTTTACCTCTGCCATAGTTTTTGTTCATATCTCATATCATATCTCAACTGAAACTGCAACAACCTTTTGTGGTTAGTCAGCATTCTTATAATAAGCCAAATAACCTTTATTTATATAGCACATTTAAGAACAACAGTAGTTGACCATAAGTGCTTTTATGGAATCAGCAGATCAGTAATGTATTGTAGAGTTAATCCATTTAGGGCTTTAATAACCGACCGTACAATTTGAAAATCAACTCTTTATTTCACTGGTAGCCAATGCAAGTGAGTCAGAACAGGGATATTGTGTTGACTTTTCTCTGTTCCAGTTAAAAGTTTATCAGCTGTATTTTGAACCATTTAGGGTTGAAAAGGGTGGAATGGGTCAATCCCATATACAGAGAATTACAGTTGTGCTGCCAAGAGTAGATAAAAGTATGGATAAGTGTCTCCATGTCCTTATGAGATAAAAAAAAGGCTTTAATTTGTCTATGATGTTCGACAGATAAAAGCTGGTCTTCACAACACAACTGACATGTTTGTTAAAATTCAATGATGGGTCCAAGAAGACACCAAGATCTTTAACTATATTGTTTTGTTGTTATTTAGTTGAAGGAAGTTCTTCACTATCCAGCATTTGATATCATTTACACAGTTAAAGAGGTTCATCCGGGAGCAGGGGCTGTTTGGTGTAACTGTTAAGTATAACTGTATTTCATCTGCATAACAGCGATAAAGAATATTGTATTTCTTAAAGATAGAGCAAAGGGGAATTGTATGCATGAGTAATGAGAAAAAAAGATGAAGTCAGTCAAACACTAACGTGACATAAGATTTAAAAATATATAATTTTAGGTGGAAGTGTGTGACTGTTTTTGAAAGCGCCGCCAACTTCACATTTCCTCTATTTCCAGCTCCAAGATGTTAACACTGTATCCATGACGACGCATTAACACACACACAAGTGCAGTGGAGCATGGAGCATGTGTCAGTGCAGTATGAGTATGAGTACGCAACAAGGGATGGTCGCCTCGTGTGCATCAAACCTAATGAAATTTACATCCTTGTCTCCAAGACTAATGAGCACTGGTGGCATGTGCGCAAAGACCAAAACACCAGGCCCTTCTACGTCCCTGCACAGTATATGAAGGAGGTCCAATCATGCACTGGAGACTCTCCTGGTCCTGATGAACTGGATTCAACTGAGAGTGAGGCGGACAGTTCATGCCAGGACTCCACTTTTGGGATCTTTGAGGATGTACCAGATGTGAAGCCTTGTGAGACTCTGAAGGAAGTAAAGACAACCAAAAGCTCTGCACACACTTTGGATAATATAGAGAAGCATAATTCAATAGGACACTTTTCAGTTGGCTTAGAACTGTATGCAAAACCTCATCCTGTTGCAAAGGTCAGAAATGGACCATCAAAGTCGAAAAGATTACCGCAGTATGAAGAAATAGAACAACCACAGACTATTCTTGATGATGAGGATATAAACTTCCCTTTACCCCCCAGTTCATTGATATATGACACCATACCAGAGATGAACCACACAGAATTTGACTTTTCGGAGTTGCCAGAACTCGTAGATTCAACTCAGGAGCTGAATTTGAATCAAACGGCAGAGCAAACTTTTTCTACAGATTCACCTCCCAGCAAGCAGGTAAGATTGAATGAAATGTTTTTATTATTATGTTATTTCTAGGGTCACAGCCACCAGGGGGCGCCGTTTTACCATGTAAAATCTAAGCTACGCCTACATTAAATAAAAATGTATTTATTGTGGCTTTTTAAAAAATTTATCAACAGAAAAAGACCCTTTCATGTCAAGGATGAAAAATAGTTCTACTAATAACAGGACTCACCTAAATCACCACTTGGTTTTAGATGTCACGTAATTAATTAAATAGAAATCAACTTTGTGTAGTCAAAGGATCTCAATTCACTGCAGTATAAATACACCTGTAGCTGGAAAAGTTCTGATGTAGGTGTGTTAAATCACAGTTATATTGAAATGTGAAGCAGTCACAAATGTCACATTAAATCCCAGTTTAATCATTGTTTTGAATATAAAAAACCTGAACACTTCTAAGGGGAGTGAATGCATTTTAATAGGCACTGTGTGTCAGTGGTTTCCAGTGTAGGTGTCCGGACCCTTACAGGGGCCACAAGTTGTGTCAGGAAATTATTTCTGACATTTCTACTTGACTGGATAGTTTTGGCGCAGTGTGACTAAAATGATTCAAATGAAACAATCTGAGAAGAAGAAATCACATATTTCTGAGGGGTTGCAAATGGACATTGATTAATTTTAAGGGTTCACAAGACAAAACGATCAGGCAGTTGCATCATGTTGATGTGCACAGTGATGCGAGAGCTTCAATTTCAGCCCAACTAAACTCACTTACACATAAATGATTTCACTTCCTTCTTCTCAGGAGAAGTGGAGAGAGATCTGGTTGTTATCCAAATCTTATTTTTAACATTTGCATCTTTCGGTCGGGTGAGGATTAGCTGTAAATACATCAAGAAGATTCATTCTGTTTACTCTCTGTGCTACTGTGGGTGGACAATTTGACTATTCCCTGAAGAATACATGACAAGAGCAAAACTTGGCTTTTAAAACTTGCAGTTTCAATCTTAGCATGCATTTACTGTATGCTGTGAAAGCACAAGGATTAACACTGAAGTACTCTGTCACAAGTAAAAGTCCTGTACTCCAAACTTAACTCACAACACAGAAGCATTATGAGCATAAATGATCCAAAGTGAAAGAACTCAGTTAACAGGAGAATGGCCCATATTCAGATTAGCAATACAAATAACAAGTAAGACGCATTTTAATGTTGTAGTTTGAAAAAGTTGATTCTGCCTACTTTATATAGTTAAAGTTAATTGATATGTCGTAGCTAATCTATATGTTTGGTAGTATAATCATTAACTAAGTATAATTTTATCATCCTTTCAGTGTAAATCTGGAAAGTAACTTTGGCTGTCAGATGGATAAAAACTACAATATGGAGCAAAAGTATGAGTAGCATGAATTAGAATAACTGAAGTACATGTACCTCAAATATTTGTTCAATACTTGAGTAAATGTATTAAGTTATAGTTTGCTACTGGATTAACTGGAAGGATGATGAAATCCTGACTTTAAAAGGGCTGTTCCTTAAATATGAAACCTATGAGCAGGGCAGACCCATTGTTTTAAAATGCCCACAGGAGACAAGCAGCAATAGGATCTCATGCTGGCTTGATAAGAAAGGGATTGTTGTGTTGGTTTGCATATTAACCCCAAATCATAAACTTCCCCACTGTGGGACTAATAAAGGAATATCTTATCTTAATCACTACAAAAAATAATCCACAAGAAGAACACTTCCTTTAATCACATTTACGCTCAAAGCTCCCTATTTCTAGAAACCAATAAAGAAATCTTTACAGCGAATCACATTTATTATCCAGGTAGCGAGTACAAGAAATTCAACGTGGTCCAAATGTCAACAGGAGGTGTAATAAACATGGACAGTAAATTCATTTGTTATCTATTTTCTTCAATGAATCATCTGCATCTTTTCCACATTATGCCTTTTTTTTAAAAATTAGGACAAGTGGAGGAAGATGTTTTCGGATATTTTACTTAAGTAAACATAGCAGTACTTCATCTAAAAGTCAAACATATTGCAAACGTAAGTAAGTATAATTTGCAAAAATAAAAAAAATCACAAGTAAATAGTGTGAGTGTGTGAGTAGCATTTCAATGTTGTAAGTGTAATTGTAGTTATTGGAGAACTTTATTGCCAAGTTTATTAAAACATCAATACACACACACACACACACACACACACACACACACACACACACACACACACACACACACACACACACACACACACACACACACACACACACACACACACACACACACACACATATTATAAATACCAACACTGACTGTATGAATACTCCAAATAATCAACACAATACACAACATTTACGATTAAGAAACCAAATCTATGACTGATGGGTATAATGCGTGATACGATATTTTGTAGATAAAATCTTGACCTGTACAATAGTTTTTGAATAAATGTACTTTAAATGTAGTAAAAAAGTTCAGTATTTCCATCTGAAATGTAGTATAGTGTAAAGTACTATGTCAGATAAGTACAGTACTTGAGTTAATCTGTTTAACTAGATTCCTCCTCTGATTAGGACGTATTTGATTTGATTTTAGAGATCTTTACACTAAGACTGAACCACTTGTTGATTTTGACACTTTTTTTTTTTTGCAGTGGAGGTCCTGACTCGGAATACCCATTAGTGGTCGAGTTCAGGGTATTTGTGCCAGCTCATCAGCATATGAATGACCGCTCGTCCCTTCATGCGGGTTCAATGGGCGAATAGAAGTGTTTCTTGAATACCTCAGTAAAGAAAAAAAAAAGAAAAAGTAGAATTTCTGTGTGATTCAAGATCTCAGTTTTGGTGGTCGAAAGTCTCTGCGGGGTGTGGAATAACGTTTTTCACCGGGTGTGTATACTTTGATTGACAGTTTATGCTCCTGGTCACTTGCTTTGGGAATAGTTGTATTCTTGCAGCGTGAGAATCAGCTGCACATTGGAACAAGAGGGGGTTATTATCCGGGTTTTTTTTCTGTGTGTGTGTGTGGCCAATGCTGTCACAACAGAACAGGTTGCAAACAGGTTGCGTCGGATCGGTGGCTTCTTGTGGGGAAAGGAAAGAGTTAATTTGAGAACTGCCAGCCACTCCCAAACCTACAGCTGCTAGTCTACCTGGTTTCCCCAGCACCGATGTCGATACTGGGAATTATTTCACCGCAGGGAAACCATGAAACATATGCGAATATATAGCTCGTCTTACCTACTTTTCTACTGGATGTGGTTTGTCGATTAGAGGCGACTAAAAACTTTGTTTTCAGGTAAGTTTCACATCTTAGTTTTGCACCTGTTGCGAGCTTTAACAGGAGAAGTGACGTCAGTCGCTTCAGGTGGGGTGTGATAAGTTTTATGATCTCCACATTTTATGAGTCATGTAATGGCTGCAGCCTCTCCCAGTAAACCCAGTGGTTGTGCGTGCATCATAACCCTGTAATTTACCAGCACAGCTTGCTGCTTCAGTGGGAGACTTGTTTTATTTTAACAAAATTAGGGGTCACTCCTGCATTTTAATCATAATTTGTATGTTTCTGGGAAGCATGAATGAACTCTACACTTTTAACAGTGCTGCAGACGTGCCAGGACCCCTCAAGTGCATTAATTCTCACCCCACAATGGAGGGCCATCTCCATGGTGATTTGAGGGGGTCTGGCCTGACTCCCAACTAGCAGAGCTTTGGAGCTTTTAGTGCCAGCCCTGTCATGCAGTTGGCATGTGTGCGCGCATATGTAAAGTGCAGAACTTGCAATTAGCACAAATGTAGGTCACTTAATATCGAGGGTATGTGGGCTGTTCTTTGGTCCCAGCTGGGATATTAAGTTTGGTAAGTGGATGACAAATCCTGCAGGGATTGTGAATCCAAAGTTTGGTTAGTAGAAAAGCACGCATGAATGCATTTTCAGGCCTGTTTTGTTTCATGGTGATATCATTGTTATTGTCATGCTTATGTTAAGCTTTCACATTGTGTTACAGTCTTTGTTCTGGCTATTTACGGCACTGGCATGTCCCAGGAAATATGTGATCTTTGGAAGAACGGCCCTGATCAATCTTTATCAATTGAAGTTAAGACAAAAGGTCCAATGTCCCATTTAACTTAAAATGGACCCTTTTAACTTTGCTCCACTAGTGATCCTCTTCTTCCATTTAATCATTTTGGAAAGAAGCTGTGGGAATTATAGCTTCATTGAGAGCACCTCACCTACAAGAGAGCAGTAATTCCTTGTGCTCTGTGAAACAGACAAAATCAGATGCCAAGAAACTGCTCAAACAGGTAGTGTCAGAGTGTGCATACCTGCTCGACCGAACACATGTGTCCAAGAGATAGAAACAGGTGCATGCAGGCTTAAATGTCCTGATTGTTGGTTGCCAGAGAGAGGTCTTCATCTTCACTATTCTTGAGTCATATTGTAGTGCTAGTGTTTAACAGTAGTGTGATTTGCCATTTGACCAGAAAGGCTACAAGAAGGAAATAGTACATTAGGTCTAACTTTAAAGGATAGTTCCACATTTTTTTCAAGACATTTTAAAGATGTTACAGCTTCAATGATTAGTCGATTAATTGATTAGCTGTAAACTATTAAATTAATCATAAACTATTTTGATAATCATTTTGGGTGATTTTTAAGTAGAAGATTTCCAAATTATCTGATTCCAGCTGCTCAAATGTGAATTTTCCCTGGTTTCTTTAGTCCTCTGTGACAGTAAACTGAACATCTTTGAGTTTTGGACTGTTGGTCAGGACTTAACAAAACATTTGAGGACCTCACCTTGGGCTATGGAAAACAATAATAGACATTTTTCATCATTTTCTGAAATTTTATGGACCAAACAACTAATCATAATGAAAATAATTGTTAGTTAAAGCCCTATACTTGTGTCAATATGTACATTGAAAGACGTATTAGTCGCTGTAGCTTTCCTGTCCACATTGGCCACAAAGAGATCCTTTCTTCAAGCAATTTCAGTATAATTGATGGGCTACGTCACAATTTCATGCTTCAATGAATTCTTAAATTTAGCTGAAGCTAATGTGAGGCTTCATCAGTCTGAGTTAGATAAGTGGGTATCTCCTAAATGAGTCTTTTTTTGTAGCACAAAATTCCCTCTGTGTTACTATCCCTCCATTGTGGCTCGCAAGAAATCAATGTAGAAACACAAAGGTTCAATTTAATACTAAACACTGAAAGTTTGAAATATACACACATGATTTTTTTTTTATAACTCAGACTGCTGTAGTCTCCTATTAGCTTAAGATGTACTTATGAGTGCATTTTTTGCACAGATAATATAACCCTTTCAATGTACACACGGTCATGTAAGTATTAAAATTAACTTGAAATTAAATATGAACTTATTCCTCTAGGGGTTTTTTTTAAACAGCCTGTTTGTCAAGCAGGAACAGTACTGAATGTTCTTTATGAGCTTCATGTACGATGTGACAGTACAGACAGGTTAGGGTTAGGCAGGTCTAGCTGCAGTTTGTTCCTTTCATGTATTACTGTTACATTCACAGACCTAAGCATTCAATTTACCCAAACAATAAATAACTGGCAATCGTTGATAAACCCTGAAGGTTTTTTTTTAGTAGTATTGGAGTAGAAGTATTGGGGCTATTCTGAAGGTGTTTCCAAAATCTCATAACAATATGCTATCGTCATATACAGTACCAATATAACTTTTATTTAACATTTGGTTCAAATTGTACAAACTGAGTAAGATGATATGTCATTTCTGTGTACGGTGTTTGTTTGGATTAGAAACAAGATGCTCAACAGGTTAAATGTCTTTTGGTGTAACTGAATATTTTTTTGATTCAGACTTTTAGAGGAGGCTTTTAGGATTCTGGAAATACCTTCAGAAAAGCAGTAAGTGTTGTTAAACCTTGTTGGTTTTGCAAAAATCACTGTTTTTTTTTTCTTTTTTCAGAAAAGTGGATGCTTAGCGCTGTGATTTTATTGTAACTGTAATACACAGTTACATTAATAACTTAATAATTTTTTGTAATAAAAAAGCACAGCCCTACTCAGACAAGAGAAAGCAGGTTTGCATTTTTCTTGACGTTTACTTTCATCTGCTACAGACAGTCTCATGAACACTTTGAAATAGCAATCTAGAAAATAACATATCGATAACCTGCAGGGAGCCTCAGCTGGTATTTGTTAAGAAATGCATGAATCACAGGAATCTTTTCCTTTGTGTCTTTACAATGTGTAAAATGTTTTTGTAAAGTTGTAATGACCTGCTTGATTACAGTGATCTTGTTGTTCAGTCCATCATACCTTGAATGCAGGGGTGTTTTGCTGCCGTCATTAGTTAAGAAGGGAATCTTTCCAACCCCCGCCCCATTATTTTAGACACACTGTCTCAGTCAGTTTGTTTGCATGCTGTGTTTTGATGCTCTTTTGCATCTGCAAACTAAATGTCAAGGTGACATCTTTGCGGAAAAATGGGGTTTCCATTTCAATTAGTTCAGAACAGCAATTTGTACTAAAATATTCCCCCCCACTCCTACACAGATAACACTTCACCTACGTCTTCACCTACAAAGTAAGAGTAAAACAAATCTGTCATGAAAAAGCAATTTTTTTCTTTTTTTAATTTACCTCAGCATGAAGACCTGGTCTGAAGTGCAAAGATAAGAATTTGATGAGCTGCACATTGGCCATTTCTGGAGTCATCCTGCATTCTGGGCCACGAGGAGTGTGATGTAAGAGGGGGGGTGGAGCCACATCGATTCAATAGCTCGACTGTGTGCTTTGTGGCGTGATTTGGGCCCCAATTTGGTTCTCCATTGTTTGATTGGATGAGTGCTAATGTGGTTAAGTAATCAAGCAGATTGCTGCTTCATGCATAGCTGAGGGCAGAGAGTTGATCTGTTCTGTGCTTAAGGATTTTCACCCCAGATCACGCTGAAAAACACTGTACACTGTCTACATGCAGTTGTTGAAAGATATTAATTTGCATATTTCAAGTAAAACAGGCCAAATGCAAACTGTTTTTCCACATGTGAATGAGAACTTTCAGCAGAATAAAAAAAAATAGACATAACAGTGTAATCATTTCAAGGCTTTTCTTTAGCTCATTTGAATGGCAAACTATTTTCTGTCCAGGCAGCATGGAAAAATGTTTTGGATGTTCCAGGAAGCATTGATTCATCACAGTCATGATACACACTGGAGCTTTGGGAGCAATTGACAAACTGTAGTATGCAGCAATATAAACACACCCGTCACCCCACTTGCCTCAAATCTAATTTTAGATCAACGCTCACCCTGAAACCTCTATTACTTACTGGCTAATGTTTTCCCTTGTTGAAGCAGGTGATGACTGAACAATTGGCCCCTGAACCAGACTTCCTGATTTAAGCATTCGGCCTCATGCACTGTGCTGTCTGAACAACTTGTCTCATCAAGTGTAGCTTGTGAAAAAGCAACTCTGCCATATCATTGCGGGAAATTATTGCTTCCCTTCCCACCCCATTATTGGCTGAGTGACCTACTAGCACAGGACTGAACGCTGCACCGTTTAGGGAAGCGGCTTCACATGTAAATGAAAACATGTGAAACACGTTTTTAGTAAGTGTCTTGTTCCGTAACATGTTTTATTTCTTCTTATGAGTATATATCTAAATAAAAATGCATGTGCTCTTTAAAAGAAATGTGGTTTCCATGCCAACGTTTCCTTTTTTATCAAAAGAGCACACAGACAGGAAGTAGGTTGAACTGACCTGCAATGTTTTCCCTCTATCTAACCCTCTTCTCTGTCTTGTTTTCATTGTCTCTTTCTGTTTTTGGCTCTTACCACTCACAGACAGTTACCCTCTACCCCCCTATCCTGTGCACAGGAATTCATGCATACGCACACACAAATGCAGCCACCCACACACACACAAACACACACACGCGCACACACACTCACACATCTCACCCTCACACAGTCCCTTCCTGCTGCTATTGTAACAGAGCTTACAGTTCTCCTTTCTGCCTGAGCTGCAACTGTCACAGCTGCTGCGAGAGGAGGATGTGTGCGTGAGGGTGTGTTCACTAATGTGCGTTTGCCTCGCTCTCTCTCCCATCACAAGTTAATTGAATGTGGTCGCACGCCTCAGTCGCATAGTTCGCTGTCCATTTGTTCCTTTGGATATATGGCTCTGCTAAATAAAACCGTATAAACATGGTGGATATGTACTCCAGGACTTGGACAAGTCACCGGCCCAAGCGGGGCATGACTCTGCTGGTGGACCGTCAGGTAGGTGACCACAGTGACATCAGAGCAGATTTTATTGCTACAAATTTAAATGTTATAGGCGCTCAAATCTCTGTGGCCAGCATGTGTTGCCATGTTTTGATAACGTTCACGCTTCCTGCTTTGCGCAAAACAAATGTCACCTCTTCACTTGTTTTCTTTCCTGTACCGGTGGTGACAGAGCAGAGCTCATAGTTGTTGCTCAAAAGCCAAGCCTTTTTTGGATGTCTGTTTTGATGTGTACCTTTTTTAATTTGGATGTTGGAGAACCATTTTAGTGTGTTTTTTACATTTTAAAATGGCTTTGGTGTAATCTGGGACTTGGGTTCGTGGTTTTAGATTTGAATTTGACAGTTTCATTGGTTGACATTCACATCTGCCGTATGAGTGTTTCAGTCAGTAATTGTGACGCAAACGCTTGCTAGTGTTATTATGTGAAACAACACACTGATACACACCCTTGAACCGCCTCAAAATACCAACTGAATATTTTCATATGGTTCTTTTAATTAGGAGTAAACAAAATGTTCCTCCTCTCTCTCAGTTTTGTCATGTTTTCTGTCATTTGGACTTTGTGGAAGAAAGTTAACAGTTTTCACTCATTCACTGAAGAGACTAGGGCATAGTGTCAGTGTCAGAAGAAGTAATCAGATCCTCAACGTAAGTAAAAGTACCAACACATAAGCATACTGTAAATATACTCCATTGCAGGCAAACATCTGGCATTCTGAATCCAATGTAAATAGAAGTAGAGAAGTATTATCAGAGCTTTATCAGCTGTGTGTATATTTACACATGACATTATTCAATTGTTAATACTGATGCATCAATGTAGAAACAACATTTTACTGTTATGTATACAGAGTTAGGTGTTAGGGTAAGGGTCATATTATAGCTCATGGCATAGGAAAAAGTAAAAAGCAAAGGAATACTGGGAAAGGTTTCTTCTATGAGCTTTGCTTTCTCTATGTCTCTATGTCTCTATTGTGGAGCCTTTATTGGAACAGTTGTTTAAAGGAAACCATGATAGAAGTTTAAAGAGGAAATGTCTCTTTGGTGGAACTGTGGAGCAACTCATAGACATCTTTTTGTAAGACGCCATGAGCCAAAAAAGGGTGGGAAAGTAGATTCATCTTAAAGAAAGTATTGTTTTTTATAAGATTATTGTAAAATCTTTTTATTAAGAGAGTAACCAGCTGCCAAATAAATGTCTAGCTGCAATATAAAGTAACATAACATGGGGGGAGGGGAAAGTAGTTCAAGTACCTGCAATTCTTAAGTGCAGTACTTGAGTAAGTGTACTTTCCACCACTGCATTGGAGTGAGATATTTGCATGCTAGCACTTGGTGGTATTCCCTTCACAGTGATGACTATCTATCACACTGTTACAGCATACAGTGTGTTGATATGTATCTATTTGTACGTTTGTAACCCCCAAGCCGTTTACAAAACATGCACTTTTCCTTTTGTTGCATGTGGTTGAGTTTCAGTGGCTTTGGTCCAAAGGATGGGGGCATTCCAGCGTAGTTATTTTACAGATCAATGATGAAGCTTTTTCATTTCCTCTGTCTGTCTCTGCAGTGTAGTTTAGTCGTGGTGTGTTGTTTGGAATCAATCTGTTTCAGGGTCAGCAGTCCGCATTGATTGGCTCTTATTTATATTGTGATCAATAATGAAACAAAGTCAGCAAAGTGATAACATTGCATGGACAAAAAAACACAAAAACAAACAGTAAGTCCATCATTTGAAATCATCTCATTATAACAGCTGATTACATTATATGTTGTTCGTTCACCTTAATCACGTGGGTCCTACGCATTTAGCAGTGTGATAAACAGATGCAGCGCAGACACATACACGGGCCTGAGGTCCTGGTAAATATAGACCATGAGGCTATCTTAGAGACGAGAGGTAGTTTGAGCGTAGTGTGAAAAAGACAGCAAGCCTCTCTTTGTATTTGTGCCATCATGACCGAGCATGAAAGGCCCAGCAAGGCGATAAATCCCGGGAGTCTCACGGTGAGGAATAATCATCTCAGTAAAACGCAGGTGAGAGGAGACTAAATTTAGGATAGATGACATTGTTTTTCTGGGGTTGGGGGTCATTTGAAGAGTAATTGTGACACTTAAGCATGGCATCGCAGTTGCATGAGTATGGAAGACAGAGGAAGCTTTTCATCACACTCGGTCTCACTCTCATTGGTGTTCTTTAAACAAATTAGTTGTGAAGCTCTGAGACTATTTGCATGTCATGTCCCTACCATGCAGCAATGACGTAGACCTCTTTTCATGAAAGCAACATGACATGGAGGTTTCAAAAGCTTCCTGACAGACAAAAACTGAAATGCAATTTGTAGTTTTTGGGGCAACAAAAGAAAAAGACAATGCATTAAGGCTCTAGGTAAAGTTTAACCTAGTTTTGCATCCTCTGCAGCCAACCTGTGGTTATACTTTAAAAAAAAAAAGATCTGACAATCATCATAGCTATCTTTATTTAACACAGATCACCATATGATAGTCTGCTTTGGCATACATCTAAGCACTTTTGTGCTTAATAAAATGAGACTACACCTATATTGTGATTATTATTGTGAGAGGAACACTAATGTGGTGTCTGTTTTTTTAGCTGTGAGCTGCTTCCTGTGCTCTGTAAGATGCGGAAGACTGACTTAAGAGCTATAGCAAGATCAGTGGGCTGTACCCTACTGCTTGACAGTGAAATGCTGTGTAAAAATACTTCAAAGTAACAAGACTGTAACATGTCTTGTCTTTACCGGTGATGGAAGAAGTACTAAAGTCAGTAAAAGTAGCAATAATACAATGATATATACTTAGTTACAAGTAAAGGTCCTGCATTCAAAATCTTCCTCAAGTAAAATGACAGTTTTGGCAGAAGAATTAACTTTAACTTTCAAAAGTATTCATTATACAAAATGCTCCCATTTAGAATATTATATTTATTTCATGTTTATTATTGGAATATTCTGCATGAATCATATGTGTCATATGAATCATATTGATTCATTGACACAATTAACATTGTGACTTTTCTCATTTGTATACTGTTATGATGTCTGACATCAATGTTAAACATGATAACAATCCAAAATATGAGGTGAACGTGTGCAAGTCAAAAGCTCTGAATGCTTGTTTGCAAAGTTGCCTCAACTTCCCCATCAATCAGAGGGCTGATTGTGTTGTCCACTTGCATATTTCAAAACGTTATCTGGATCAAACACGTGCAGATGTGTTTGAGAAGTTGACATTTTAAGTAAAGAACGAGAAAAAGAAGTGAAATCCTACTACTGCTGTTTGTTAAGGTAGTGTGCAGAGTCACTCAGGACAGAGTGGGCTCATCAGGAGGGGGGCCTTAAAGAGACAGAAGCTAAAACAGCCTGTTTCATACAGAGGCTGCACTGAGGGGCTGCATAAAGATCCAGTATAAGATAAATAAAGATTTTTTTACTGAAACTGAAACTGAAAACCATTGCAAAGGTCTTCCTGTAGGGCCCCAGAATACAAATATTGAAAACTGAAATGTTCATGATGTGTCTCCTTTAATGTCGTCAAGGTAGAGCTAATTTTAACAAGTTATATTGTTTGGTAGTCTAATTATAGCAATGTATATTTTATAAAATTATCATTTTATGTTTAAAATGTTGATCTGAAAAGTAGAAAGTGTAGCTGTAAAATAAATGTAGTGAACTAAAAATTACAATTTATATCTCTGAAATGTAGCAGAGTGGAAGTATGTGAATGTATTGTGAATACTCAAAGAAAGTCAAGTGTCTCAAAATTGTACTTAAGCACAGTACTTACCTTCCATCATTGGTTTTTGCAAAACACACACACACACACACACACACACACACACACACACACACACACACACACACACACACACACACACACACACACACACACACACACACACACACACACACACACACACACACACACACACAGAGTTTCTACATTAGCTTTAGTTCTTATACTGTAAAAACACCTGTGGATGTACCTGAGTTCCTATATCTGCCTTTTTTAAAAATCTTTCCACAGGTGAATAATGAAACTCTGCCGTCACCCGTCTATGCCAATGTAGCACAGCTTCGCCAAAGCATCTCCGAGTCTCCTCCCTCGGCTCCCTCGTCCTTCCCTGATTCCTACCTTGACACAGAGGGATGGGAGGTGCACATTGACGAGGAAAGCGGACAGGAATACTACTATCACCCCCCAACAGGACGCACCACCTGGGAGAAACCCTTTCTAGACTTCCCCACAGAACCTGAGCTGTTTGCAGAGGAGCCTTGTTCCCCCTCACCCCCTCTCTCTCCTGCCCTATCACAACCCCCCGCCTCTCCCCCTGCGTTGACCTCAGATTGGGAGCAGTTGGTGGATGAGACCAGTGGTCGTCCCTACTTCTACAATACGATGTCTGGGGAGACGTCTTGGGAGCCTCCGGAGCAGCTGAGCCCATATCCCCCTCTGATGGAGCCTATGAGTGTGCACAGGTTTCATGAGCACGGGCCGGTAAGGACAGTCTGGCTGTTCTACTTAGACTCACTCTGTCTCCTGTTTTAGCTTCGCCCAGGGGAAAGCTGTAAATACAGTCTTGCTTTTATTGGAATTAAATCTCCTGCACCTACATAACTGACGGACTCATTTTCATTAGGAAAGCCCACAGCAACAGTGCAGAATGTCCTCAGTGGTGTCCCTAACTTTCAAAGACGAGACATTTGTCCTCATTTTTTGATTAATTTTAGTATTCCAGACAACCACAGTCTCTGGATTCAAGAAATATTTGCGAACGTCCATAACGCTTCGCTTTATGGAAATATTTGAGTGTAAATTATTCCATACCTTTATTGCACTAGATGGCTTTCAGCTGATTTTCATAATATAAGGAACACATGACCTCTTTTTTGCCTCTGAATGAGTTTTTTGAGCTGGGAAAACAACATTAATGGGTCAAGAATGAATAATTCTTTGAGGCCATGCAAATGCTGTGGCTTATTTATCAAAGTCGTGGAAAAGTCATTGAGCTCTGAATCAGGGTCACAGTGGGAAAAGATTCAGCTGATGTGAGATGTAGCAAGAGTTAAACACAAAAAAATACATTGAGGCTAAGACCAGTGTTGGTATCTACGATTGCTGGACTGGTTCTCAACCAGGAGGTAGTGAAAGTAAAGTTTGACATTTTGGGATGTGTGCATAGTCAGAAGAGAAGATTGATACCATGCAAATGGTAAGAGTGGTTTCAATATTCTCACCTAACTCTCTGCAATAAAGCAAATAAGAGCATTTCTACAATGTCAAACTATTCCTTTTAACAAGATAAGACAAAAAAAATATTTATACTATGCAAAATTGTGATAAGTTTTTGAGACTTTTGTCAAATCCTGGCTTTTTCTTGTGAGATACAAGAGTTTTTCCTCTTTAGCTCTTGAAAAACTATTCAAATCAAACAATCTGAGAAGAAACCATAACTTTTTGGTTGGACTGGTCTCAGCTCACAGACATAGTGCAGTCTGTGACAACCAGTTGTGAATAGGCTTTACTTGACTACAAAGGCCTAAAAAGCTTGTGAGTCAATTAATTGTATTTGTGTTTTAATGTCCACACTGTTTTTTAAAATCATCCCCAGCCTCCTCTTCCTGAGGAGGACTACCCCCCAGAGGATTACCCTGCTGCTGATCCACCAGATGTCTTTGAGGAGCCTTATGCCACGGGCCCTCCAACCCTCCCAAAGGAATACACCCTCAGCCATGTGAGCCGGACCGTCATCCCCAGGGCCAACCTGGACCGCAGTACCCCGGCCGGTTGGACCCTCATTGTGGAACCTAATGGGACCTGGGTGTTCACCAACGAACACTCTCCAGATGAGGTAAATGGGAGGCTTGACTGATAACAGAAGATATGGAGGGAGATGAAATTTAAGTCCACAAAAGTTGTTATATATAGTTGTTATAGCTTTCATTTGATCTAAAATAATTTGGTTGGTTTAATGTGCTTCAGACTTACTATAGAGACTGACATGAAGAGATATTCCCAGCACGGCTAGCACAATGTTTGATCACAGAAACTTTTAGTCTGTATGATTAAAAAAAAGCTGTAGTATGCTTGAAACAGGCAGGGTGGAGGAGCGAAACATGATGAATCGTCTCAAATAGATACTTTATCACCTTGACTCACCTGGCTTATTGCTGCCTGAAGTGGGTATCATTGTCAGATTGTTGGTTTCGGAAAGTTAGACAAAGTGTTGGACACAGTCCCTTTATTACAGTGTTGGAAAGACTTGACAGTGAGAAAATCACTTTGTTTAAAGCGTACTGACACCTTGACAATGTCAAACATTGTTTCACATTCATACAGGGAGAAAAACAAGTGTAATAATTTCTTGCCTGAGTAAGCCAGACCTCAAACAACCATGATGCTATGTGGCTTTTGAGGAAAATTGTCAAGAGGGAATCAAATTCCTGGAAATGGCAACATTTCTCAGAGTAATTTTTTTCGTTGCGTCCAGACCCTCCACCGTTTCGGCCACTTTGGAGAATCTTCTTCCTTTCAGTCACTGTTTTAGTTGTAACAAGCTGTAGTCATATGCTACCTAGCAGCAAATCCTAACTACATACAATCCTATGCTATCATATACAGACTATAATGATACTGTGCAGAACAATTTGTGTAAGCTTTTTATGCTATTCATGGTTTATAAGCTACAGTGCATTGTAGTCATTTCCTCTTAAGGAAACCAAAGCAGTAAAAATACTTTCAGTTTCTTTTTTTGTGAAACATCTGTGCTGTTGTAACATCTTTACATTTCCATTATGTAACAGTGGATCAAGTCAGTGGATGATCGGGGGCAGACCTACTACTACTTAAGAGACGGCTCCAGGTCCCAGTGGACCCTGCCTGAGGTGAATGTCTTTCACTGCATTAGATGTTTATCACACTTGGGATTTTCCTGCCTCTCTTTTGCTGAATGTGTGGTCTTTGTTTGTAGTAAAAACGTGTTTGTATTTTACTTCTTACTGCTACTCAACATTGAAACTGTTAGTATTTAAATTAACCTAACCTAAACTGTGTTTTGGTCCCTGTAGGCCCCTGTAGGTCCTAGCTACTCCAGGTTGGAGAATGGTGTTGAAGCAGACAATGTGTCAGTCATCAAGAACTGGAGACACACCATGGGACCTGCACAGTTCAGCTCAGCCCAGGATGAAGGGGTACACACGCACACACACACACCCAGACCTGTACGTACGACGTGCTGTATCACACAGAGGATACATGCAGGGTGTGTCAGCAGGCTTAAACAGAAAGTCTTAGTCAGGATAAAGCAGTAAGTTTGTGTCCATGTTTAACAACTGACACTCCTAGGTTTTTAACCCGTATTTAGCATGGCAAATTGACTGTAGTGCATTCTTATTTACAGTAACATCTCTGGGACAGAGCTACAGAGGGAGGGAGGGAGGGAGAGGGAGGGCTACATTCTTACACAAACACTTAAGGGTTGCTGGATACAAATAAGGAGAGGTTAACGTATGGTTTGACAGGTGTGAGAACCCTAATATCTGGTGTAGTGGGGCTGTGGGGAAAAAATGACTCATCTCAAAATGACTGTGATGTACTGTGAGCTCCAGGGTACTTGTTTCCTTTGTGGACAGGCTATAGGATCAGTTGACCTGCTTACAAGCACCTACAGTATTTCCTGCTGTGGTTGTGGGCTGTGCTGCATTTGAATTAACCAGATAATTTCAATGACTTATCATGTACATGTCCACTGGCATAAAAACAATGCTAAAATTAATGACATTACTTATGCAAGCTTGAAATTGCATAATTATCACATTAACATTAATAATGTACGTACTAATTGGGAAATACTCATCCCAATTTAAGGGCACTTCATACTCCTTATACTAGCAGCTAGACCAGTGTGGCAGAGCTAAAATCACCCCCCTGCCCACATGGACAGCAGGAGCAGACAGACCAAGGGAGGAAGGGATTAATGACGAAAAATGACTTTGCTTGATATTGTTATGCATGAAACTGCCCATCATATTTATTTATTGAAGTTGCCAGCACATTGTAGATTGCTCCAGCTCACTTCAGCCAATAAGTATATAAATAATAAACCTTTAAGGCCAATTCAGGCTTTCCATGTTCCACATCTGCAGACAGCTGTGGTGTTGCAAACATGCATGCAGTTCCATACATACTTTTTTGGAGGTCCATGGACACAGACATGTTCCACACGTATCCTAGAACTGTAAAAAGGGTTGCAGAGTGATAACTTGTTGTTAAATCCATTCTGCGAGTATAGATTGTATTTCGTTGTCTCACTGGCACTATAAAAAAGAAGCCCACCTCAACACACCTTTTAATGTTTTACAAAGGAGGCTGAATGCAGCAGAGAAGTTTCTGTATGTTGCTGAACAAAAAGAAAAGTGATAGCATAATGAGAATAGAAATGCAGTACATACATATAGTACACAGGCATTCCTGGTTGCTTTTCTGGCTCATGCGCAGTTGACGTGCTAGCTATGTGCACAGTTCTCATGGTCACACATTTTGGGCTGCACGCAGACGTCAGCAGGGGGGCTGCACACACCCTTGTGAAAATGGACTCATTTAATCATTTCATGTGGACCAACACAGAGCCTCACGGCCATGCAGACCCTCAGGGAGAGTATGAATTGGCCTTGAGAGCTTTTACTTTTCCCAGTAGCAACTTGGCTGTAGCAGTTGGGGATCTAACACTTTGTTCAAGGGCACAGCAGTGGTAGAATTTAAGCATTTGTTTGTTTCTTTCTCCCAGATTTAACAATTGTATCTCTTGTGTCTTTAATCCCTATTTGTGGTTTAAGTTTGGCTGCTTTAAAATGCAAATACACCCCATGGCTTACAGTATGTAGATGCATAAACATCGCCATTCAAATGTGACTGTCATACCAAAATCATGGGGATTAACCCGCTGCTATAACAGCCTCCTGTATCCAGGAAGACTTTCCACTAGATTTTGGGAACCTAGCTGCAGGGATTTACTCTAATTCGGACACAAAAGCATTAGTGAGGTCAGACACTGATGTTGGTCGATAAGGCCTGGCTCACAGTTGATGTTCCAGTTCATCCCAAAGTAATAGACAGAGTTGCAGGTCAATCAGAAAGGAAAGCCATTTCTTCATGGACTTTGCTTTGTGCATGAGGGCATTGTCATGTCGAAACAGGAAAAGGTCTTTCCCAAACTGTTGCTGCAACACTGAAAGCACACTATTGTCTAAATGTCATTGTATACTGTAGCATTAAAGTTTCCCTCGATTTGAACTCAGGGGCCTAACCCAAACCATGAAAACTCTACCAGACCAGTTACACAAAATGTATGTCGAGAACCCTACACCCTTTTGTATGGCACACAAACACAATCAATTAAATCTTAGACTAACTTTTAACACAGTACCATCATTTCTATGTTGTTCTGCTCTCATGTTTTATGATTTATGAATCCTAATATCTCCATCATCTGTTCTCCCCGTCGTTCAGAGGTTCGTCCCGACTCACCGGAGGAACACATCAGACTACAGCAGCGACAGCTCCAGTACAGGAAACTCTCCAGAGACGCAGCATAATGTGAGTGGAACTTTTCCAGTCCAGTGAAGTCTGGTCTGCTGATACTTGTTACTCTGTATTAGCTCGAGACTGAAAAAAATGAGTTAGTTATCCATTAAGTAATGTGACCAGCTCACATATCTGAATGGTGTTCTGTGTCTCTCTTCCAAGGCTTTTGGGTTTAGAGCCTGGAGAAACCCCTATTATCTGACCTCGAGGTGGCTGCGCTATAATGTGGGTTGTTAGCTTGACCCAGCTCACCTGAGCTTGATCCATAGATAGCAGCGTCTATCTATGATGGGCAAAAGGTGTGATTTTTCGGTCACTTAAGGAACATCTGTTGCACGTGAACAGACATGTGTCATTCCCTGCATTAAAATATGTTCATTTAAATCATCCCATATTGGATTTATGTGTGATGGATTTCCACTGCTGGGATACATCTTACAACCAAACTATCAGCCCGATAAACCCTCTGTATATATTCACATTGTCAGCTATGGCATCTAAAGCATTTGGGGTTTGCAGTCATGCTCAGGTGTTAATATGTCATGCACTTCACTACAGATTTCTGATACATTTACATCAAATGACCAAAAACAGCAGCAAAGATCATAGGAAAACTATTATTATTACACCATTAATATTGTTTAAAACCACAAAAAAATCTCTAATTTACTGCTTTGCAACAGTCATGAACACTCTCATTATTAAACATCTGTTTTTATATTCTCCAATCTGCATTTCTATTCGGTTACAGCCCAAAAATATGCATCTCCAAAGCTTCTCAACTGTGAGGATTTGCTGCGTTTCTTTGTCTTACGTGATAGTAACCTGTCCATCTTTTGAAGAAATTTGAAGACGTCGCCTTGGGCTGTGGGAAATTCTGATGGTCATTTTTGACATTTTATTCATCAAATTATGAATCGATGTATCTGGTAAAATAATCTTTCATTTGAGCCATACACAGAACAGGCTGAAGTGATGAAGTATTCCTCCAATGAACGACATCACCTCCTGTCACAATTCAACACATAATCAAAAATAATTTCACTTCCTTCCTTCGGGGTTTTAGACAATGACATGTATCACAGCATCCCCGGTTAGAGCACAACCTTTGTTTCATGTCAGCCCCCCCATACCTGCATTTCCTGTCTCTCACATTAAGTACAGTTGATTTTAAAGCATGAGATTCATTTAAGGAAATGATAATTGTGTACAACATATTCTAGAGAAGTTTGGCTGTTAATGCTGTTGAACATGAGCATGAATTTTTTGTTTTCTGTGTTGTAACCAGGACATTTGCCACTCATATCATCATGAACAGAAACTTGCCTTTTCTTGCATGTCTAACAATTACAAATAATTTACAAATTAAGTAAAAATGTTGTTATCTTTTCCAATTTCAGGTCCATAACTTAGAGAAAGCTGGAATTCTCAACAAAACTAAAGTGTGTGAGAATGGCAAAAAAGTAAGGTAAGCCAAAACCACCGCTAAAGTTTTTACCTACCTTTTACTTTGGTATGACACACTCATGTTTAAATTGTTTGGGTGTGTTTGGATGTGTCATCAAGCCCGAAAGCTCTCTGTTGCTTTGTTTTGTGTAAGTGATGTTTATTTCCTCTGTTACAGGAAAAACTGGACCCAGACATGGACGGTTCTTCATGGAGGAGTGCTGACGTTCCACAAAGACCCAAAGTCTGCAGTAACAGGGGCCTCGGTACGATGAACACTTCAGTCAATATTAAGAACACATTTGCATCATTGTGTGTGTGAGAGGAAAGTGCTCATCCTGTGTTAATAAGAAGCTCTGACACTCGAATGCGGCGCTCCTGCTCAGGTTGCTTTTTTGAGCATTTCCGAGAACGTTTTTAAATGGGTAGGATGTTATAAATAGAGTTAACTGACTTTTATTTTGCTGTTTTTGTCTCCAAGTTTCATTAAATTTGCCAAAAAACTTTCTTTATATAGTTTACACTTCAGTTTCATATTTCGTACCTGTGAAGGGAAGTGAAACATTAACCTGTAGCATGATGCTGGCTGGTGTGTCACATCTATGATGAGTGACAGCGCACAGAAAAGCCCTCGGGTCACGAGCCGACAGGGACAGTCAGAGCTTTTGTTTCTGGGAATGCGGCGCCGTCAGTTTTCTTAAACAGCTGTGTTTTCCTCCGTCGCAGAACAAGACCAATCAGATTGTTCCGGAGGTCACGGTGGAACTGCGAGGAGCGTCGATTGGCTGGGCCTCGAAGGACAAATCCAGCAAAAAGAATGTTATAGAGGTGTGTTTGTTTG
This sequence comes from Scomber scombrus, assembly GCF_963691925.1. NCBI lineage: Eukaryota > Metazoa > Chordata > Actinopteri > Scombriformes > Scombridae > Scomber > Scomber scombrus. Next base: position 18,394,664 of record NC_084990.1, read on the forward strand.
TTGACATTGAACTTTAAAACAATGTGTTTTTATCCTGAGCAGAAAACATGTGTGCTTATATTTTTAGCACTGTTGGCTCCATTTAAGAAACTTCTCCACTGAATCGTGATCTCATGCATTTACATCCAAAATTCAAATAAAGTTAAGGTTAACATTTTCAGTGAATGATCTAAACGTGATTTGTGAGTGGTGTAATTATTGTTTCCCAAAACATTTCCATAAATTGTGTCCTCTTCAATATGTCATTTTCTCTGTTTCAGTTAAAAGGCAGAAACGGTGTTGAGTTTCTGATTCAGTATGATACAGAAAGCATCATCACTGACTGGCACAAAGTCTTAATGGACACCATACGACAGCTGGTAAGTCCTTCCATCGTCCATAATTGATAATAATTAAAATTATCCGCATTACACAGGAAAGCTGTCTGTAAAGACCTGGTTTGCTTGAATAAATCATTTTTTGGGAAATACTATTACTTGATTGCTAAAAGTGAGATGAGATGATTGATCAATATTTCCATCTAACTTGCTGTAAGAAGTGTGTTTCCCATAATGTTAAACTACTCATTTAAAAGAATCTGCCAGTAAAGTAAACATATTTCTACCTGTCCCTAATAGAAATCAACTTATTTCAAGAGTTCTCTTAACTCTATCACCTGTGTCTTGAAACAAGAAGAAAAAATAAGCAAGTTGTTGCACTTGAATCAAAAGTTATGAGTAGATTGATTGATGATTAGATTTTAGAAAATAAGTTGAAAATATTCCTAATGCACTGGTAGATTTCACTGCCATCATAAGAGAAATAAGGACCGAGACAGTACATGCAAAAATCGATGACAAATGATTACTTGCAGTGCAACTCAAGTTACTGAATTCAATCTTAACTTTCTATGCGCAAACTACCAAAAAAAGAAGGCAGTTAAATTAAGGTTTAAAATTCATTATTGTCATTTTCTGTGTCTGTGTTTGTCAGGAGTACCAGGACCATCATTCAGGGGAGGAGGAAAACGATTTATATGAGAAGATCGTACACACAGAGCGAGAGGAGAAGGCAGCGGGAGGCAGCTTTGACAAGAGAAGAGGTAAAGTAATAGAACAAACTACATTTTTCTACTGCTATTAAAGCAAGCTGTGTCTAAATTAACTGTGACATATATTACATCATTATTTTTGACCCAGTTAGATGTATCCAGGCCTATTTGAGAGCTATAATTACAATAGTTTTGAAATGTCTGACTTTGTTTTCTTTTTAGCCTCCAAGCCTGTCACACACTCATCCAGCTCTGCGGGAGACTCGGACCAGAAGAGGGTCCGAACCAAGCTGATGAAGTTCCTCATGAAACGCCCGACGCTTCAGTCCGTCAAGGAGAAGGGTTACATCCGAGGTAGTTTCTGACAGTAACAAACAGTAATGTAGTTATTTCAGAGCTGTGGCTGATTTGAATGGCAGTTAATGGAAAAGTTCCAGAGGGAGAATCAACCTTTAACTTTCCCCCTACCAAACAATGAATTAACATTTGTGGTTAAATACTCATTTGCATCTACAACCAAACTGTTCAGGATTTTCCACTGCACACTTCAGGTGAATTATTTCAGATCTTTATTGTCCCACAAATTAAGTTGCGGGAAGGCAGCCTTAAAAAAAAAGATAAACCATAAATGCAATAAAAACATAAGACGGATGATAATACCGTACAAAGGTTGATAGTTAAAGAAAATAAAACTGCAATAATAAGAGCAGGACTTTGTGAGAGGGAATAAAACAAACACTCTACTCTAAATACCTGAACACAAGAAGACTGATAGCAATGGAATAAGAATATGCCGAACTAATGTTTACACAGGTATCTCAAAACCTGTTTTAAGCTATTTTGTTTACATAACACAATATTACATAACTCCTACATTAAGATTAAGTACATATTTGATGGGAATCAAGAGCCAAGATGCAGTTATTGTGTATTACAATTTTTTAAAAAACCCATGAGATAAATGAACAATTGAACTTGTTGCACTTTATTTTTGATGTTAAAGGAGGATGGTCCAGATTCGCTAAGGTGAATTTAGCTTTACGTGTGATTTGTCAGCTAAAAGTCTGTCTGACAGAGAAGGATCAAATCACTCTTATTAAGTCTTATTGAATTATAATATGAAATTACTGTAGTCATTTTTTCCCAGGACACCAGGGAGAGTATTTCTTTCCTGAGTTTTTCCTGTCTGTAGCAAATGGAGTTTATGTTCTATATGTTCACACCTTCTCATTCCCTTGAATAAGCAAGCATGTCCAAACTTTTCCTGTATTGTTTTCCTGTATTCCTGTAACACAGCATCACCGAGGGCTTTATTATTCAATCCTATACAACAGCTCTGCCATAAATTCTACTTTTACAAAGCTCATACATTTTCAGTTTTTGTTGACATTGTCGGAAAGGTGATAATTCTACTTTATGTTTATTATTGAGATTGTTGTGGGTATGGTGGTGGTGGACAGTAAATCATATTGAAAGGTGTTCCTCTTATTTTGCACTCTGCATTTAAGTTAATGGGGTGGACAAAATAATAATATATAATATTGACAATGTCAGCAAAAACTGAAAATGTGTAAACGGGAAAGTAGAATTTATAGCAGAGCTGTATTGGATTGCATTACATTGCACAGGTGTTCCTAATACAGTGCTTAGTGTGTGTATGTAATCTTGAAATGTCTTAGTGTGACAAATACTATTAATATGTTCAGAATTAAAATCTTTGATGGGATGAAAGCACTGCTACGTAAGCTACTACCATTACTACTAACTACTACAACTATTAATAATAATAATAATAATAATATTGTATTCCCCTGCAGACAATGTGTTTGGTTGCCATCTGGCCACACTGTGTACGCAGGAGAGGACCACAGTTCCTGGTTTTGTTGAGAAATGTATCAAAGCGGTGGAAAAGAGAGGTAATCCACTTCATTTATAATAATGTCTGAATCGTAGACACACAAGTCTTTTTGTTGTGTGCAGTGTAGCAGCTGACTGACTGACTGACCGGTGCTGTTGTGTTGTTGATTTACAGGTTTAGACATTGATGGACTCTACAGAGTTAGCGGGAACCTCGCTGTCATTCAGAAGTTACGCTTCAAGGCAGATCACGGTAAACTCCATCAGTCTACATTTGTTACACTGAATCACACAAACACCCATTGACAGTGCAGGTTTTATAGCACACGCAAGGACTCTCTGCAGCATCTCTCTGCAGACAGCAGCGCCCTCTTCTGTGCGTTAATGAGCTGTGCAACTTTTTTTTAATACAGAGGAACTGGACCTCGAGGACGGCCAGTGGGAAGACGTTCATGTCATCACTGGGGCGCTGAAGTTGTTTTTCCGAGAGCTTCCTGAGCCTCTTTTCCCATACAGCCACTTTAATAAATTCGTCTCAGCCATCAGTAAGAAGATTTTTCAGTTGTTCAGATTCATCACAAGTTTTAAAGACACATTTTTGTGCAGTTGATGTTGATTATATTTATATCTTTTTTCCTGTTTTTTTAGGAAATCCTGATTACAATATGAAAGTGTCTTGTGTTAAAGAACTGGTCAGAACACTTCCTCCTTCAAATCATGATACCATGGAACTCCTTTTTGGGCATTTAAGACGGTATACTTCAATGTTTTTAACGTCTAACATCTGCATGCTCCACACACATACTCTCCTTTAGAGCTGCACCGATTAGTCAATTTGTGAATCACCAACTATTTTAGTAATCGAACAATTGGTCGTTGAGTCATTTTTTTAAGAAATGAAATTCCAAGTTTTCTGGTTCCAGCTTCTGAAATGTGAATACTTTGTGGTTTATTTTAGTCCTCTTTGATAGTAATCTGAATATATCTGTGTTGATTGTTGGTCAGTAGAAAAGAAAACATTTGGGGACAGCACCTTGGGCTTTGGGAAACAGTGATTGACTTTTTCTTTTTACATTTTAAAGACCAAACGACTGATTGACAGTTTATTTTAGTTTACAAACAGTCATATGTCTCCAAGTACTACGGCTCCCACACATAGAGCAGTCCACCACAAAGTTCATATAATCAATACTATTTATGCCTCAGTTTTATATTTGTTAATTAATCTGATTTTTAAATATTTTGTTAAATATATGTAGTGTTACACATTCTCAATTCTTTTTCAAGCATGCTCCACAAATTGACTCCCTCAACTGATACACATCTTTGCTTCGCTAATCAAGAAAATGCAAATATTTTTCCACTTTAAGTTTTAACTGCGTCCACATCAGATATGTGAAATAATGATAATAATGATAATAATACATTTATGTTATAGAGCGCTTTTAACAAAACTCAAAGATGCTTTACAGAATCAAAGACAAATTAAAAACAATATAACCACTGTATTTTGACTCCTCTCATCATTTTTCTTTTTTTTATTTGTTTGACAGGCTCATTGAATGTGGAGAGGACAATCGCATGACCGTGCAGAATGTGGCAATCGTATTTGGCCCGACGCTCCTCCGGCCGGAGACGGATTCAGCCAACATCACGATGCACATGGTCTTTCAGAACCAGATAGTGGAGCTCATCCTGAATGAATATGAGTACATTTTCCACTCCTAAAGCTGAGTCACAAGCCTCCGGTGCAGAGCTGGGCAAAAGTCTCCGTGTGCTCTAGTTATTCGAGGTGCTAGATCCACCTTTGCATGCACATAAACAGCTTCAGAGCAACGTCTAAAACACAACTCTCTCTTGTAAAATAAGTTTAAAGGGCTCTTCAAGTTTTCTCAAATTAGAATATTTGAAGTTTAACCACAACATTTTTTGATAAAGGGATCTTCAAATAGTCTTTGCTGAGAATATTTGAAGCATGTTTAATCACTGTTATGTCCAGATTTACTCCATAGGAGGCTCACACTGTTAGGACTATCTTTGGCAGTATTGTAGGATTGGAAACGGAGCCACGCAGGTGTTGAAAGCTGTGGTTTGGTTTCCTGTCTCATTGCTTGGGTGGAAGAATGACTGTATCAGACTGCTCTCGCTCCCTCAGATTCTAGTTGTCTTAATCTCACAAGTCACTTTCTGGAGATTTTATCTGTTTGTTTGTTTTTTGTTTTTTTTTAATTTGGTGTCTTTTGTCGAAATGATAAAATGTAATAGAACCAGAAGTCAAACCTGAACAGATGCATTAATGCTCTTTTTAAGAATCGATCAATGATTGCTTCCATCTTTATTGTAGAAAATTTAACGACATTTAAATGTTTTTGATTTGAAATGACAATGTATCACATATGGCAATAACAGAGTTTATATTCTAATATTGTGTTTTCTTTTCCCGTTTCATTTTTCCCCATCAATTTATTGTAATATAGAAAAATGTAAAAAGAAATATTAATACCAACAACTTGCTGTGAAGTAGGCGGTGACATAGAAGTTTTATGCAACCTATAGGTTATTTTCCACTGAATTGTAAAAGAAGTTGTACTTGAAGAAGCTGTATAATAACAACATAGAGAAACTAGCAATGCATTTTTTTGCGCAGTAAAAATCAGTCTGACCACGAAACAGAAAAGTGGATGCTAGAAGACATTTATGTCCTGTACATAGAAATAGAAGGCATATTTATGCTGGAAGTCGTTGACAATGCAAAAGTTATTCAATAATAAAATAACTTTGTAAAGAAAAAAGGTGTACGTGTTTATTTTCTCCTCCTCAAAAAGGTCACAAATGAGCTTGTAAACATCATAAACACAGGAGTAAGCATCAGAATATAATTGTAAATTGACAGACATGGATGGGTAAGTCAGACACCTTTACGGAGATAAAAGCTGTCATAAAATATACAGGTTATCTCCAGTTATGGAAGTGTTCCCATCCTTTACTAGTAGAAATACCTCAACGTAATAGAAAGTACAAGTTGTGCATTCAGAATTTTACTCACATAAAAGTACATGAGTATCCTCATCAAAGTATAATAAAATCAGAAGCTTTGCAGAAGGGCACATTTCAAAGTACACTGGTGCCCTAATGTGAGCAGCCTCTAAATGTTTAAATGTAATACTTAATACTAATATTTTAATTACTACTCTGTACATAAGATACATGTTTATATGGAATAGATTAAGCATGTGAGTAGGTCAGGTTTGCACTCAGGCTTTTATGCATCCATGTTGTTGTTTTACAAACAACATTTAATTTCAAATGTATTTATTGAGGTTAGAATCACAGATAAACTTAAACTTAAACTTGAACTGCAAACTTAATATTAACTATAAAGGTACCTCAAAAAGTACAGTACTTAACTACTAATGGTAATTAATATAATTAATTTAATTAACTATTTGTATAAATATTAAAAACTTTACAATGCATACATTTAAGGTTATGATTATTGTTTTATTTCTTTTATTTTAACTTATCTATACTTTTAATAACATTATGTAAAGTTTTTTTAGATTGTATTTAATTTACCAATACTTTCCTAATCTATAGTAGTTGTATTTGCATTTATTTCATAGTTTATTGGTATATTTGTAATATTTTAAAATGTATATTTATTTGTATTTATATTTATTTAATAGTTTATGTAGTATGTAAAACATTTTAAAATGTTTAGTTGTATTGATATTGATTTAATAGTCTACATAGTATTTTAAATATTTTAAGATGTATTTATATTTATTTAATACTGTTTAAAGTATTTCTTAATATTTTAAAATATATATATTCATTTGTATTTATATTTCTTTTATAGTTCTTATCGTTTTTGACATATTTTAAAATATATATTTATTTGTATTTATATTTATTTAATAGTTCATATAGTGTTTTTAAATAATTTAAAATGTATATTTGTATTTATATTTATTTAATAGTTCATATAGGGTTTTTTAAATATTTTAAAATATATATTTATTTGTATTTATATTTATTTTATAGTTTATATAGTATTTTTTATATTTTAAAAATGTATTTATTTGTATTTATAATCATTTTATAGTTCATATATTTTTACCTGGTAAATCTGTCTATGGGTAAATCTGTGTGGTTAGTCGGACTCATTTGAGGTGTTGGACTCGCTTCCGGAAGCTGTCAGCTGTGAACGCCGCATCAGCTGCGATGAGTTTTGAGTGGCCCTGGCAATATAACTTCCCTCCGTTTTTTACGTGAGTATATTTACTCAACACATATTTATAAAAACGATGAATTCCTGTTACTATCTCCTGTTGTTTGTATGTTATTAAATCGAAGCGTTTAGATGTTTACGAGCTAGCATCGTGTTAGCTGGGTGGCTAAACCAGACAGGTTGCTAAGGAAGTAAATTCACTGAGTTTTTGGCTTTTTTAAAGTTTATGTAAAAGCTGTATTCGGTTTCATTCAGTCACTTATTAGAGCTCGACATCATACAAATATATAAAACTCATAAAACCCATCAACATTTACATAATATACTGTAATTTGAGCAATAAGCCGATACCTTAGCTAGCCACAAGCTTGTTTACTAACCATTAAAACCATCTACTATTAAAATCATCTATTTTAACCTGTATTACACTCAATTATGTTCCCTAATATGTTCTGTGAGCTGATTTGAAGCTGTAACTGTACTGTCACTATATATGTTTAAATAAAAATCACGATCACACGCTTTTTTTGTTTGGTGTTACTAAGATTTGTCACGAAATGTGATATTAAAGACAATAAAATGGTGATTAGTAGTTGTGTGCAGGCCTGTCAGTATTTGTCCAAAACATCAGTATTTTTTCCCTTATGACTGATCTTCTAACATTACATCATTTGACAGGTGAAAGATTGCACATGACTGCTTAAATTCCTGTAAAACAAATGTCAATCAATCAATCAATCAGACTTTTGCTTTTCATACATCATAATGTAACACAAAGTGCTTTACATAGTAAGAAACTCCCCCAAAAACAAACAAACAAACAAACACTTAAAACAGGAACTGAAGAAACTTTCATGAATCAGCAGTAAGGAAACACCAGAGGTAGAATAAAAATGTAAAAATTAAAAATACCCAAATAAAATAAAAGGTAATAAAAAATATAATAAGGCAATAATAAAATAAAATCACTATGGAATAAAGTGTATAAAACCAGAAGAGTTAGGAGGGGTAGTAAAAAGGGGGAAAAAAAGATAAGATGAAAATAAAATAATAAAACAACTAAGAGTAAAAGTGATGAAGTAAAGTTGGGTTAGAATAAAAAGAATAGTCCGAGTAGAAAAAGGATGAGTTCACAGTTTTTCAAACCTGCCTTAAAACAGATCAGCTGTGATCAGAGGAATGATATTTTACTGTGAAATGGCCGATTTTGACCGATATATCTGTCAGGCTCTAGTAACAACATCTGGTTTTCAGCTCTGACGGATCTCGGTGCAGAATAAGGTGTGAGGAGTTCAGAAATGTAAAGTGGAGCGAGATCATGTTCGGATTTGAAAGTTATTAGTTAAAATGTTAAATTGAATCCTGTAACGGACGGGGAGCCAGCGTAACTCAGCCAAGACGGAGTGATGTGATTACAGCGAGGAAAACCTCATCCAGTGGTCATATGAGCTCCTGACTGTTGTTTTAAGACAGGCTGAAAAAAAACAGTGAACTTATCCTTAAAACATTGACACCAAACAAACACAGGGAACATAATCACTTCCTGTGCTCTGATACTGCGTCTAAACTGTGTTTTGCTGAAATTTGATTAACGTTCCCCTTAAATTACCACGACTCTGCAACTCAGACTGTTGATAAGTGAAATTCTTATAAGTGTTCGAGTGTCAGTAGATACACCAGTGATACCCTGTGTGGTGATTTTTATCTGCGGCCGTGTCTTTTGCTCAGAAATGCTGATTACACCGTGTAAATCATCATGAGATTAAAATGAAAGGATCAAACAGAACGTGATGTAGCGGCCAGTTTATTGTGGTCAGACATTCAGAAACATAAACACAGTGCAGCTGGACTGTTTTTCATGATCTGGGCTTTTACTGCATTTCTGCATATCTAATCTACACTGGCTGATATAGATAAGCTACATATAAAATAAAATAAACACAATTCAGTTTTAATACAGTTAACCTCCTCTGCACGCATTCATTTAGTTTTATTACTGTATGTGTTTTACGACGGTGTTTTAATTGTGCAAATGTGTAAAAATCACATCCTCCAAAATATCTTCCATAATGTTGAACTTCCTTGCAAAATACATAGAAAGTACAAGCATTATAGAAAGTATAAAACATTATAACCTTTCTGAAGGCAGGATTTATTGCAGCTGTAGTATTAGACTGTTTTAGTGTTAGCTTTGGCATCTGAGTGTATATTTCTCAACTTGCATTAGAGTAAGTTAAGGTTTTATACTAGTAGTATGTACATATTATGAGCAAAATGTACTTAATTAACAGGTAATCACCATGCAGAGAGACTACTTTCAGATTGTTCACACTGTATATGTAAAAAAACAACAACAACCAAATAACAAATGTGTAAAAGAAAGAAAAATGTCCACACACTGCAGCTCCCAATGCAGGTAGATTTAATAGGATACCACCAGTATTACTAGATTTTACTTGCTTTTGCTCATGCTGTATATGTTAAATTATGTTTCTTTTTAAATTACTAGTGCATCAATGTATGAACAACCTTTAAATGCTCTTGCTGGTTGAGATAAAGCACGTTCTTTTATCCTTAGGGCTGCAACTAATGATTATTTTCATTATCTATTAATCTGATGGTTATTTTCTCAATTAATCAGTCAGTTGTTTGGTCTATAAAATGTTTTTGTCTTTTTCTTAAAGCCAGACATGTTGTCCACAAATGTCTTTATATTCAGATATAAAATATTCAGTTCATCATCATATAAAACAGAAAATATTCACATTTGAGAAGCTGAAATCAGAGAAGTTTTTTCTTCAAGAATGACTCCAAACAGTTAATAATTGGCAACTAATCGACTAATCGTTGCAGCTCTAATTATATCACATACTGGTGGTTAGTTTTTATATTTAACATCATATTTTTTCTACTGATGCTTTATGGTGTAAAATATGAGTCTCTCATGTTACTTATATACATGTCAGCTAAATCTAGTAATTACCTCTCAGAGTTAACAAGGTGCAACCAATTAACTGGCATCTGTAGTTCACAAGCACTGTAAAAAATACCCTGGATGTTTGCTTAAATCTTTTCTGTGAGGACCAAAATTAAAGATGGACTGAAATGTTGGGGTTTTTTCTCACTTTCTGTTTGCGTCAGAGCAATGTGTTTTTCATATTTAGTTTCTTCTTTACGTTACAGACTACAGCCCAATGCTGACACGAGACAGAAGCAGCTGGCAGCATGGTGTTCCCTGGCTCTGTCTTACTGCCGCCATCACAAGCTCTACACCCTGGACGTCATGGAGGCTCAGGAAAGCCCCGTGTTCAACAACAAGAAGATAGCACGTATCCTAACTGTGCACCTGTGATTCAGACAAGGCCGACGAGTTACAGTAGACTACACAACTCATCTAAAACAGCTTGTTGATTCACGTTCGACTAGATTTAATTTGTATTGATTGTCAGTGTTTTACTGGCTGCTTTCTTTGTTGGGATGTAACATTAAACTAAACTCACAGGATATTAATGTTGACTAGGGCTGGGTAATAAATCAATATTATATGGGCATCTTGATATTTGATAGATATTGTCTTAGATTTTTAATATGGTCACATTGTGATATGGAATAAGTGTTTTTAAAGGCTGCATTACACTAAAAATTATTTTTAACTGAGCTTAACAGACTGTTCTATTACCTGCCTTTTTCCACATTATATCCACATTACTGATGATTATTAATCAAAAATCTCATTGCGTAAATATTTTGTGAAAACACCAATAGTCCAAATATCGATATCGAGGTATTCGGTTGAAAATATTGTGATATTTAATTCAGCCTATATCGCCCAGCCCTAATGTTGACACACATTACATTTAAATGCTTTTCTCAGTACAATGCTTTATCACCAGCTGCCCTCCACATCACCTCAGTAAGCCTGGTTTGATTTTTATCTTATTTTTAGGTTGATTTGAGTAAATTCAGTTTTCTCCGAAAGAGGTCAGAGTTACAGTACAAGAATTGTTAACATGATTACCTGAAAGCAGTCGGGTCATGTCAGAGAACACAAGATGAGAATTACATTTCTGTAATTCAAACTAGGATTTATTGTAGATACTGATTGAACTTTTTTTGTAAATGTGTTCAACTTTTTTTAAATTTGCGAGTCCTTAACTGAATTTCAAGGAAAACTGTCAATGGAAGCGATTCAAGTTGTGTTTGAGGAACTGAGGAAAAAAGGTACATGTTGACATGAATCTCTCTGTAAAGTAATGTTATCAGTTATACACTTTTAATTCATGTCATGTTGTGTGACCTCAGGGAACCTTGAGTGGTTGGACAAAAACAAGTCCAGGTGTTTAGTCATGTGGAGACGACCGGAGGAATGGGGCAAGTTAATGTACCAATGGGTGAGTCATCAAATTTAGACACATACTGTCTGTGAAGTTGTACAGTTTTGTTCCCGTGTGGGGTTGATAATGGATAAAGAGAATGTTCCTACTAAGCAATAAATAATAAAACGGTTGAGTTTGCTGCCGTCAGATCTTGTTGGTCAGTATTAATATTATTTTGTTATAATCAGAAGACTAGCTGAGTCTGATACAACCCTTTTTTAATAAGATGTATACACGTGGAACATAAAATGATGACTATAAAAGTAAATTAAAGGTTTCTGCAGATTAAGTGCACTTAATTAACTGGTTTACAGTTGGCTTTCTGCTGTAACCGGATTTCTAAAAACGTCTTGAAATGAGAGACCTGGTTTCCCCCGCCTAGATTTCTCCCAGAGAGAGCAGATATCTTGTTTTTAATCTGCTCTTTAAATACAGTGTGACAGTTTTTCAGCGTGATAGAAAGGACGGATCATTAGTAACGATGCATCCTCGTACTCAAAATAGTTCCATTCATAAACATCCTCCAGAAGTCTAAACAAATAACAAATCGGTTTCCACTGTTTAGTTTTTGATTATTTGTAAAAGCTTGAACACGTCACACTGTAAAGATAAATATTGTTTATTCCGTTTTCTATAATGAATGGTGTTAAATGTCAACTCATGTAAAAATCTATCCAAATGAACACATTTAGATCATGATAGTGGCGTTTATGTGAGGTTAGTTGAGCTCATCTTGGACGTAGTCCTGTAGATATTTAAACATGATAAACGCCCCACGAAGCAAGAACAAGTGCCGTTCCTCTCGACTTTATGGAGCTTTATAAGGAGTTTCAGCTCATTACTTAGCCACGCGGCTCCAACATTACCGTTTTGGTTCACTCTAAGCACCCTCATGCTGTCGTTTTAGGCCACAGTAAGCAGATGTTTTTCAGAGTGAAAAAGCTCTAAAAAACCCACTGTACCCTACGTGCTCGGCAACACATGGCAAACAGACACAGTTAGTGACCAGCTGGTGAACATAGTGGAGCATTTTACAAACTAAAGAGCCAGATATTTCCCTCAGGAGTTGGTTGAGAGCAACAACAGAGCTAAAAGAGAGTGAATATTGGATTTATATTCACCAGGCAGGCAGAAACACGACTCCAAATGAATGATAATGTTTCTCCATAACTACTGAATGGGGGAAACAAGTAAAAAATAGCCAAAAGGTTGTGCCCACTTTATTAAAGGCTAAAGTCCCAGCTGGATGATTTAATATTCTGGCTAATTCCAGCGGGCTTCATCTCTAATGACGGCATGCTGTTTGTCGACACATTAGTTACTGCACCTTATTAAACGCTCTATTTATACCCGTGTGCTCCAGATCTCGTCCCTACAGAATAGAAAATTAACTTGTAATAACCTTTCACAGGAAATGATGTTGTATAAGGAGAACAAGTGTTGTGTCTGTCCATAATTGCGACAGGAAAAGACTTGATAATTAAGACATGATTCAGATGTCTCTGCTGCTTTTACTCAGACAGTCACCGTTACTCTGTTTTCCTGTTTTCCAACATTTCAGGTCTCCAAAAACGGGATGGTCAACTCTGTGTTTACACTTTATGAATTGTCGAATGGTGATGACACAGAAGGCGAAGGTGAGGTGCCATTCAGATTCTTTTTCCAGCTGTTTAAAAAAAACCCCATTTATAATAAGCACACATGTAAATAAAAGACAGACCCTGCTGGAGTCAACATTCATCATGAAAAATGTGTAATAATGGCTCACACAATAACTGCTTCACATAATCAGTGATATCTGTTTTTGTCATTGTCTTTAAAAAAAAAGATTTCATGATGAAAGTTGTGTTTTTTCATCCCTAATATGTGTTTTACTTGCTTTCATGATGTTCTTTCTGGTTTTTATCTATTTTTAATGTAGTGTTTTTGTCTACATTTCTTTCTTTTTCTCACTTATAATTGCCTGTTGTTTTAATTTCTCAATAATTTTCCCATTTAAAGCACCTAGCAAAAAACCTTATCATCCTTAATATTAGTATTGTCATCATTAAGAGTTTATTCTTATTATACCATCTGACATAAACTATAATCTATTTTTGCAGAGTTCCACGGTTTAGAAGAGTGGATGCTGCTGCGCTCGTTGCAGGCTTTACAGACAGAAGGCAAAGCGGAGATCATCACCATGGACGACGGGAAGGGCGTCAAATTCTTTTGAAACTGGTGCTGGATTCACTCACTCTGTCTGGGAGCCCTCATACTGTACTTTATAGGCAAAAAATGTTTAAATTGTAGCCATTCGAGGGTACACAAGGTGCACATCAAAGCCCAGCCCAGTGGATGCTGGTCCTGTTAAATTGTTGTTGCCTTTTTGGTTCACCCAAGTTCAAAGCCTTTTCTTACTGGAAGAGAACCAATATCATTCATAAGTGTTTGGGGGAAAAGCGCATTTGAGGTGACATCATGTTTAAAGTTGCTATATGGAGCATTTGTTGCCATTTAGACATACAATAAGTCTATCAGGAGACTTAATATTATCATGTCCTAACACTTTTGGGGAAGTTGTTTCCACCAGCTGTAACTTTACCCTTTCTTTATTGTAAATACGACTAGTTTTATTCCCATTTTCCCCAAATTTACTCGGTATAAGTAGCTCCGGATCTTTTCCTCTGCTGTTGTTCCTCTGTACCAACCGGACGACCCAAAGAAACCCCTGAACAGAACACCAGAGGGACTTTTTTTATTTTGAGAGTAAATGCTTCCAGAAGTGGAACACCGCAGAGACTCGGACCACCGACCCTGACTCACCTCAGCTGAGTGTAATAATAGCGGACTTCATGTGCAGATTGCTGTCATCCTTTTATCGTGCAGTAGCTACTGTGACACTTCTGTTATCCTCTCATCTGTCTATATTCAAACTCTTTTTTTTTCATATCCTGTAGGAAAATAAATGAGAAATTTGCTAAACGTGTTTCTTTTATGTCTCACCAGAATGCCTGAACATGTGTAAAACTCTCATTTTTAGCCAGGATTTTGTGCATAAACATGAAATATAATGTTAACAGTGCCCTGCAGTGTGCAGTTTTGAATCACACTGATAAAGATATTATGATCTACTCTCTGCTTACAGCTGTATTGAATGACTGCATACTCGATGGTCCGCTCACATCATGTGCTGCATCCCTGCCTGTTGGGGATGATACAGCTGTAGGAAATCCTATACATATATATATATATATATATATATATATATATGTGTGTGTGTATGTGCAGATAACACCCAGTGTGTACACTTCGGGGACAGGTGGGCCCCAGTGTGTGGCCTGGGTGATGGAGGTGTCTTATTTCAGCAGCAGCGCTCCATGGTGTGGCTCCCCCTGCAGGTTGCACCAGTTCAAACTCCTGGACTGCATGTCAAATGACAACAGACCCAGAGACGCCTGTAGTGAAATGACTCATCAATTGTATCTTAAATCCAGAGGAGGGGGTTTTCAAGATCAATGAGGGGCCAATTAAAGAACGTTACATACTGTTCCTCTGCTGTTTTTTACACACTGAGCTTTGTGGTGTCCAGTAAATCAATACAAGGAAATGTCAAAAAGATAAGTTAATGGGTCTTCTCTGAACACTCCTTATTAATCTTGTGCAATTCACAATGTACCCTCGCTGCAGTTTAGATTGTCAGCATATTCTTCAGACATTAATTGGGCATACATCCAAAAGAATGTGGAAAACATTAAACATAATGATATGTTTAGCTTTATAAATAATATTAGTGGGCAAACACAACCCAAATGATCATTTAATGACTCCCTGTGGAGCCTTATTAGCACGTCAAAGCTGCGAGGTGGGCGGAGTTGGGAGCGTGCAGTCGGAGCGCTCAGGACGCACAGCCCTCCGGAGCTCTGTTGATATAGGCAGCCCCGTCCTTTCATCGGAGGTTATGGCTGAGGACTTTGCAAAGAGAAGAGAAGAGGACAAACCTGATTATTTGATAGGAACTATGCGTTAAACTGCGTTTGTATGCGCAAAGCTTTAATGCGAAATGGTTTTTACGCAGCAGGTGTGATGAGTAAGTAGATTTATTACTACTTTTATGTCTTTTTTTGCATACTTAAAACATGTTTGTCAGGCTCACTTTAGCTACAGGTACTGGCACCTTAGATTTTTTTATATTGGTACATGTAGTGTGTTTAATCTAGTTTTGTTGGTCATGTAACAGACCTGTTGCCTTGTGGTCAGCCTTTGTTTAAAGCTACTGATCTCACTGACATCATGGAAAAGTAACACTTAACTTTAAGTAACTGTACTCTATTGTCCTAATACATTTAGGCTCCAAATCAAGAAGGCGTTGAACCTGCTACAATGTCACATGCACAGGTTGAAATACCAGGACGCGGTTTCCCAGGCCTCCCTGTGGATATGACCGACGACTGCTTATCCCGGGTCCCATCCGTGCTGAGGGCGCACGGATTGGGCGCACGGAGAAACTCTTATGGGCTGCAAAAAATCACTATGGACATTGACTCGCCTCTTTACGGTGGTGCCCTTTCCAAAGCTTTGTCCTGGTCAGCTGAGAATATCCTAACATTGCCAGAGTCGAGAGCAGAGGATGAAAAAACCGATGACTCTCCGCCGTCTCCGTCCCCTGTCTCCAGCCCGGGCACAAGCTCCAACACGACTCCCTCCAGCCAGGAGCCAGACGCCGAGTCCCTAAGTGGGAACTGGGATCCAGTGCCGAGATCCACTGTCCAGGACGCCAGCTCGGACTCTGAAAATGAACTCGTTCAGAGCAAACAGCACAAGCTCCTGTCTCGCATCACGTTTGATACTCAGTGGGAGCAAGAGGAGAAAGAGGATGTGGAGACCAAAGCGGTGGCAACCTCACCTGATGGAAGATATCTCAAATTCAACATAGAGATTGGAAGAGGATCTTTCAAGACAGTTTATAAAGGACTGGACACTGAGACCACCGTGGAGGTGGCATGGTGTGAGCTACAGGTAGGATGGCTTGTTTTTATGTTACCAGACCTTTAAAAGAACAAGTCAGCACACTGGAGTTGAGCATCACACTCGACCAGAAGGAATATTGCATTGCATATTAAAATTGAGGACTGCAGATAAAAGCAGTCATAAATTAAGTTTTCATTTGTGTACTCATGCTCAAATCAATTCCCTTTAAGTAAACCACCACATCCAAACTGTAGTTTTCAGATTAAGTTGACACTAGATATGGTTTATCTCCCTTTCTCTCCCCCATGCAGCAACAACCATAGGTCTGATACAGGCTGACACTTTCCCTTCTTTCCTGCTCCCACTTAGCTCTAATTCCATCCTAGGGGCACCAGGGTTGATGTGAAGCAGCTAATCTACTGTATATTATTTCTTGTTGACCTTGAGTTGGGCTGTGTCAGGACTGTGCATGTTAACTCAGGTCATCCTGTCAGCAGTCAGCTCCAACTGAACCACTCTGTCTGCCATGATCCCCTCTAATCTCTGTTTTCATTAACAACCAATGACACCAAGCCCAGGTCTCAAAATTCCTCACGTGCAAAACAAAGAACAACAGAGAGAAAATAGATCGATTTATATTCGGCTTCGATGATCCACAGTCATTATTTGGGCTTGTTGTAGCTCTGACTGCTTTAAAAATGTTTCCATCCTGCGAAATGAGACAAAAAGAGATTTGTGAGCTCACATCCGGCTTTGTGATTATCCTCATGTGTAACATGTAAACATGAAAACTAAGACTGACCGACTAGAGTTTCTCATACACACTCTTTCTGCCTAATGAAAACACAGAGAGGTGTCAGTGGTTTTTCTATGCTGTGCAGTGTTTGGCATGCAGGCACCAAACAGCCTGAGTAACAGCTGCCACTTCTTTTGCTTACATGGTTTGATAGCACAGTGGAGGATTTAAAGATTTAAGCTTTAAGTCCACCCTCAACATTTGCCATTGTGTGTGACGTGCGTTGGTATCAGTATCTGGTCGCCATGTGAGCCTTCTTAGGTGAGAAGTTGTGCCCTGATGCCCTCTAAACCTCTAATTAAGCCTTGTGCCACTGACTTTGTGCTACAAACCTACTGGCAACAATCTTTTTTTTAAATCTGTTTTATCTTCACAATATAGGAAGTTGTTTTAAGATATTGCCTCACATGAAAGCACGTTCTTACTTAAGATGCACAGAGGTAGCCTTTGTGTTGCATTTAAGCTTCACTGGAGGCTCCAGTGGAGCACAGACAGTCAGGGATTACACAGGGTGAAGTGAATCTGCCCTCGGGGCTCAAGCTCCAACTGCAGCAGGTGGGGACTTCTGCCACAGGGGCCCACCTGTCACTTCACACAACAGGTGTCTGTGTGAAGGAGGTAGAAACAGTCACTCCCTGACTGTGACAGATACAGATGTCCCTTTACCTGCACTGTTACGCAATACAGGCGAGAATGTCTCACGCCCTCAGGTCAAACACAAGCGGGGGTTCTTCAGTATTTGTGGTCTGCCTTTTCTTTTTAAAGCACAGCCCTCCTTTTAACTTTTGTGGCATGAAAATGTGCAGTTTCTTGCCGGCTCTGTGGCTGGGGGCCATGTTAGAAACAAGCATGCTTTTTCATCTCTTTACTTCAGACATGAGCCCTTTTAAGCTGCTTAATCGCTCCTAATAAGCTTAAACGTGGCCATTGTTGATATGGTTACTGTTGTGATAAGTTGACCTCAAAGAGACAGACTCAGCTGCAGTCACATTTTTTTAACTAAAATCACCACCCCTGTCCTCCCCATGTGCCCCCGATTGCCTAAATGAACACAAAAGCTGGCTGTTGGTGGCTAAACATAATGACTCCTGTAATGTTGACGGAGCAGCAGTCGATGGTGCGTCATTACAAGTCAGGTAGAAAGGCCTTAAGCTCTTTTAACTATGTATTATGGAGCATGAGCTGTAATCTGCAGGCAGTTAAGATCAGCTGTTGTCAATCTGATGGCAATTCAAACATCTGTTTTACCTATTTTCCCACTTACACATACAATTATGTTAATTAGTGACACATTTTTCAGAGACACACCAATGTATTTTCCTGTGTCCGATATGTTGTCAGTGTTGTTTTACAGAACACGCTCTGTCTTGGCGCTTTTGACAGGAACCTTTTGTGCTAGCACACAAAAGGTAAACAATACATTAAGATTCTTCTATGTCATGTAACACCAGAGCTCAGCCAGGAAAATATAAAATACCAGACAGGGGCTCCTATCATCGTTCATAAACTCTAACAAGTGGATTAATGAAACTGTAATACAGCAGAAAAGTAACAGATTTCATTTAAGCTCATATTAGCAACGTTTTGATCCAGATCAGATCAGGCAAACACTCACATGAATGAAATTACATATATGCAGTATCTATAACAAGTCTCATATCTGAGGAGAACCTTTGTTTGGTCTAAGCATTAGAAAGCTCTGATTTCAATGTGCACTCTTTATATCTTATTACATTTGATTTTTCTTGGTATAAGATTTTGTGGATGTTGCAAAAGACTATCCTGTCCTATTATATCGACACTAACAAATGCACACATGATCATACTGCTGTAAAATGATTAGAGACAATTCGATTAATGTGCATGGACAATGTTATCAGCTAATTTTAGTTTATGATAGATATATCAAATATAAGCACATGATGTTGGCTGGCTAAAAAACAAGGAATGTTCGTACAGAAATGCAAAAGATACAGCATATTTGAAATGTGAACATATATCATATCCCATTCACTACATATTAGTAATCTTGGTATTAATTGCTTCATATCCCAAGTTAAAGGTGCAGTGTGTAAGATTTAGTGGCATCTAGTGGAACGGACCTGGCAGAAATGGGAAATGGGATTTTTGTGTTTTTGTTATTTATATCTACATAGGGAGCGGGTCCTCTTCCACAGAAGCTACCATGTTTCACCACTATGTTTCCACAATAGCCCAGAACGTACAAACCAAACACTGGCTCTAGAGAGAGCCTTTGTGTTTTTTGTGAGTTTCATGGCCACAGTAGTTTCTCTTGCATGCTTGGGAGGGGAGGGGGAAGGGTATTCATTTGCTAGCAATTTGCAACCTCACCACTGTTACTTTAAAGAATCCTCTCCAAAAATATTTGCTTATTTTATTTGTTTATGTTCAGGAACTCTTCATCAGATTTGTTTAGACTGTTTAATATCCCAACCAATACCTGATCAGCCTCAAAAATAAATGATTCCCATGCTCTTTTGCTTAAAAAATCTAGACATCTTTGTTGGAAATCATGAACAAACTATTAGATTCCTGATCTCTAAATATCTCTCGGTTCCTCCTTATCTAACAGACTGTACACTCACCTAATCAATAGAGCTCATTTCTGTTGCCTTTGCAAGTTATTTTGCATATTTTAAACATAAACCCTTTAATATAAACCCCTCACATTTCACAGTGTGCCACAACCTTCACTTCATTTGTATAGATCATCTTGTATTTGTAGCATCAGTCCATTCATTTAGTTAATCTTTGCAACCTCTATGTTGTCCTGATGAAGCTAGTTTTTGTTGGTTGTCATTATTTCATGTGTTATCTCAAATAAAATATAGATTGAAATTATGATTAATGTTAAGAAGTGATACTTTTATCAGACAATTTACAATGATTAAGACATTGAGGATTATGTCTGATACAGTTTTAAAGTGAAATCTGTTCAGCTGATCAAGTTGACAGCTATAGAGAGAGACGTTGCTGTAAGTTTAGAATTGCCTGATCCTGTTGTTAAAGAGGCGAGGACAAAATAAAAACCTTCCCAGGTGGCAGCTACCTAGCAACCCTTCCCCCACAGGCTCACAGGTGACTTGGGTGCTATATAGGCAACGCAAACTAGGCTTTGAAATATAGAGGTGATAAAAAATGGATGAGCCATTTATATGGCTTCAATTGGCCAACAATGTTTACAGTGTTGCTTAGAGGCAAAATGAGTTTACAACTTCCTGTATCTCTAGTGTTTTGTATCATTGTTATATCTACTTGCATAAAGCTTAATTGAATCATGAGCATGAAGCTTCTATCCAGCTCACTATGCAATGCAACAGCTCAGTGAGCTACTCAGTAACTGGTAGGAATGAGTGCACTGAAGCACATATCCTTTTTTTTAGCTCCTTTAAAGGACACTGGTTGTACAATATTTAATATTATTCAAGGACAGTATCCTGCAGCCTGCACCAGACACTCATGCTGCACCTTTCATACTTCTATTTAACACACATTCTTAAGTCATACTCTCCATAAACATCTTCACCACGCTCCACTTCACTGCCTGCATTTTCAGCAAGATCTGTGTTTATGAGGGCCATGAGTGTCATGCAAGATTGGCTTGAGTGCATTTGAAAATACTGCAGCACCCACAACCAATTAGCCAATCCCTTGGATGGACAGGTTTCTGCTGATCATGACATAACACAGCAGGTTGTAAAAGTTGGTGCACTTGGGTGGTCATGGTTTTTGCAGATGGTCAAAAACGTTTTTTGATGATGTTCTTTTGGTAATGTGATGTTTTTTCTTTTTTTGTGGTAACTCTTTCCTGTAACTCTTTCAAGGAGATACTGCACATAGTGTGGGCTTTTGTCAGTTCATCAGTTTTTCATCTAGCAGAACAGACATAGCAGAAATATATATATATATATATTTATATATAATTAGTGTATAATGACCTGAAAATAAGAATTGCTGTGTTTTCGTTATGTTAGAATGAGCCCTTTATATCTACAGAGGGAGCAGGTCCTCTTCCACGGAGACAGCCATGTTGCATCGCCATGTTTCTACGGCAGCCCAGAATGGACAAACCAAACACTGGCTTTAAAGAGAACCTTTCATGTTTTTTTGCGAGTTTTGCAGCCATCTTAGCTTCTACACACTTAGAAGGGGAAGGGACGGGTATTCATTTGTTTGCAATCTGCAACCTCACCACTAGATATCATCAAATTGTACACACAGTTGCTTTAATTCTTTAGATGCCCATCACAGAATGCTAGAGTACAAAGTCTCATTTTGTGTCACTGACAGTCCAAATCCCCAAATACTCATTCTACTGAAAATATAAGATCAAGAAAAGCAGCAAATTATTACATCTGAGAGCCCAGTTTGGAAAACCCAGTCAATAAACCCTTTAATTCAGTTCCATTTTAAATCTTATATATATATATTCATATATATTTTAGGCCATGCAACAGACAAAATTGCCAATGTTCATTGTTTCCAGCTTTTCTCAGTTTTTTTTTGTCATTGTAGCTTTTGGTTTAGGACTGTTCATCAAACAAAAACACTTTTTAGCAGTTTTGAAGATTTTGTGATTTACATTTTTCTCTATTTTCAGATGTTTTATAAACAAAAAATAGGCAATGAATTGATTAATGATAATAAAAGTAATTTTAAAAAGTTTCAGGCCTTCTCTGTTTATAAGTCAAACAGAGTTACCTAAGGACAAAAGGAAGAAGGAGGGTTGTGGTGGTGTGAGATTTACATCACTCCTGAGAGTTGGAACCATTACCGCCGCAGTGAAGCTCATGGGGTAGAAAGAGCTGGAAACTGCTCAGTTTACGTTTTAGCTCGGAGTTTTAAAGCTCATATAATAGCACCAGATCCAATTAAAGCTGTAAACCCTTATTAATGTCTTGCTACTGGGTCTGCACAGTTTGTATTCTGAGTTATGAGGTTAAACAACAAAAGCATAAATCTCGTTTGCCACAAACTCCAGATTTTGGTTGCCTCTGTCTCTCATGCTAGCCTCATGAAAGCCTGGCTGTGTAACCTTTATTTGAATGTGGCTAGTTTTCAGTGACATAACACAAGCTGTGGGCTTCCTATCAGCTCTCCTGTAGCCAACATCAACACTGTCTTTCCTCGCAGGGCCCGCGGTGCAGCGAGGTCCAGCTTATCGGGGCTGGCCAATGTTCTCCTAGGTCCTAGGAGAAAGTGAAGGAGGCCCACAACGATAGCCTACATTTACACATGCCAGCACGTCACTTTGACGTGAGGGCTGTTTGTTTGTTTGCATAGGCCCTGCACAGTCCTCAAAGGAAGGCCACACTGTGTCACCTATGAAACTTGTACTGTACTAAATGTGCACTCATTTGGTGATTGCTGGTCTGTATCGTATGGTATGCACTCATTCCAGGAACTAGATAACAGTATCCCATTGGCTGCTGTTGATAGTAAGTTACTGTGTCATGTTATTTAGGTTGGATAGGCAGCATGTTGGCTCTGCCTTTAGGGGCTGGGGGCCGTTTAACGTGTTTTTTATGTTCGTATTAGAAACGAAGTTACTCATAGTTGTGACGGTAAACGTGAATGTGTATTTTCTGTTCATCTTAGCTCTGTGGTACCATGTCCAGGGTGTAGCCTTACTCTCAGGCAATGCATGCTGGGATAAGCTACAGTGCTGTTCAGTAACCCTGAATAATAGGAGAACGCTCAGTTGCTGGCTTTTCATACTTATATTTTTGTGTAGTAGCATATTTAATCAACTAAGTGGTAGCTTCTTGGTGGTATATTTACTTAATTAAATCTAGAGATGGAATGATGAGTATATGAAGCAGTTAGTTGCAAAGTAATACATTAATTGCCAGTTTTGACTAATTTTTCAATATAAAAATGTCCAAATTCTCTGATTCTAGCTTCTCAAATGTGATTATTTTTTGGTTTCTTTAGTTTTCTATGACAGTAAATTGAAGATCTTTGGATTGTAGACAAAATAAGATATTTGAAGACGTCACGCCAGGCTCTGGGAAACAGCGATCGACATTTTTCACCATTTTCTGACATTTAATGGACCAAACACACTACGTGGTTAATCGAGAAAATAATCAGAAGTTGAATTGATAATGAAAATAATCGTTAGTCGCCACCCTATTTTTAATCTCAAATATGTTTAACCCATCAGTAAAATAGTAAAAAAATTAAGCGCACTAACTAAATAGTAATGTCAAGTACATCTGTTGTATATGCAAATTATTTTAGATAAAGGCAACATAAACGAAAGAAAGAAACCATATTGTTCTGTTTAAGAGTTGAAACATGTTCATAAGATCATGTGTTTACATAAGCCTGATTAAACTCATATAAGCTTTGATTGATACAAAGCTAAATATAATAATCTAGATAAGCCAGTAATTCAATCTTCCGGGACATACAAACATATTAATCTGACTTTCTGTTTGTTTTTCTGATCTATGTAAAGAGCATAGCAAATATCCAGAATATTTTGTGAAATTATAAGAGAGAATATATATATTTATAAAACTTCTTCTGCATCTTGTCATAGTAATAAACAAATTAACGTTTTCGTGACTTTCATCTATCAGCAGTACAAAGCCTCTCAACTGGAACAACACATAAGTCTGTCAGCCACAGACTGGCAACAGTGAGTGGAAAGAACAGATTAGAGACTGGTTCTCCGTCAGCCAGATGTAATGACTGAGAGATTGTACTTTAACATACACAAGAGTGCCACTGGCAAAGGCTCTGTCTCTACTGAGTCATTTCTTTTATTGGGATCCCTCTGTAGATTGATTCATCATATGAGAGTTTTCGACAAGTAGTCCAGGTTTGCTTAAAGTTTTCCAGCTACCAGTAATAGTTTTCTGGTGACCCATATTTTATACGCTTACTAACTATGAGTTGAGCGGAAAGCTTGTTTTCCCGTCATCGTTTTTATCCTCAGAAAGTTGGAGATCCTTTCAAATTGACTTCAACATGCATTTCTCTAAAAGAAGAAGCTTTTGTATTTACAGTCATCACATTGACCCAGTCTTTTAAAGGAGCGCAGGATTTGGACTTATCGAACAAATGTAACTACCCCTTTGAATGTGTGTCCATGTCCTGGAATAACATCCTAACCCCCTCTCTACCCATGGATATCAAAACTATTCCTCATAAAAATGATTCATAACACACAATGTGCAGTAACAGCAATTTTATGCAAGATTAGTGTAGAAAATTCTTGGTAACAGTCAGTGTCAGCCAGAACAACGTCAGTTTCAAGTCATGTCAGGTTGTGTTATGAATGGCGGTGCTTTGACACTTCATAAACTTGCAACACTTATCTGCATCACTCCCATGTTTTTAAAAGGAAACAACAGCCTAATAAGGAACTAACAAAACTACAGAAAAAACAAGCTTCGTCCATGGTGCTGATTCTGTTTTCTTGTTTTACTGTATGTAAAAATGGTGTGCGCGCAGCTTTTCCAGTGTAATATTTCGTGCTATATGTCATATTCTAATTGACTGGTTGGTTGGCTGTTTTTGGCAGTACTTTGGAAGGCATTTTAGCCTTTATTTTACAGCAGATAGTAGAGAGGTGACAGGAAATGAGGGGCGAAAAAGGTCTCCAGCTGGACTTACACCAGCCACATTGTGATTACATGGTGAGTTTCTGATTAGTTGGCTTGCAGACGTGGGTTGTAGCAGCAGTCATTTGGCCCTAAATGTTGGAAACTGGCAAAGCTCTTTGGTTGCCAGATCTCTAAATCTGAAATCTGTGGATGGTACAGTTCATGCTGTGCGATCTACGACCCCTGTTTTTGGACTGATGACCAAAATAATTCACCATGTTTCTCTCACGATTGGCGATTTTTTTTCTCTGGGAAAAAAACATCTCATAGTGTGTAAGTGGGCCTGTAGAAGAAAACAGTCAACAGTGCACTTTGGAAAAATGTCTTCTCTACAACGTGTTTTCAGTATTGACAGTGTGAGACTGTACAGCAATACCTTTGGGGGAAAACATGTGGTCACGCTGCAGTGTGGGGCCATGAGAAGGCCTGAGTCCTGCTTCCTAAACAAACCAAAGACCTCTAGGTTTAATAGCTGTTGGGGCTCTGAGGCCATAGTTGGTAAGGGAAAAGACTGCTCCACGGGGTAACCTCTGGTCATTTCTGAACCGACCGTGTGTGTCGGACCGTGCAGGACGGAGGTGTCAAGAGTGTAAATGTGCTCTAAGATGCCATGTGAGTCCTGGCATGAATCAAGCATTGGTGTACAGTAATGGCCCTACCTGTTTGGGGTCCGGCACCTTGCAATATCCATCAACAAACACTGTAATGTGTTTTCTCGGTCAACAGAAAACATTCATTTGCGTGCCCCCTTCCTCCCAGATGTGAACTGTGCTGTCTTAGTTCACATTTATCTCAAAGCTCAGCGGGTTTCTAAAGTTGGTTGTTCTCAAAATATCCTTTATATTGACTTTATTGGACACAGTTGAGGATTCATAAGTCATTCATGTTGTTGCCTTCCTGTGATAAGGGCACCACTTGCGTGCCATCACTTTGTAAACTATATCCGATCCCAGTTGCCGGCAGCACTAGATAGCATGTCCACGTCTGTCAGTGTAACACTCTGCTGCTGCCCCCCTTCCACCCTCCCCGCAGCCAGGAACTTAAGTAGAAGACAAATAAACTAGCACGTGCCTCGTGTTTCATTTCAGTTGAATGTTTCATTCTGTTTAGATTGGCAGACTTTCATGAAAAGACACGAAAAACACCATTTTTTATTTAATTATGAGGTGAATAAAAGAACATTGCAATTCTTTGCAGATACTTGGAGTTTAAAGTGATTTTCAAGGATTTTTTTTACATTTTTTTATCAGCTTTAACTTCATATAAAGTAATATTAAAAAATACAAAAGTGCCTCGAGATAAAAGCACTTTCTCTGTTTGCCGGCTGTTGCAGAGCCTGGGGCCATAACAACTTCGAAAGGCTTTGTGCACGTGCTTTCTTGGTCAGACCTCAGTCAAATAGTACAGTTACTTCCCGACAAAGCTTAGCACATCATCCTGCTTGCAGCACCAGATGTGTGGAGCGTTTTACATCAGGACGGTTCAGATAGTGACAGCAATGTTGTTACGTGTTGAAAACTTTATTTGATCATGATGATGATGTGATAATGATTTTATATTTATTTAAATACTGCCTGTGAGTGTCTAGATCAGTGGCTCCCAGATGGAGGTCATAAGAAAAACATTTTGGACCTCCAGCATCCTTTGCTTCTCTGACTGTTTGGCAACTTACTTTCTGTAAAAGAGCTGCAGAGCATCTGATCCAAAATCCATTTGTTAACAACCAACGTTTATACCTGTAGACTTGATAATTTGCTGTAGAAACTATTTTTAGAAAGCCATTAACATTTATTCAAACTGCATCATTTCCAAATAGAAATACAAACAACCAGGCAGTTTTTTTTCACAACCTAGAAACCTGAAGGTTGTTTGTATTAATGCCTTATAATTGACCAATAAAGCATTAATAAATTATTCATTAATCCATAATAAAACCACGAGCTTTAACTTATAAACCGATTCTTCTAAACAATGTTTTTCTTGTGAAATAATGGTGGATTGTACCTCTTCAGGCCTGTAGACAATGATTGAAATCAATTATTAGCTCAGTATTAGCTCAGCAAGTTAAAAAGGTTGGCAACTGCTGGTCTAGCTCTCTCGTATTTTCCCTGTCCTACTTTGCAAAACCAGCTTATGTGACACTCAAGTAAATTAAGATCAACCATAAAAACAAGTATGTGCAAATAGCCTAGATCTTTTAAACAGTTACCATGAAGAAAAAAACCAAACTGGCACCAGTAGATCGAAGGAATCAGCCCAGGAGGGACTTACCTTTAAAACCTATGATATATAAATTGTCACTCCCTTGTTGAGGCCTGTAGTTTTTAAACGGTAGCTTGGTTGATGACTATCATAAATATTTGAGTCTAAGATAATTCTTATTGCGAGATTGGGAGGGTTACGAGAACGCCCGAAAAAATTGTAGTTGTAAAAGTAATTGTGAAGAGGTGGAGCGGTTGGCACATTACAGCATTTTAAGTTTAGTGTTTGGATTGTGAATACCTTTTTAGCACACAGTATAATAAGTAGTTGATGTGAATTTATGTAAAAGAAAATAAAAAATTTAACAGTAACTGATCGGGAAGGCTCTCTGTTGTAAAGATGTACGGGCACGGATTATTGTTTTGGCTGCTGTAGCTGCCTGGCCAGTCCACTCAGTTTAATCAGGTTTAAGAGCCCACAGGTTTGCCTTGGCCCTTTATAGTGGTAGAAGACGTAACTGTGACGGAAGATGACAGACTGTTATGTCCTGTGTGCCAGTGTACCTAACGCTACATTATCAATAATGGTCCTTGTTGTGCAGGAACCGCTAAACATATATTGTCTATTTATGAAAATGCAAAAATCTCATGTGACACTTTTCTTGTTTATTGAATTCTCTCGCAGCTGCTCCATTAACGGGTTTTTTGTTTTATTTTTACGATCAGTGGGGTATATATTAGAGTAGGTTACTAACAACCAGGCTGGTAAATTGTGTTTTAGCCCATATGTCTTGCTTCAGCTTTGTAAAAACATGCATATTGTCAAATTTTGCTACCTCAAAGTCCCGCTAGTTTGTCACCTTGTTAAAAAAATACTGTTCAAAAGTCTGTCATCGTAATTGTGTCTGATTGCATAACCAAGTTAGAACGATTGACCCATAACTAAGCCTTATTCACCCTTTTGCTTCTCCAACTCATCCTGTTGACCCGACTGCACTGTTGTGTTTTTGAAGACAAAACTCTCACAGACCGTATCCTCCTGGCATCTTGTGATCTTTCTGCAGTTCGCTGGGTTTACTGGAGGGGACAAAGTGTTTGTTCCATTCACACTCTTCTCCTCAAACGCCATCAGACTGGGAGAGCCGCCGATGTGCTCTCCCTCTAACGTTTCAAAGCTTCCTTGCCTTGCAGGTTTATTGGACCAGATTGCTTCCTCTCGTCTGAGATGGGTCAGAAGTCAAACTGATTGGCACACTGTCACGCACACACCTCAGCCAAGCAACATAGATATAAAAGCGGCCTTCTTCATGAGTTACTGATACGTTATTGTTAGTTTACAGCCTTTAATGGACACATAAAAGAAACTGCCTTTGTCATTCCCATAATCACAAGCTGCAATATACAAAGCACGACACAAGACAAAGCTGCAGTGCTTATAGAAGTGAGAGAATTAGGTGGACCAGGCAGGTAGTGTGCAAGGAAGAGTTATCACTTATTATAATTGCGCAATGCAATGCTCAGCTTGAAAGGCAGAAAAAGGTTATTTAAGAAGAAAGGTTTTAAACCACCATTCAAAATGCTCTGCTGTTTATAGAGGAAGCAAACACCACTCAGGTTAAGAGATTTTAATAATAACAAAGTAAATAGACTAAAGCTTCTGGGCTTTCCAGCTCTCAAACAAATCAATCTTAGTCTCTCAAACAAGGTGATGCAATACTTTCTGAGACAACTCATACTGTACACTTCAGAGGACAACCATGTACTTGTGCAAATATATGAATACCTGGAAAACGTATGTAAACATGGCGGACAATGACCTTCTTTACCGCCCACTTCTTACTATTGAAACGCACAACAGATAGTGTAATCCTACATCTAGGTCTCTTACTCGGACAGGTAATTAGCCGGGCGCCACAAACCAGGTCAGGTTCTCGGTGTGAGAGCAGCAGTCAGAGGCTGGTTTGAGTCCTCAATCCTTATGAGATTAATGGCTAACCTCCCTCTGCCCGCTCCATTTACACAACATGTCAGGTTTTCCTTGGAAGGAGCACACTGGCACCTCAGTTCTCACCTGCAAACATCTAAATGCAACACTGTACCAGTGTGAGTGCCTACGTGCGTGTTTATACATAGTATATATTAGACAGGCAGGTATGTCATGTGAGGTCACATAATTTTTTTTCTCTCTTTTGCCTTTGACCTCAATCCCAGAGCTTGGCTAGCCAGTCGTCGTCACCACTGATGGACAGCGGTTCGGTAATGCTGAAGCCGTGCATGTTCTCTCCAGCCTACTCTGTCATCAGAAAGACTGAACTCTGGTCTTTGTCTGGAGGGCTCGTCACAGTCAACATCTGTAGCACATGAGTTATGGCCTTTTAACAGCACGCTCAATGATAACTTAATGACAAGAAGAAGAGGGAAGGCTTATTCTTTTAGTCCCTAAAATGGTTCATAAAGAGGTCAAGTTAGATGGAAACGTATCTAAGATTAATTTAATCATTTCCGAAGTTACACAAAAAGTTACGATTTTTTCTTTCACGTGTCATGAACATATTGAATGATTTGGCTTTGATTGTAGTCATACCGCCAACTATTAACAGTTTCTTTACTACATCAAGTATTTTTTTTTAATTGACTGGTTCATTCCTTAGTGTATAAAATGTCAGAAATGAGAGAAAAATGCTCTTTATAACTTTTTAGAGACTGTGATGTTCTTAAAACAACATGTTTTGTTACACCGGCAGTCCAAAACCCCCAAATGAAACTGAAAAAAAGCAGCAAAACCTCACAATTCAGAAACTGGAAACACATTTGGCATTTTTCCCCACATTAAAGGACAAAGCTGGCAATATTCTATATTTGTGTTACTATCAATAAATCCCTTGAAATCACTAATGACCAGATCTAACATGTATTGTCTGTGCAGCTGTAGACTAAGTTACGTTGTTGTCCAAACACTATTGAAAACACATCATTGAGCCTTACTGTTGCACTGGGTGACATGTTCCTTCATTTCCATTTATTGGGCACTCTAGTTTATTTTGAGCGAATCCAACATACACCATCCTGCGGCTGTACATACTTTTAGAGCAGCTGAAAATAGTCGCCCAAAAAATGCACCATAACTCCTGCTAATAACAACAGTGCCCAGCTGTTTTAGGAATTACTCAGCGCTTTAAAAAAAAAAGTTTTTAAAGATTTACATCTTCAGGATGTAGGAAAGTTGGAAAGTATTGAGAGACTCATGAGATTTATTAATCCATCAACTGTCTAATCATTTCAGGAATATATTTCATCTCATTTTGATTGCAGATCCAAGTATTTAAGACACTGATATAGGAAAATGCATTGAAACCCATCCCTCTTACCCGTAACACATATCACTGCTGGCTATAATATGACTGAATCCACTTTTTCATTTGCCCTACTTCTCTCTCTGCATTTAGCCAAGATTCCAACAGATACCACAGTCTGCCCACACTGACTGGATGCTGCTCAAATCCTGTCCAGACTTACTGTATCTCTTTGAGTACAACATCAGGACATTGCAACTTTTCATTCCCGTATTAAGCCACAGCGTACACCACCTGGTTTGGGGCAAATGTTGGCTGACATGTAGTGTTCATGTCCCGGTTGTCATAATAGGGGCGCTGACAGGGGTGTCTTAATACCAGTGGCTCCTCTACCATCAACACTACTTATGTAACTCTGCTTATGTGGCACCAAGCCCAAGTATTTCCAACCCCA
Organism: Scomber scombrus; assembly: GCF_963691925.1. Classification (NCBI taxonomy): domain Eukaryota; kingdom Metazoa; phylum Chordata; class Actinopteri; order Scombriformes; family Scombridae; genus Scomber; species Scomber scombrus. Next base: position 18,425,489 of record NC_084990.1, read on the forward strand.
GCTTTTGCAGACCCCATACTCAACACACACACCTCCCAGTGGCTAAGAATAAGTCATCCAGCTGGAAGAGACAACAGTAGAAGAAAACTGTTTTAGTAGAGGCTCATCTCATACATTTCTGAATCTAGACTGCTCTATTTGTTGGACGTGCCCGTTTGTCTTTGCAAAACAGATACAGTTTGTTTTTGTGGCTCTCTCCCCCCCCTGCATTGCTTTCTCCAGCATTATGCAATGTTTTTGGCCTCATTTTTTTAAAGGAGGGGAGGAGGAAGAGAGAGGCTGGTGGTGCATAGATACAGTCAAATATCCCATGGAAAAGTTAGATAGGAGCCCTGCACAGCTGTCAACAGAGGATTCCTTCTTTAGGAAATGCCCACCTTAACTTTATTGCCTCTGATATCATTAAGTCTAACTGAAACACACATTTGTTATCTACTATAATAAAAGACATAATCATGTTTGGAAGACTTTTATCCAAAGAATTGGTGGCTGTAATGATGTGAGAATGGTTTCAGTCAAACTGAAGCATTGTGGTTGTTTTAATTTCTGCCATTAGTCACAGTTTAAGTGTTTAACTGAGAATAGGCGTCGTTTTGTTACCCTGAAATTAGCCAGCATCAACAACAATGCAGCCAGATGACAGCATCACGAATGTTAACACAGATCATACTTTGCTTTCATTGTTTTCCATCTGTACCTAATTTTTCCCCCTGCATTTTAACCTTGTTTTTACATTTTTAAATTCCCCACTTCAGCGTTTTGAATTGAGAACACATTTTTTGTGCTTCACATGTGTTCATCCATTATCAGTTCCATTTCATTCAACGGATCACATTTTATTAACAGCACTTCTCAGAATTGCCACAGCTGGATTTTGCCTCTTCCAAGAACGTCTGCATTTTGCATTTTCAGTATTTTGTAATCGCTGCGTCAAATATGCCAAGCTCTTGTAAACCTCGTGGTTTTTAAAATGTCAGGGTCTCCAAGTGGCTCGGCTGGATGCCGCAGCTAATGAAAGTTACACCATCTCTGAGCTGCAAAAAGCCGCCATTTCTCTGCACGGCACTGCACAGGCGACTATCCACGGGACACAAAGCTCTCTACATGGGGGTCTGATGTTATCTCACTTAGATACATAAATATCCAGAGCATATCAACCCATAAACCCACTGACTCACTCCACCTTGCTCACGCACAGACTGAACATGCACACCATAATTTGTGTGACATGTATTTTTTTAGTGACCTAGTATGGGGGCAATAAACCTTAATGCTCACTTCTGCAATGTGCCATTTTTAAAGCCATAAAGCAAAATGGACTGCATGAGGCACAAATCAGATTAAAGCTGAACTGACTTATTCAGAAGATGCATGGAGTGTTATGCTCTAATAGCCTTATTGAGCCCTGATGATGCTTGCCTAAACATGTTTTATTCATTAGTCTTAAGCCAAGTTTTTTTCCTTTTCTGCAAAACACTTAGTATTTCTGACAGAGGTCTGACAAATGAGGTGTAAGCTCTCGCCTGTGTTCACATCATAAACTGATCACTACGTACGTAAACGCAAATCCATTTGGCCAGAAGTCGCCTCTGTGTCTTGCTTGTGAGCCCAGGGCCTCATGTTTGCTGGTGTAGTATGACCGTTTGACAGTTTGACAGGTGACTGACGCAGGTAAAAGGGTTCTTTCGCTGTGTGACTTCAGACAGCGCAGGTCTTCAGACAGCCTGCCTCCTGTGTTGATGCGGCAGTAGCAACTCCTCACTGGGAGAGAGCAGGCCCAAGGAAGGAGCGAGTAGTGGTCAAGTTGATTGTAAGCATAAACATATGCAGAGCATTTTTCCCAGAAATCTGCCTCAATGCAGGATTCATGGTGCTGAAGTCTCCAGAGAGTTTTCCACTAACCACCCACCACAGGCAGAGTTACTCCAACAGGAGCTAAATTGGGCCATTCATCCTAGAGGAAGCACAAAAATGTCTTTGTTCATCCAGCATGATTACTGTGTTTGGTTCAGTTTTACATGGATTTTTGAAACCTCCCCCTTAAATTTGTTAAGTCAGAGCTCTCCTTATTGGAAAAATAAATGTGATTATGTAACTGGAGGAGGGTCCCCCAAATTGATGGACCTGTGGTTTCCAGTCCCGCAGCGAGCTCATTAGCTAAAGTAAGCGTGATTTATCAAATCGTTTCTGTGTATTTGCATGCCGTGTTTACTGCTTCCTGCTTACGTAATCATAGACGCTTTGACGATACCAGAGCACGTGTGTGTTAATACTTCATTGTTCTACAGCCCAACATGAACTTTACTAATTGTTTTGTTTTTCATGTGACTGAACTTAAGATGCATTTACATGTGTACTAGTATCCTGGTTATGATCACGTGTTTGTATGAATATTCTCCAGTAGAAACAGGGATACTGTGGCATTTAAACAGGTTTATGTTCATTCTCTTTAAACATTGTGTAGAAGTTCATCAATAAAACGGAGAATATGATGATAAACCATATAATGATGATCTACACCGGTATTGTCATGTCATAAATCACTGGTCATAAAACCACATCCAGCTTAGCAATAAATGCAGCAGTAATGTGAATTTTACCCTGGTTTCAGACCTCTTTTCAGATTCTTGGGCTTAGTGATTGCTGTTTCTCCCAGTTGGAGTACCAACTGATCCATGAAGAATAGTGGCAAATAAAATAGCCAAAAACAGAAACTGGCTAACATAACATGAACATAGTGGCTTGATGAATGAAGTGAAATATTCAACCTCATTATAAAGCATGTGAAATTGTCCTGTGGGGGATCAATACGGCTTTATAACATCTTATCCAGATAGACACAAACCAGACTGGCTTCAACTTCAAGCACTGAGGTAACTGAGTCAGCACAGAAATGATAAGATCGGTTAAGATGTCTGGAAATCAGACACACCTGTGCAGCAACAATCCGAAACCTGGATACTATTAAAATCATGTATGAATGGAAACAATGTAAGGCCAAAATCCGGGATACACAAGAGAATGATAAGATACTCATTGTTTGTGAAACTATGTCACCACAAAGTCCATTAAGTAGTTGTTCTGGAGCTTTAGGTCATATTACAGGCTCCTCATCAGCAGATGGAGTTTTGCCCAGATGATTCGACATTGCAGATTTTCACACCGTGTTTTTTCCCTCTGCAGACTCGTAAACTGACCAAAGCGGAGCGACAGCGTTTCAGCGAGGAGGTGGAGATGCTGAAGGGGCTGCAGCACCCGAACATCGTCCGCTTCCACGACTCCTGGAAGTCCACGGTGAAGGGCCACAAGTGCATCCTCCTGGCGACTGAACTCATGACCTCAGGCACGCTCAAAACGTACGAGTCGCTTCATCCAATTCACCTACAAACTGCAGTGTTGCTCTTTTTCTTTTTTTTCTTTTTTTCTTAAAGATCAAATTCTTTCATGAGTGCTTTTCTTTCAAGAATTTGTAGGAATAGGTGTCACATTTCTCAAGTAGCGGATATCCGTTTTTCAAATAAAACTGCTGTCCCTTCCATAACAATGAGGACATTTGTGTCATGTTTGACAGCTCGTCTTTTGCTTTTAAACTTATAATGAAAGGTGCAGAATAAGGACTAGAGAAAAGCATCACTTTGGATACAATGTCCTAGGAAAGAATTCAGGAAACTGGCTCACTTTTAAACTTCCTCTCGGCTGTCAAAATAACAGATGAATTCTTTTGTGGCACTTAAAAGCTTCCTCTTCTTGCTGTATTGTGATATGTTTAGACTTGGGTGTTTAGTCTTATCTTCCTTTGTTTTAGGTACTTGAAGAGGTTCAAGGAGATGAAGTTGAAACTGCTGCAGCGCTGGAGTCGTCAGATTCTCAAAGGGCTTCATTTCCTGCACACACGCACGCCTCCCATCATCCACCGGGACCTGAAATGTGACAACATCTTCATCACCGGCCCCACCGGCTCCGTTAAGATAGGAGATCTGGGGCTGGCCACACTCAAAAGTGCCTCCTTTGCTAAAAGTGTCATTGGTAAGTGTAAATGTGTTCTGTGCATGTTTACATACCGGAAATAATTTTACACAAATATCTCCTACTTATATCAGAAAGAAATAACATGTAGGACATAATTTGGCATAAATCTAGCAGTTATAACTAGCTCAAAACAAAATGAGACACATCTTGGATTGTTGAGGGATTCCAATAAAATGAAGTCACTCCCAAATTGTTTAAATTCGTAAAGCCTTCTTCTTTCCCTCAAATTGGTTTCTCATGTCTTCGTCATTGTTCGAACAGCTTTTAATTTCACTGGAAACTGCCCTTTCCATTCAAGTGCAAGCAGGGAGTGTCATCCACCAGAGGCAGTATGAGGACTTGTTGATACTTGATTTTTGCTGAGTTCAATTCAACAGGTGGCAATCAAGCACTGTATATTTAAGAGTTTTTTTTGTACCCAATTATATATTTTTCAAGCTGCTATAATTAATATCTTTACAGTAATAGTGGAGCCACTGACAATCTATATGTGACAAAACCACTCTTCAGTTCCACTGTCTTAGTGTCTTTTAGGTTTTGGTCAGTCTCACTATTCTCATTGGCATTGTTGTCATTTGCAGTAGTTGTTGAGGCAAAGGAGCTGTAAAAACTCACTATAATGTACCTGTCCAGCACCAAAAAGCAGAAAGCCAAAATGTATGACTAGCCAGTGAACATAGTGAAGCATTTTAGCCAGATGTCTTCTCAAGGACTGAGACCAATAAATTTAATCCATAGGGAGACAGGTTTTATATGCCGTGCATTGTACCTGGATTATTTTTACAACAGTATGTCTCATCTATCAATATATATTATACAGTATGTTCATATTCATATACATTTTCTATAGCAGTGCATGAAAATACTACGTAGTGTTAGCATCTCATTGGTGGAGCACTAATATTGTATGCACAGGATGACTGGCTGCAAACCCAAATTTCGCCTGAGTGACAAAAAAAACGAATTTATACTGTAGTGACCCTTTTTTATTCCTTCTATTGTAATGGAGTAAAGTGTTTTAACTGTTCCAACTGAACTCTGACAGGAACACCAGAGTTCATGGCCCCAGAGATGTACGAGGAGAAGTATGACGAAGCGGTGGACGTCTACGCCTTTGGAATGTGCATCCTGGAGATGGCCACCTCTGAGTACCCGTACTCCGAGTGCCAAAACGCCGCCCAGATCTACCGCAAAGTTACCAGTGTGAGTATGAGGAGGAGGACACCACCTCGTTTAAAAAACACTTGTATTAGACATAATTGTCCACACGTGTTCTCTTTTTTTCATGTGCGCACTGGAATTAGGAAGCAGGATATATCATGTATACATCTGGATATCCTGAATCGTTGGAAAGAAGTGGGGCCTTCATGGAATAAAAACCCAGTTTTGTCTTTTAAAGGATCACTTACGAGCTCAAGGTGCAGAACTGTACCATTACCTGACCGCTTGTCTGTTTTCAGCCTGCAATCATGACGCACGCTTGCACATGTTTGATTTACTAATTGCTGGTGCGTTCACCAGTTCAAAGAGCTTGTCTAACTGGTTCTTACTATCGTGTTCGCTGGAATATTCCCTTCTCCATGAGATAGTGTTTGGACAACTGAAGTGACCTATCAACACTGACATTTGCAGAATTTCTGTCTGCAAGCTGCCTTGAAATTTGAAGAAAGTACAAATGTCTTAAAAATAAAATAGTTTTTCTGTCTTTGGAAGATATTGGTCAATGGCTAAAGAGGGCTTGAATCCTAGTCCAGTGCTCACTTATAATAAATAATAAAAAAAATGTGGGACATCTCAGGCAAAAAACCCCAAAAAAAGCAGTAGTGAGTTTAAAGGGCTTAACATTACAGCAGTGGCTTCGGGCTTCTGTATTTCAAGCTGTTCCCGAGTGCCAAGCACAGCAATGACGCCATGGTGGGCAATAGCAGGCGACGGTAGAGTTATATGTTTTGGAAATTATGTCTCACTCTTTACAAAGAGGGCTGTTTCTTTCTTGCGTGTCACATATGCAAAGCAAACCGTGGCTGACGAAGTCTGGAAAGTGAGCAAGTGACAATGCCAACTAGTCAGAGTGTGTCTGGCTCCTCCACAAACAAGACAATATAATAACGTTCCATGTGCAGTCGCAGACACTTACCCATGCAACAGGTTCAATAAAGATTTTATTAGCTGTGCCTTTCATAATTTGTTTATGTTTTAGGTTTACGGTATGTGCGGCACAGACAAAATCTGTCAGTATATTCATGTGGCAAATGCATTTTTCACAACATTAAACACCAACCAGAAACTCTACATAATGTTTCACTCATATGACTGACTTCTACTTTAAGTTAATTGCTGTAAAGGAGGCCAAGAGTGAGACACACTTGACGTACAGTATGAAAGGCAGAGCATATACAAATTGTGCAAGAATCTTGGAAATGTGAATGTGATAGTCACACCATGTTTTAATTTTACAACCAATTAATAAATAACTCCCTATTAACTGTGGAAAAATGTCTATTCACAGACCCTACATGGCCATTATGGGGTTGAGGTCATAGCTCTGTGCAGGCCAGTTGTGTTGTTCCACACCAAACTGGGAAAACCGGTTCTCTATGGACCTAACTTTGTGCACAGAAGCAATAAGACAGCAAAGGGGCAAACACAAACTGTTGGAAGTACACTATTGTCAAGTTGAATGCTTATAGCTCTGAACGTTTCCAGAATTGAAACCTTAAAAAATGGCCCCAGACCAAATGTATATGTGCAGGGGTCTCCACATACTTTTGTCCCTGCACTGTATTTCCTTCAGAGGGCTGAAATCTACACCAAAGAATAGCTGAAAAGACCACATTTAAGATAAGATATAATAATGTATTATTCTTGTATTTGTGCAAAAGAAATGTTTTGGCTTTGTAGTAAATTCATGGATCAGATCCCTACAGTGTGCACAATAAACACAACATGTGACTCAGCAAAGTCAATAAGTAACCAGGATATATCTCAAGATCTTATTAGTACCTCTGTCACCACAGGAAAGGAAAGGAGTCTCAAATTTAATTTGGATTTGAGGTAAAACGGATTAATTCTGAAGGTGCCTGTGACGACACAGAAAGAAACCTCTGCGGTCTTCTTCAGATCCTCAATGATCACAATTCAGTCTTATATAAGATGACAGCATATCTATTATTGCACTGAGGCTTTTTTTTTTGGATTCCCCATTATTCAGTCAGGGTGAAATTATTACGTAAGTCACATACGAGTTTAAGTATACATGCTCTAAAGACAGATAAGTCAGACACACTTGTTGCTCTTTTCATGAACAACTTGTGTCCTTTTCCTTTTCTTTCCCTGAGCTCTCTCATTGGTTTCACTTAAACAGAAAATAGAAATATCTTGAGGAAATTAATGTGTACCACTCAGCCTTTTACTGGTGATTATTTGATGTTTTGACCTAACCTCAGCTGGTTGCTTGGGTATCTGTAGGCCAAACATCCCTTTTGACCTTGGCTCTTTACTTTCTTATCAATGTTTTTACAGGGATGGAAGCTTTGGTGTAATCTCAGTTTATTTTCATGATAACATTTTTAGAAACCTCCCCTTTACTTCATATTAGTGAGTAGTCCTGCCTGAATATTTGCTTCTTGAGATAAACTCTTCTCCGGCTATCAGGAGTTAAAAATTCCCCCGAAGGATTTGTAGAGTTAAACGAAGATGGAGAGGGAGAACTGTTTTTTTCCCCTTTTTTTGAGCTTTTGGTTTTGTCCTCCTCTGGTGTTGACATGATTGCAGAGCCGAATGTCATGCTGGCTTGTGGGAGATGTCACAAAGCAGAGGATTATGTTCACACGCAGTGCAGGTGGGAGTGGCTGTTATGGCTTTGATCGGTTCCTCTGAAACGGGAGCTGTTTAAATGGAAGAAGTGATGAGCACCTGTTCTGCTTCAAGTACCAGTCTCCATGCAAATGGAAATATCCTTCAGAATAGCATCACTGGTACTTTTTGATTAGTATGACACCCTACAAATAAAACACCATCTTCTGTTGTGATTGTTTTCACAGGGCATGAAACCTGACAGTTTCTACAAAGTCAAAGTCCCAGAACTCAAGGAGATCATTGAGGGCTGCATCCGTATGAACAAAGATGAGAGGTACCAGTGATTCTCTTGTAATTCTCCAGTAGCCAACTAGACATTAACATAAACTGTGATGAACAGTTAGAAGATAACAAAGTCAATTAATAGTCTATTTTTTTTTTTTTTTAAATCAAGTGCATGTTTACAATGCCAGTATAAATTTCTCTAGCACCTGCAGAGTGAGCGAAGGAGTAGCATATTACTTTCAGCATAATATGGCTTGCACTGTGCAGTGTTACAGTTATAAGATAGGTAGTAAGAGGATATATTAACTGTTCTAATGCTGTTTCCTATCATTGTACATAACACAACCTCACTGACATGTTTTGAGAAACTTAGTGCTCTGCTGCAGCCTCTGTCTGAGCATCAATACGATAATAGGTTAGGGTTAGACTGCTGAAGAAGGGGTACAAACTTCATGTATGCACTTCATTTTGCACATATTCCAGTCTAAGGTTTGCTTTTAAGAGTTAAAGTCAATAAAACCTGATAGAAAGCATGTTTTTTGCAAATGTTAATTAATACAGCATGCTCCATGTTTTTGGAAAGCAAATTTACTACTTATTTCCTTTCTTAACTTCAGGTACACCATTCAGGACCTCCTGGAGCACCCCTTCTTCCAGGAGAATAATGGCGTGCACGTGGAGCTGGCAGAGGAGGACGACGCGGTTAAGTCGGGCCTGAAGCTGTGGCTGCGCATGGACGACACCAAGAAGCTCCACGGCAAGTACAAGGACAACAACGCCATCGAGTTCCTGTTTGAGCTCTACAAGGATGTGCCTGAGGAGGTGGCTCAGGAGATGGTAAGCCGACAATCAATCATCACTCTTTACTGCTTCGCTGAACCAGCTTGTTCCAGCCATTGGTGAGGAAATTGAGTAATTGATCCCAGATCCAACAGATAGAGGCAACATCAGCCAACACCCACGTCTTCTTTGCATCCTGATCTTGATTTATGGTGACAGATTTTTATAGGTTTTCTGGGCTGAAGCTCACAATATAATCAATATATTCAATACAAAACTGACACCAGTGTTTTCAGTTCTATTAAACATCAAGTCCTCCATCACAAAGGAGTTTTTCTTCATCTGGATGCTTTGAAGAAGACGCAGATTGGTTGCATAACACATGTTAATATTTGGATTCAAATCTTGTACTTACGGTCATGGCTAATTTATTCCCTCCTTCAACAATAATATTTTGAGATGAATTACATATTTAAAAAGAGGTGTACAGTTCTAAAATGCTAAGTGCTTTGTGCCGTTTATTTCCATTGATATTCTTTTGAATGTTTGAAGTGTTTATTTCACATGTGTATACAGATATTAGATTTGGAGTCTCTATTACAGGCATCATTATCACCAACTGTGACAATATTAGTGAAAGACAAATTTCTCATTGGAGTTACCTGTCTCCAACACTTGACCTCAAGCACTGAAAGCAGCCGCACTAATGCACCCCGGCATCATTATGCCTTTTTTATGGCTCTGTTATGACAGCAGAAACATTGATATTCGCTCCAACCCATAAAGAGTACGCCTTGCAGAGTGTGTCAAGGGCACCGCTCAACATTTAATCATCAGTGGTTGGAAATGTGAGAACGTGTGTCAGGAAGCAGCTGAGGTCATGTCTTTAATAATATAATGACTGTCTTGCTTGTTACAAAACAGGCCCTTATGTCCTTCAGAAGCCCCTCCGTAGAGGTCATTTTTAATGAAAATGCAAGCCACAGTTCCTTACTTGTTTACCTCTTTGTGGTAGTTTTCATCAAGATCAAATTATTATCAGCGAGGGACATCTAGTCTGGCTGATTTAACGGTAATCTGACTCTGTGTTGAGAGGCAGATTCGGACAGAGTGTTCCACCACTGTGCTGGACTGGGTGTCACAAGAGGCTGTGCAAGATCCTGACAAATTCAAAAGAATGCAGTCAATGTGTGCTGATTTTACAAAACAAATGCTGTTAGTACATCAAAGAAGCATTGATGTCACAACTTACACGATCGGGTCATTACATGCAACAGACCTGCGTAAATGGTCTGCATATCGCGGTAGCACATCGTGGACCATGACTTACACAAATGTGCTCATGTTGTGCCCTGACCATTTCTCTGTGATGTTATGCAGGTCGTGCTTGGCTTCGTGTGCGAGGTCGACTTCAAGCTCGTGGCCAAGGCCATAAGGGATAGGGTTGCGACCATCAAGCGCCAGAGAGAGAAGCTGAGGCGGCAGGCCGAGGAGCAGAGGAAGAAGCAGGAGCAAGAAGCCATAGAGGAAGAACACGAGCCTCATCCACCATCCCCTAAAGTCAACGACGTGGTTGCAGCAGAGTCCCCCACCCCGGTCCTGAAACTCACAACCCCGATGCTGTCCCCCGTCACTAGCTCTGTGGATTCTGGGGTCAGCTCCAGCTACCCTGCAGAGCCAGAGGAGCCAGAGGCAGACCAGCACTTCCACATCCGCCACAACAGCCTCTCCTCTGCTAATTGTGAGCAGCCTAAAGTTACATTTCTAGTCTCCAAGTTTGGTCATTTTCGTGTTTCTCGTTTAAGTTCAAGGATTGCAACCTTTTAGGCCCATAACTCCCTTTAAAAACTTTTTTTTTTTTAAAAATACATATGAAATGATAGAGCCATCAAGCTTAAAATGGTAAAAATATTATGAGCTACTAAATGTTTGTAAAATAAAAAAATAACAATTGAATTTGCACAATAATTATAGTTTATGGTATTCTAGAGTACACGACCGTATAATGCATTTTAACTCGAATCATCTTTCAGTCACATGTGCATCAGATTTGTCTGTCAGAGTTCAACTTTTAACCTTCCCTGTTAGTTTTTCTTTGTATTATAGTCACAATAGTTCATAAAGCTTTGACAATAAGGGTTTTGTACTATTGTCCTGAACAACAAGTTTCTGATCTGAGAGCACATGGGAGGCATACAGTGAAATGTAACACTGTGGATAACTAAATTATTCAGTTCCTGTTAGTCTTATCTCATGGTGGGTGTGTGTGTGTGTGTGTGTGTGTGTGTGTGTGTGTGTGTGTGTGTGTGTGTGTGTGTGTGTGTGTGTGTGTGTGTGTGTGTGTGTGTGTGTGTGTGTGTGTGTGTGTGTGTGCATGCTGTGCTGTGCTGTAGAAATTTAATTTTTCTCCGTTTTTACCCAATGTAAAGGCCCAAATATTCTTTTTTGGGGGATTATAGTAAATTATAAGTCTTTTTAACAATAAATTCAACATCCTTTGTGTGTCCACAGCAGTGCTTATTCACAGCTTAACTCTATACTGTAAGTCTTCTGCATTGATGTCATTGTCATTGTCATTGTTTATCTGTTGGTGTATATTTAAAGTCTCAGTTTGGGGTCATTAGATATGTGTGTTTCCACGCAGGTCATGTGTGCCTGCCCATGTGTGTGCGTGTGTGTATTGTACAGTCTGTGTCAGTCAATCAAGACACAATTGGTCACATGCTAATGGTTTATATCCTTTGTTGAAACAGCTGACTGCGAGATGGATGGCTATCTGAGCTCCTCTGGGCTTCAGGATCCCCTGGAGCCCGGCGGCTTTAACACGACCCCTCCCACCACGCACACCGACAACCCGACTGCAAACGGTCTCCCCATTCCAGCCCTCCGCTTCCCCTCGGTGAGTGGCCTGAATAAAGAGCTTGTTATCAAAATGCAGCGAGCAGGGTGGTGCTGGCAAAAAGGATGACTTTTAAGACTTTATGAGACTTCCCTCATCAACATCACGCTGTCCAATGCAGCACTGACACACAGTTATGTAAGCAATATAGAGTTTGAAAGCAACACTGTACAATACGGGACATAACATCACTGAGGACCAAGTGAGGAAAACATTTTTAATTAACTGTTTTTCACTTATAGTTCCTCAATAGTGGTGGACAGAACAACACTGCTATCTTTAAAGCCACACTGCTCACGTGGCTTGACATTATGACCATGAGGGGTTTTTATTTTTTATCATAACACATTTTTAAGAATACAAAAATAAAAAAATTAATTAAATATTTTGTGCAGTGATATATGTTTTTTTAAACTAAATCTATATACTGCTGCATTTAAAGTTCAATATGTGGAAAATGTTTCCTGGCTCCTGTCTTTTACTAAAGCTTCTAAAGAAAAATAAATCAATGGAAATCTCTCGCAGTGTGTTTCCCTTCTCACCCACCTCTTTTCTATTCATAGAGTATTGCAGTATCCAACAACATAGAACATGGCAACTCAGGCCCCCCAAGTGGCTTCAACTCCCCTGTGGACAGGTAAGGTCTTCCCATTCCTCTTTGGATTTAATTTTTTTTTTTTTTTTTACCTCCATAGTAAAATAGAGTTAAACAGTCCCTTCTTAATTTAAGTTGGAGACCTGAAAAATCAACATGAATCTAGCAGAAACGCCTGGTCTTCCTTCTAAGACTCCTCCTCCTATTCCACATCTGTGGGGCTGCGACAACAAGCTTGAGGCAATCGACGGGCTCCTCCGTGTTTTCATTGCAGTGAGGCAGAATGGACCCTTGCAGGTTTCTGTGAGACTGGCTCTCAGATGTTGTAGAGGCCCTGTTTTCCATGTTGGTGGGATGTTGGGGAGAGAGCAGCTTTATTCTCGGCATGAGGGCCGAGGGTGGATGGACAGCTTGTAAGCGTGTGTGTGTGCATGTGTGTATGTGTGTGTGTGTGTGTGTTGGGGGCTTGTAATTGGAGTTCAAAATATGTTTTCTGTCAATGGAGTAGTTTGGCAGGAAGAATCATAGATGGAGGACAGTGTCAGCTAAGTTCATGCCTTTGACTGACAGTGTTACTGCATTATCTGACTAGTCCTTGGTGGATTCAAACAAATTTCAATACTGATTAAGTATCATGCTTCATAACAGCATCGTCATGCCCTGTTTAGGATCCAAAACAGACTCCCAGTTTCTTAATTCTTCCTCTGAGTAAAATTCTTGATTAATGAGGGCTGCATTTCAAAGATCACAAGACAGACCGATCATTTTCAATATCGACACAAATTGTTGATTTGATTTTGTCTAATCTCTGTGTACTCCGTGTTTAAAGGAAAGAACGGCCTTTGCTGTGAACTTGAGTTACCCATGAGTTGGAGGTTTTTAAATAGAGACGGGTGCACGTTGCCAACCGGTAGGCCTGTAAATGTTTGCTGCCTATGTTGGGGAGGTGGACTGAGGGGAGTCTGTGACCACAGCAATCCAAAAAGGCCCAGGAGACGCAATTAGCAGAACCAAAGCTTTTTATAAAATCAACTGAATGTCCTCCAGTTCTCTGAAACTCAAAACTCGTTCATTGTATAAATACAACACATCACACGGACATGTTGCTTCCTCTGGATCAACACCAGCTTCCTATAGGCTATGAGCAGGCTCAGTTGAACTGTACTGTTTACACTGAAGAGACACACCACTGTTACACATCAAGACTTTATTTGACATTGCAGAGTGCTGTTTATTATTACGTGCAGTGCCAAGATAATCAGTCATGATGGATATTTAATTCCTTTTGCGCTTCTGTTATAGATGATAAATCAAATGTGAAATTACTGTTTCTGTGGCTCTGTGGTACATATTTTCTAACCACCAACACATAATAATATATTTCTTTGCAGCTACGCCTCCGATGTGACTTCAGGTTTGAGCGACGGCTATGAGGGCCTATCAGAGAAGAACGAGAAAACGGCTGCCAGGAAAACTGCAGGGAAGCTGTTCAGGAGGAGAGCGCGATCAAGGCTGCGCATCACAGGGGTACAATAAATCAAAAGTTTTTCTTTACTACAACTCCCTGAATGCATTTATTGGCATCATAAACAAATAAATAAATCATGTGGTTTGAGTTATTTAATGTGCGGGGGGCATTTTTGATATATGAGTGAGCGGTGTAGCTCCACCCTGAGTGGGTAACGTCATCAGTAGCAATACTGTTCTTCCCCCGGCAACCGCAGTACATTTCTCTTCTAATAAGGACAGTCTGTGGTCTTTTAATGGGCATCTTTGCACTGGAGGCAGAGACAAACAGATCATGCATAACCACATGTGAATACAGTGGAGCTCTGGGTGCGAAACATACGCAAACACACAACGTGTTACAGTACTTTCACACATGTTCACATGAGCCTATGTTTGCTCAGATCCACACAAATATAAAATACATTGTTCTTACCTTGTTTAACTTGGCTCCGTGTTTTAGAGGGTAAACAGACACCTGTCGTTAACATTGATCCCGTGCTTCTCTGCAGCTCTCTGATAAAGTGGACCGGGTGGTGGAGTGCCAGCTGCAGACACACAATGACAAGATGGTGACTTTCAAATTTGACCTGGATGGAGATAACCCTGAAGACATCGCTGCTGTCATGGTGAGTCTTAACTGGTGTTCAATCACTGGCCAAACAATGACGAACAAGTAGGCTATTATACACAGAGTCTCAATAATTAAACACTTTAAACAAGTTTCTTTAATTTTCATGAAATTTGCTGACATGTAACAATTGACAATCAACTGAAAATTGAGCTACAAATGTAAAGGAAATGAAATAAATCTTGATTCTATAGCCTGACAAATACGGTTTATTTCAAATGAATATAATATAATGTAAATTAATGATCATTTTCGGTACAATAGCGAAATGTAGAAGGACTGAAATGTTTGAAGTTTGTATTCTTAAAGTACCTCCAAGATTTAAATTACAAATTCATGCTATGCAGCCAAACATTGCTCAAAATCACAAAACATGACTCTCAATTCTAGTGGAGGTCCCAAAGTTTGCCAAAGAAAGCAGACATATCAGGGTGCAGCTATGATTTTGAATATTTAACTAAGTGTAAACTTCAATGTAGCTTCTACATTAAGAAAAAAATATTTATTTTTCTAAATCCTTAAAGGTACTTGAGGAGACATGAAGAGATAAAACTGGGTGTTAAATGGAAGTAGATAATCTTTTTTGGAAACTGAAGCTCCTAGAACAATCTTGGATTTATACATAAATATCTGAGCTCAGCTGATAAGCCTGGCAGATTTCTCTATCTCAGCTGAACGTACACATGATTCATCTGCTTCTAGTTAACAGACTTTTGTTTGTCGATGCTAACTCTGGCTGATATTATATCTTACTTGCTAAGAAGTGAGTGACGCATGTAAGCAGCCCCATCCCCCCCCTGTTATTGCCTTTAAACTTCATTAGATGCTCGGTGATGTACTGTGCTCCTGTGTGAGGAAGACGTGATGAGGCAACATGTGCAGCAGGACTTTGTGTTCACTGAATGTACTGTTTTCCTCATTCTAAAAGACAGTGGGCTTTTGTTTACCGAGTTTTGGCGCAGCAGGGGCTCTTGGCATCACAACCGTTCCTGTGGTTCCCAGTTCGGCGCTCAAATGAGCTGAATCATGCCATGCTGACAGGAAACGGTCACCACGCCCCGACTGCTTGAATATGCAAAATTCAGAAATCTAACAAACATCTTTTTTTCTGTTTTGTGGGTTTACATGAGATGATTTGTGTATTTTCCCCCAAGAATAAGCATTAGCTGAGGGTTGGTGGGTGTGAAATTGGGCCAATGGACATACAAATAGACAACAAGTGTGTCTATTGTACTTAGAAGCATCTTCTTTGTCAGTGTGGGGAAGTAGCAGAGTACATTTACTTAAGTACTGCAATTATGTACAGTTCTAAGATACTTATGCTTTATTCAAGTATGTCTATTTTCTGCTGCTTTATATTTTTACTATAAAAACTTAATCAAAGTAGCTCCACTAAAATCAGCTAAAACAGTAACAGTAACTACTTACAATTAATGTATCATAATATAACTCTCACAGAGGCTATTTTTCTGCATAACAAGTACTTCAACTTTTGATACTTTAATAACACTTTGCTGATAGTACTTGTGTACCGTTACTAATGCAGGTCTTCTGCTTTCAATAGAGTATTTTGCGACTTTCACTGAAGTACCTAAATACTTTTTCCACCACTGTCCTTTTTGCCTTCAAGGTGCACAATGAATTCATCCTGCCATCAGAGAAGGAGGGTTTCATCCACCGCATGGGTGATATCATCAAACGGGCCGAGGCTCTCATGGCAAAAGAGCAGCTCGTCCATTCCAGCGGGCACAGACTCCCCCAGCCCGCTTTCCACACAGGGGTTAACTCATTGTCTTCCTCTCAGGTCAGCAGCAGCACTTTCTCCTTTCCAGTAGTCCACATCACAGCATTGTTATCCTGCAGCAGAGAAAGTAGCAGTAACTGAGAGTGTGTTTTACTGCGCTGTCTGATCATTATAAATTACATCAGCTATTGTGTGTCGAGGTGTGCTTATCTAAGGCAGACCCATAAATCTTGCGCAAATGGAAAGCTGTTGTGTATTGCTTCCTTATACTAAATAAATAAAAATTCCTGGCTAGAGTGCTTTCCTCACTGTCCACTATCCCTCCTGAGACTTGCCCTCAAAGAAAGGTTAAGTGGTCTTGAAGCCACCTGACGTAGCACTTTCATTTAGAACATGATGTTACTAAAAGCACTAATGTCATAAAACGCTGTGATTTGTGGAAACATAACCAATGCCTCCCTTTTTTTCACATTCATTTGTTCCCGAAAACCACAAATCATTTCCAGTGGTTAGACCATAATGAACTTTCCAGCACATCTGCCACACTGAATGGGTAAAATACTTAATGTTTGGTTTATTAAGCCTCTCTGAGTCAACATTTTGTGAAACTGTAAAATTTTGAAGGAGAAAAGATTTTATTTTGGTGCAAAGCTATCCTGTACAAGATGTGACATAATGCCTAATCAGATACATTCAGATTTTTTCCGCATGAAGGAAAAGAAGTGTCTGTTCTGCCAGGATGTGCTCCTCCCTGCAAAACACAAAGAACACAATCTTCTTGTACCCTCTCATAAAAAATGCTCAAGAGATGTTCATAAATGAGGCAGAAAAAGAATAATCTGTATTTTCATGAAGGATAGAAGACAAGTGAGAGTTGTAAACCCCCACTGCCAATGATCTACCTTGTTCACCATGTTTCCGACCCCCTGGATGCACAATTATCCCGAACCACCGGGAACAAATCTCCTCTGGCTCAACTCCAGCACCTGATTAAAAACAGTGCATGGACCACTTCCCACAGTGAACCGCTACAGCTGCACTGATCAACACTGTCCAGCCGAAAAACCAGATCTAGCTAGTTAAGTTAAGAAGAATCCCACAACCCTGAGTTTCTAGCTATCTCGACTCTGGTTGCATTTTGACTCTGAGGTAGGGTGCTATTCTGAGAAGTTTGGGAAGATATATGATTTATAAATAGAACTTGAATCCCTGGAAATTCATTCTTGTCTAAGAGTTTCTGGTTTCCTCTTCCTACCACTACAGAAAACAAATCCCTTTTGACTTTTAGCTGTTACAGATGGGCCATATTAGAACAGTTATTCATATTACGGAGGTTAAATGGCTTTCCATAAGTGATTATATTAAACTGATTAAAAACATTACATTTCCTATCCACCTTATTGCAAGAATGTATTTTTGTTTCCTTCAAATGATAACATTTGTACTAGCATTCTTGCAATATGTAAATATTTTACAGACCATTTAAAACATACATACACAAGAAGAAAAAAGAAAAGAAAAATACTTGATTAATTATTCAGGCCAAACATTATGTTTAGCATGGATTTGGTTAAAGTTGTTCCTCTCATGTGGCATCTGCCTCCTCTTTGAATAAATCCTTTAATCCTTTTTTTCGACCGTCTCAAAAGTTGTAGTTCGTGATTTCTGAAATATCTCTTCACTAATTAAAAGTATGTTATTTCTATCTGTCCTAGTATTAAAAGAAAAAAACAAAACAATGATCTATTTAATCCTTGCTCCACCAACAGTGAGTGCATGCATTTATGTCTGAGGTCGTATCTCAGATTCATCCACAGTGTGGCATCTAAAGACTGAAGATCCAGTATCAGGTTACCAGTCATGATTGTACAACTCAGCATGTGAAAGGAGTTACATAATGCCTTGCTGTTTTGGAGCTTTGTCAAGTTGGAGACAATTACTTTAGTGACATCAGCCGAATATCTTTGGTTGGACTTTGAAATTACATAATGATTGCAGAAAGGCAGTGCTACAAACAGGATGTGTTGAGTTTGAAAGATGTAGTTGTTTACTAGGCGGAGACGGTCTAATCAAAGATGCTAATGAGTTGCATTATGACAATTGTACTATCTACTGTTTTAGTGTGCTAGTGATATCAGTCTCTGCTGCATTGCTGAAATTTGGGGATTTTTTTTAGTATATCTGTATCTCACTAATCCCCCAACTATAAAAATCCTCTACCCACGTGTTTGTCCTGGTGAGCAAACCAGTAAGGTTTTTGCTGCTCCATCATAAATTCACTGTTCAACTCAAATATAAGACACCAATGCACATTTGAACATTCAATATGAACATTTTTCTAAGTCATGAGTAGAAGTGAATACTGAGTTTTATTAAATGTGCTCTCTTACAGCCTAATCTGCACAGTCACACCCTGCCTCGAACACTCTCCTCCTCTTCTCTGCCTGGTAAGTCTCGCGTCTGATCTGATGATGAACTTAATTCATCCATGAGGGGAAACTGGATAATTTGATGGTGAAGGAGATTAAATATAATATGAATTTGAAAATGAATAAGGTCCTCAGGGCATTATGCTTTGCACTTTTTTAATAATTTCATGAAATTTTGCAAATTCACCAAGTAACATGAAGTGTGTGTGAACCGCATAAAGAATTTCTTACTAACCGCATGTCAGATTAACTTTCATATTAGTTTTGCATCTTTTTTTTCTGTGCATGATCATTGTGTGTCTGTGTGTGTGTGTGTGTGTGTGTGTGTGTGTGTGTGTGTGTGTGTGTGTGTATGTGTGTGTGTGCGGACATCTGTGTGCTGCCATCATCTCATGCATGTGTGTGTCTTGTCTTAGACTTCAGTCTGGCTAACCCAAGTGTAGGGGTACGTGGCTCTCCTCCGTGCCCCAATGGAGACGTCTTCAGTACAGACATTACTTCACCTGCACGACCTCTTATGCGCTCGCAGTCTTTCCACAACGCCCCAGGTAAATAGCCTTCTGCCCCTCCCTCTGGTCCACACGTGAAGAAGCCAAGCATTGTTTACTGTTTCACCACACTGAAAAATTGTTACAGTCCTTTGGCAGAGAATAAGTCAAAGCAAAGCTCAGCTACCTCATAAATCCCCCCTCCCCTCCTCAGGGCCCGTTCTTGGTATTGTTCAGACATTCACATGGCGCCATCCGCCATCCCCACACCTCAAAGCTTTCGTCTGTGTCTGCCTTGCAGCAGGGCCTCTTGGGTAATTACCTCACCTGAAGGGCGCTTTCTAGCTTTTAGGTAGCTGTGAATGCTGTCGCTGTAAAGCACGAGCCTTTCTACAGTGCTGTGATACTCTACAACATCTGTTTGCCAGCACAAACTCCTACAGAATTTCCAAGAAAACCTCCTCCCCCTTTAAAGTCTCCTTCACCACAGGAGGGCCATTTGAAGTCAATTAAAGCACACATATCCCCCATATGCCCCCAGTTTCCGCCTTTGTGGCCATCTGAACATCCCCATCCCCTCCTGTCCTGCGTCCCCTCTCTGCTGGACATTCGCTGCATGATCGCTTTCGCAATGCCTCTTGGCTAACCGCCACTGTTATAGAGTATTGCCTAACCTACGTATGCCTCTGTCAGCGTGGAAAGAGCAGAGGCTTGTTTGCATCATCAGCAACGGGAGGTGTGGTTTATAACTGTGGAGCCATTGTTTAAGTAAATGTCAAATCAATGGATGGGGCTAAAATATTGGCATCCTCGACTATTCCTCACAGAGTGATGTAGCAATCCTGGCTACTTTAATCTCACAATCAGTCCCAAAAAGTTGTGTACACACGTGTAAACTCCCCTAATATGTCAAAGCCACACCACTGATGCTGAACCCCTCACAGCCATCTAAGTCTGGTGTGCAACTGCTCCGGCTTATGAATGCAATTATAGTCGGATACTGCCCTAAACAAAACAACTTAGTTCACCATGGAAACTGATTATTTGAAAGTACAGTAAAGATTTCTGCTCCACGTGCCGAATGTGTTGGCAGGGCTGAAGAACAACCTGCACTGATCAATCCCTGAGGAGACAGGAGAGGAGAACATTTGATACAACTTGTCTCTCTAGGTCAACTATTTCCAAATATATTGCACTGCAACTGTGTCAAGATAATTTCCTATTTAAAATTACCTTTCTTAGGTGTAATGATGCACAAATTAAATTGGACATTAAAATAAATTTAAGTTTGCACCCAAGAAGAATCAACACAAACAAATTAACACTGTAAATCTTTTTGTCTTCCAGGGTCTCCCCTCCATTATCAGCAACATCACCACCCTGCTTCTCTTCTGCCCCACCACCAGCACTACCACTTGCCCTACATGGGCAACACTCACTTCCCATTCCCATACCCAGGCTCTTCAGGCTCACCAAAACCAGCAGGAATCCATGCTCCCCTCACACGTGTGGCCAGTAACCCCAGCTTCCCCTCCATTTCCTCCCCAGCCCCAGGTTCCCCAAGTCCTCTGAGTGAGACCGTAAACCCCGGCAGCAATGAGAGCATCACCATGTCCCCACCTGCCAATCAGCATCCCAACATGTGGTCCCCAGACACGCAGCCCCTATTTTCTTTGGCTAATGTCATCTCTATGGCCATGAGCATGGCCCAGTCTTTCATCCCTCCTGTGAACCTGTCCACCCAGGGGATGCCCTCCTTTCCAGGCTACCACCCCCACCTACCCGCTCACATGGCCCAACAGTCAGGGTACCACTCAGTCTACCCACAACAATACCAGACCACACCAGCTGAAGTCCCTTACCCGACACCTGGAATACAAGCTCTGAACAACATCTACCATAGCCCTGAGAATACACTACAAATGGATGGATCAGGTTTTCATCAGAGTAAACCCCCAAGCTGGTCGCAAGCTGTCTCTCCCCTTTCCCTACCTTCCACTCCTCCAAGGGCTCATCAGGAGCCTCTGCAGCAGGTCGGATCCTCCAGTCTCACCAACTTCACTCAGGAGGAGAGTCTCCACAGTTATGTGACCTCATTTTCTGCCCAAGTTCCAGCCCAGCCTACGTACACATCAGAAATCTCCAGTTCAAACTCCTCATCAGATCTTTCCTCATCACCCCCCGAGACCCCAGAAAACACTGTGAGTAGCCGTCAGGACTTATATCAGTTGAGATTTTATACATCAATGTTGTGTGTAAACAAATAAAAACTGAAATGATTAGTCAATTAATCAGTTAGTTAACTGACAGTAAGTTAATCAACAGTTTTAACAATCTATTAATCAATAGAAAATGCCAAATATTTATTGGTTCCAGCTTCTTAATTCCTAAATGTAAATGTGAAGAATATTTTAAATGATTGTAAATTGAATATATTTGGATTTGGATTATTGGTTTGACAGAACAAGCTATTTGAAGACTCCAACTTTGGTTCTGGGAAATAATAATGGTCTTTTCGTACAATTTTCTGAAATTTTAAAGCCTTAACGATTTATTGATTAATACAAAAATTAGGAATTAACCGATTAAACCACTCGGTGGATCTGCCGAAACCAATGACTGATTGGATACTTGAGCTGTCTTTTTCCAAGATCAGTGGACTGCACTGTCTGGCACTCATTGGGATCATTTTATGTAAGCTAAGATTAAGGCCAGGGATTTCTGTGGCACTAAAAACTGAGTTGGTGTCCCGCCATCACTGAATGAATGAACTGATAGCTTAAAACACGGAAGTCTAGAGCAATATTGACAAAGAAACTGTTTTTATTTTCTGAATTGGTCACATCTGGCCAATTGGCTGTAGCACTGATGCTAATAATGTTTATTCCTCTTGTGTAGTTATCATCCCTCAGCCCACAACTGCACCTTCCTGTCCCTGACATGAATGCCAATAGCTTCAAACCAAAAGCCTCTTCCACTGCCTCCGGTAAGACATTCTGTGCATGTTCTTGTGCACCTAAAACAAGCTCTCTTCCATCAAAAATACCTAATGTGATGTATGTTACTAGCCCAGGGCTTAAAGAGCTGGCAAATGACATTCTGTATGATGTTTTTGTTTGCAACCCAAATAAACCCACACATGCTCATGTATACACACAACGGCACCCACAGCTATATTACAAGTGGGTATATTTTTCTCTGCTGCATTTTATGATGTATTTTGGTCTAAATATGGCCTTATGTTTCTGTTACGGCCAATTTGCCTCTTGAGTTCTTTTCAGTTCCCTTTCTCTTCCCTCCACTGTATCCTTGGTGACATTATCACCTCTTAGCAGTGCCTCAGCAGCCATTGCGTAACCATGGGTCTGGATGTAATGTTCCATTCAGTATAAACACAAACGTAGGTGATTGTGGCCCTACCCACTGGCAAGAGCCAATAAGCGTGCAGCCGAGCTCGTTACTGGCCTCTCCTTCCATATCCACACCTGTCTGTATTTATACCCGCCTCAGAAGCCCACATCGAACAGAGTCCTTCTGTTTCAGCGGGCACATACCCAGACACCTCCTGTGTTTACTGTAAGAAGGACACTTAGTGGACAAATTGAGGCATTGCAGGATTTTAAACTCTAAAATGGGCTGCAGCTGTGAGTGCAGAGTCCTTGTGTCACTCCATTGTATGTGACAGAAGATTAACATACTGTTACACTTTTCAGTTATTATCTCTGCCATAAATGAGGATAAATAGATGATATCTTCAATACACTGAGAAATCACTGTTTTAGTAAATGAGACACAATGACAAAAGAGTGATAACTCTATCAAAGTTGTTGGCAATGAAAGACCTCATTAGATTTGAATCAAACCCTGGAAGTCATGAATGAGTGGGGCTTTGTTCTCCTGATCAATCAGTTCTGATCAGATTAGAGAACAATCACTACTGTTTAGCTAATGATTGGCTGTCACTCATATAAAACTCCTGCCCAGATGTTACAACCTCTTTGCAATGGATTCTAAAAGTAAGTGGAGGGATATACTGAAAGTTACGTGAATTGATATTAACCAATGTAAAATGTTATTTATTGAAAAATTCATATGTCAGACATAAGCTTAGACACTTGATGAGGTAATTTATATACATTTTATCTTAAAATTGGACCAGTCCTGTTAAAAATGTTCAAAAAATGTTGTGTAGTGGACTGCTTACTACCATTTACACTGATTAACACATTTTTTTCCTCTATATTACAGAAGTACAGTCTGCACCAGTGACCGTTGGGCGATTCCAGGTGACACCTAGCATGGACATCCCTGCGACTGCTGTGCCAGTAAGTGCCGTACTGGCTTCACCACAGCCGGCAGACAGCGGCAGCACCCCGTCAGAGAGCAGCACAGAGGAACAGGGAGAGTCCGAGACGAGCCTGGGCACCTCCCTCACCATGTCCCCTCCTCACCCACATCCCCACAGAGGGTCGACAGGGGTCCTCCAGGAGGTTGACGGGCAGGCGGGATGGACTGGGAGCCAGGAGCCGCAGCAGCAGCAGCTGCAGCTGGAGGGCAGAGAGGAACACGAAGAGGAGGAAGATGAGGAGGAAGTGGTTGTAGGGGAACGCCAGAGGACAAGGAAGAGGAGTCGGAGGAGGGCGTACAGCCTCAGCCTGATGGGGACATCTGCAGACAGCGGACTCTCAGTGACGGCTGCGGAGGTGGAGGGGAGACTGTGGGACGGAGGGGCAGGCAGCCCGCAGTACAGCAATGCCCTTCACCATTTATGGATGATGACGTATAACCGCAATACTCCCTACCTAAGCAGCGATGACTCAGACAGTGATGACGAAGAAATGCTGGAAGAGCTTCAGGAACTGAGAGAGAAGTAAGTGAAACCTCACAAGATGCCCAAAATAACAGTACAACTCAGTAGAGGTTACTATAAACAGTATATCAACAGAAAACACTATTTATGAAATTCAAGAGGGGAAAAATGGTTTCATCAGGAAAATCTGATGTCATCAACTAAATGAGATTGAATATGAATATTTATGAAGGGAATAAAAGATTAAGATCTTTTGTAAGGGCTTCCACTTTCACTGTTGCATTAAATATAAACACTTTTACACACAATTTCAAATGTTCTGTCGTGATCAACTTTGGTGAAACCTTGAGGCCAAAAGCTTTAAGTAGAAGTGAAAATGAAAATGTAACAAGACCTAATGTTCTCTTTAATAGTGAATAATTCTATCTTAATAATGAATATTTAAGGTTAAATAATCAGTTTTAAAAGTGAACAACTCTCCTGTGTGAACACCCATCTCCATTATAAGGTTTTTATAGAGCTGAGGTCTACTGGTGAATTTTGTAGGGCTCAAACAAGCTATTTTTCTCATGATGGATTCATCTGTTGAACAATGTGAATTTCTCAAAGCAGAACGTGATGTCCTCAAACGGCTTATTTTGCTTCAACAAACAGCCCAAATCCCAATAATCCCAACCTGTATATACACAAAACAGAAAAAGCTGTAAATCTTCTCATTTGAGAAGCTGGATCCAGCAAATGCCTGATAAGTTACTGAAAATGATCAAAGTACTTGTAGAATATTTTGACTGAATTATGTCCATCATCAGAAACCTTTTTTAACCTTAATTTTGTCCTAGGCTTCCTGTTTGACTCTCCCAAGCACCAAAAGATGAGACCTTTAACGGCTCACATTTGTTACTTTTTGTTCTCCATCAGACATCTGACGGAGGTACAGGCCCTGCAGGCTGCCCAAAAGCGAGAGATTGAGGAGCTGTATGAGAAGATGGGAAAGGTTCCACCTCCAGGCATCGTCTCTCCTGCTGCTATGCTGTCCAGTCGACAGCGCCGCCTGTCAAAGGGGAGTGGTTTCCCCTCATCCCGCAGAAATAGCCTACAGCGCTTGGACATTGTGCCACTCCAAGGTAAGGAAGAGTATCCATGTTTCTTTCTGATTAGGGGATTGTCAAAGTTGTTAGTAGGTAAATATGTTACAATTTAATGTCTAAATGTGTATTATATTTCATTTACTGCTTGTTTTTCCAGGTATCATTAGGAGAAACTCTCTTGGAGGTAGCAGCAGTGGCTCCCAGGATAAACCAAGTAAAGGGGTCACCTTTGCCACTGACATTAGTAGAATGGTGAGTGTACATTGCACAGAGGTAGAAGGAACATTATATTACATATATTTTAAGTAAAAGTACCAGTACAGCAATGTAAAAATATTAAGTCTGTAATGAATTTACATAAAAGTAGTGGTTTGGTCCCTCTGACTGATATATTATTATATATGACATCATTAGATTATTAATACTGAAGCATCAGTGTGTAAGAAGCATGTTACTATTGTAGCTGCTGGAGAAGGAGCTAGTTTCAACTTATTTATATACAGTTCGCTAGTTTAGTCCAGTGGTTTCCAGCCTAGGGGTCAGGCCCCTCCATAGGGTCACCAGATAAATCTGAGGGGTCATAAGATGATTAATGGGAAAGAAAACACAAAAGACAAGGGAAATGTGACCCTGATTACACACTGTAAGATGTCAAAAGGCAAAAAAGGTTGGAAACCACTGGTTTCATCTTTAACAATGTGTTGTATTTTAAAAGCTTGTTATATTATTCATTGTGTCAAATATTATTATATATATAGGATTCAGGCTGTCAAATAAATGTAGTGGAGTGGAAATATAAATTAGCATCAAATGGAAATACTCAAGCCAGTACCTCAAAATTGTACTTAAGTACAGTTTTTGAGTAAATGTGCTTGGTTACATTCCACCAACGACATTGCATTAAAACTTCATATTAATATTCTCCTTTTTAAATGCAACAAAATACTTTGTTCTGAGTTTTATGTATTTTTCCATCTCTTTTATAGTAAGAAACTGTCAGCCAAGCACGCTGTATATCTGGACTACCTCATCTGAAGTGTGACTACAGTGGTCAAACCCGTCCCGTCGGAGGATCGTTTTAACCCTTTCACTGACACACTGATCAGAAAACTGCTTCCCTCTGCCAGCAATCACAAGGTTCTGCCAGTGGTCATTTACCTCAACGCGTAGAAACTCATCAGTAAAGCTGGATTCACACAGGAACTGTTACATCCAGTGTTCAGCCCGTCGTACTCAGATCTGGTGAATTTATTGCAGCTAAAGCACAGAATACCTGCCAATCCGGTTCATGTTAAAAATGATGAGTTCATTTTTGCTCTCTTGTAAATAAACTGTCAGACCCAACGGTTCAGAATTAAACAACATCCGTCCTGGTTGCCATAGCAACCACTACAAACGTCACACACAGGTTTGATTTAAATGTTTTCTTTGAGCAAGCTTTTTGTGTTAACGCAGTCAAATCTTATGACTTTGACCCAGACTGATGATAGTTGCTATTTTCCTGCTTGTCTGACTCACCGCCGTTAATCTGAACGCAGTAATGTGAACCACAGCGACACTCTTGACACTTTTACTGACAGTTGTCATACACAGATGACAATATTTGGGATGATCTCACAATTTATTTGCTGTAGCTTTGTTTATAATGTCTCAGCACCTGCTAACTGCACAGTTCATACACTCTCATTAGAGTAGTGAATTACTGCCTTCCAGGGGCTGATGAGAGCAATCTAGATGCATTGTACAGTTTAATTCATTCAAATGTGTATTATGAAAACATGTTCTACTGTAGTATATATTTACTTCCTTTAATGATTTTGACACCAGATCAGAAGACTAGACTCTGCCTGGAGAGGTATGACTGCAGTTCTGACATTATCAGTGAAAATGAGGAGATACAATTTCTCTCAACACATACATATGAAATGTTAGAGTTTGAGAAAGAAAAGTTATAAATGTCAGCAAGTAGCTTGCTTCAGCAAAAACAAAAAATCTATTTTATAACCATTAAATGGGAAATTGGTTTAATAGTGCAGAAAACTTTACTGTCATCACATATCAATTTTCAAATGCTATAGCTGGATTTCTTTGTATTGATTAGTTGTGAAAAACCCACCTAGGTTATAGACTACTGGCTTTCCTGTTGATTGTAAATGTGTATATAAGTACAGTGCATTTATAGATTATGTTTACAGGTTATGTGTAAACAAAATATTTCAGCAACCTTAATTCTTGCTCAAGCAAAAAAACAAACAAAACAAAAATCACTTTTTGTCACTTGTTTCAATAGATCAAGCACCTTGTGCACTTTAGTAAATTCTATTTTAGTTCTCAATAATTTACCACATTTGTGGATAAAACTGTGTTCACTCGAGGAAGAGCTGATATGTTTCCTGTTATTTTCCATGAGGGAGTTGAGAGAACATTTTCCACAAGATGTTTGATCACAATATTTCGTATTGGATCACAGTAATGATGATCTGCCCTTCCCACAGTTGAAATAAGTATATTGTGGGATAGAGAAATCAGTCCAAGCTGTGAATCTGTAGCTGTTGCCTTATAAAATATTCACAACACTGAATGTTATGGCAGTTAAACTCCAGTAAGATTTTCCAAAGTTCATAATATATTCAAAGAAAAAGTTTCATTTCAAAATTTTGAATGTAAATAATAATTGTATTGCTTTCTGAAGCTGCTGTCCTGCCATGCTGAATCTGTGCCTTTCCCTTACAATGTCTTATTTTATATTTTTACTCTCCAGATTTGGTGGCTAGATCAGACTCTGTATATCAAATTTTTGAGAAAAATAAATGTAATTGTAAATACCACTGCTCTTCTGTCATCTTTACTGCTTCACCCAATGTCTTTTACTTGCAGAAATACTTACATAGAGTCATGATTGTATTAAAAAAAATCAAATACATAAGATTTTATTTTACAAATTATCACTTTATCAACATAAATAGCAGTTTCAACAGGTTGATCCGTGTGTCATTTCAGCAGTGTCACTGGCATTGTGTTTCTGTTGAAGGCCACTGTAAATTTAACATGATTTGCTGAATGAAGTTTAGCATATTCTCCCCTTTATACTGAATCCATAAGAGATGATCAGACTGCACTGGCTGGAATTGTATTAGGTAAAAATGGTTATTACTCTACAGTCTGGGCCTTTTGGGCAGCATGTAACGTCATGTTGAGGTCAGCAGATCAGTCCCTTCCCCTGACAGGCAAGCAAATAAAGACACATCTAGATTTAAGTCAGCTGTAGAAACACACAATCACCCTTCACAATCAAGACAAAACAATGACCAGCGCTGCCTATACAACCCTAACAGCAGCTGGCCATGGAATATGAATCAGTGATAGCAGTGTCTACATAAGTCCTTTCTTGGTTAATTGCAGAGACAAAGTCCAACAACAGGCAACACACGCATCTCAGTTGGCACCGGTCTTGGGTCCCTGCATTCTTGTACGCTTGGCTTCTTCATCGAGTTCTTCCATGATCCGTTCCTGGGAGAAGGAGTAAAATGTGTAGCCATCTGATAGGGAGGCAAGCTGTCAAGGCAAATATGTGGAAATAAAAAGTGCACAAGAACAAACATGATAAAAAGGGTGTGATGCCAGCCAGGTGTTTTGGACCAACCTGTTAGAAGGGTAGGTTCACAATTTTTCAAGTGCCAATATGAACATATACTGGCCCTTCAAATGCACTTTAATATAAATGATGGGAGCAAAATCCACAGCAATTAAAATTCATCTGAAGCTTATATGAGGCTTCAGTAGTCTGAGCTAGTCATGTCAAGTGGATATCTGCCTCATTTACAGTCTTTTTTTTAGCATCAAATCCCCTCTTTGTGTTTCCCTGGTGAGCTGTGGTTGAAGTATAGTAACAAAAAGAGGGAATTTGGCACTAAAAAGACTATAATGTTTAAGGATAACTAGTGCGTTTTGCATTCAACACAAACAACCATTTAATTCTATTTTGGGGTCTTACACTTTCAGCTGCCAGTTTATTATTAGGTGCACCTGGCTAAAATGATTGCAGTCTAATACAACGGTGCAGCAGTACAAATTTTACCTTTTAATTTTCAGTTTTGTTGAAACTCTTGTAGAGACGTTGTGGTCATTTTGAAAGCTGTAGTGCAGTATAACTTTGAGATAGTGTTTCTTAAAGGTGTACCCTCACTGATATAAATGGTGAAAGTATGGAAGATAATTTCTAACGAAAAGATCAGGGGGTGTACCGATACTGTTTTTCCAGTCCCAATAACGATAACCGGGGTTTAAGTATCAGCCGATAGCGAGTACCGATCGGATACCAGCATTGAGTTAATAAACTGTATGCCTCACTGTGTGGAAGAGACTCCTTGTGTGTAAGGCAACTTCAGGCCTGACTTTAAACATTGCTTTCTTAAATTTGTACAACAAAATGCAACAAATAAATACATAACAATCAAGTGAATACGAAAGTGACCTCAGACTTTTGGACCCTACTGTGGATTTACATTTACTGAAATGTCTTTTTTTTAATAATGGTATCCAGTTCAGCCCACTGTCATGACACCTGATCAAGTATTGGTGCATCTCAAGAAAAAGATGTGCATGATAAAACTTTAAAATGCTGTTAGTCAAAAATAATAATAACATTGAGCATTTTATATATGTATCTTGTGTCTAACTTTTAACATCTATTATCTTTTAGTGGCAATATTGGGCTTCCTTCTGTAAAAGACTCCATGAAACAGATGTCCACCTCTGGCTTGTATGATGGAGAAAAAAATATTACACTTTAACAGGGACAGCTAAATAATAGCCAAAACCAGTGGCGATTCTAGGATCAGACCTTTAGGGGGGCTCAGCTCCTAATGAGAAGTTGACATACAATGCCCTGAAAGTGTTCAAACCCCCTGCTAAACTACTCATTTCACTGGATAACGTAAATTACAACAAGAGAAATGAATACCTAATAGAGTGGTGTACTATAATGTATGATAATAATGGTCCAGAATAAACAATCACATATTTCTACAGAGAGGACACTCAGATAGTTAATTAACCCTGAGGGAAACACAATATTAATGGCAACTATCCAAAGTACATTAAACCTGTTAAAATAAAACTATTTTAACCTGTAGCATAAGTGTTTGTCCCATCTCTAACAGACAGGCTCGCAAAATAATTCAAGTTGTATAACACAATTTTTAGACATAATAATAATGTATTCATTTTAGGGGTGCTGTAAAACTGTAAAAGACTCCATGAAACAGATGTTCACCTCTGGCTTGTATGATGGAGAAACAAAATATCACACTTTAACAGGGACAGCTCAATGACAGCCAAAACATTTCGACATCTGCATGCAGCTCACCTGCTGGCTAACAACAGCACATTCACACTGCATTATACATGTGCTGATGCATGAGGAAGCAACAATATAAAAACACACAGCATCAATGTTATACGTTGCCAATGCCCTAAAAAACCTCAATGTATACAGTACTTTTCCTTCATTTTAACCCATATTTGTAGTAAGCTACTCTAATAGCTATTAGCATTCATTGAATGGAGGGCAAGTTAGCTTCACCGACAAGTTCACTGTCATTTAAATACATTTACAGTCTGCAAAGTATTAGCTTTTATGTTTCTTGCTGTGCCATGACAAACATATACACACACTGTTACCTGGCTCAGAAAGCAGCGAGGTCAGAGTAACTTTAGCACGCTAGGCTAACATCATGTTACATAGTTCACCTTGTGTCGGTAGTGAAAGGATACAGATACCAAGCACAGCAGCTCCGATGAACAGTCCTGTCAACGCGTTTCGTGTTGTCAGCTTCTGTGTCCTCTTCTTCCACTGCTGCATCTCTGCCTGTTTGATATAGTGCAGCTGCTGGTGGGATAGACCCTCTTTAGTCGGGTCTATCCTCTTTGCAAAGGGAGCATCAGACTCCTTCGGTGTCTTGTCGGCCATGTCTGCAGCAGGCTGTCAGGGTTTTTTTTTTTTTTTTTTTTTTTTGTACTGAACTTTATTCAACATGACACAATACACATGTTACATCAGGCAGCGACAAGGTAGGCTACATAACATCCTGAAATCAGCCCCAACTCTGAACATTTTTTAAATGCAGGTTAAAAACAAATGTGCTTATGATTGAACTCTTTAAAGCACTTTAAATGTTAATCTTTCATTTGCACCATATGTCCTTTTTTAAGGATTTTAAAGCAAATCATTATTTTATGCTGCAAACTTATATTTAATGCTCTATTCTAGTTCTTATTTTATTTTTCTCTCTTTCTATTTTTCTGTACTTTGTTTTTATTTTTTATTATTAGTGGGAGGGTTTTGTTTTTAATTGTATGTTTTAATGTTTCCACATTTGTACTATTATTGGGTTTTATTTTTCAAATTGTATGTTTTTATGTTTTTTGTTTCCAATTCTTACTGTTAAATGTTTGTTTTATGTAAAGCACATTTAGTTGCCCCTGGGTATGAAATGCACTATATAAATAAAGCTGCCTTGCCTTGCCTCTTGAGACCCAGCCCATTGACTTGTGTTGTGTTTACATGCATCTCCTTTTATTTATTTTTATTTTATTAGTTTATTTGTCAGGGACAGTGCATATTAATAAACATATCTGTAAATATGCCAGAATTAGCCCAAAGGCTAGTTTTTCATCTGTTGTCCCTGGCCAGGTGTGAGTTGGCAGCTTAAAATCAAGAAACAGATTTAAAACATTGTAAGACAAGTTATTTACTATAAGTATAAAACAGAGTGACATAAGCAGCACACAGTAAAAGAAAAGCAAACTACGTCTGAACAAAGCGACAAACAGAGACAGAGCAGCTTGACAGGAGCAGACAAAGGCAAGAATAAATGTGAGCCAAAATGGACGTATTTTTTCCCAATGATATCAGATTCACAAGGTGGGACATTGATTACTGTGGGACAACTAAGCTCCAGTACATTTATCTCTTTCTATATGCAATTATTTAACTAGTATATGCCAGTATACTGTGTAAATTGTATTGTTTAATATTACACGTGGACATACAGCCTGCTAGTTTTTTAACCTAAAAACTGTAGGCCTATGAAATTAAATGACCAAATAGGGTATGCACTTCAGAAAGTTTTGGCTGATAAGGCTGCTTTGTGTAAATGAAAGTATGTCTAAGCCTAAAAACTAATGTCCCAGATTACAAAATATACAAATTCTGAAACAATTTTGCATGAGGAACATTAATATAACTGCCATGTTCCTTTTGAGTACAATATCTAAAAAAATGTCATAATGATATTAAGTGTTGATATAATATATTGGATTCATATGTAAATAAAGTAAACAAGTCAGAATTGCAAAAAGTGTCCCAATTTTTTAGAGGTGCTTGAGCATGAAAAGCTCGGCAATAGCGCCATCTTCAGGAGAATATAAGTCACAGGAGTTTTTTTTATAGTTTTTTTTTTAGATATATTTCTGTATCAACTGTTGAGAACAGTGAACAACTCCCCCAACTATACAGTCGGCTGTTAAAGTACGTTAAATCGGCATTTTGTAGCAAACCTTTAACATTAGTCGGTGTAAAAATGGCGAAAAGATTTATTTATTCTCCGTGTCAAAGTGTACATTTAAAGTTTGGGGAAGCATCTTATGACCTTCTCACGGATTTCCTTTTTAATCTCAACAAAAGAAACAAAGAAAATCTCGACAGTTTATCACAATGTAGCGGAGACTTCAAAGAGAAGAGACTAATGGGTGAGTAAAGGTTAATTAATGTTGTCTACTTTAGCTAACGAAGCTATTAGCAGATTGTTACTGTTAATGAAACTCAAGACTTAAGAAACAATGCAAGTCAAATAATGATGAAGACGCTCATGTTATTATATACTAATTATGTCTGTCTTAAATTGGTTACACTTTTATTTGACTAAATACATTTTATTCGTTTTAAATTAGTTATAATGTCAAATATCAGACTTTCAACCGGGTCCATTTTCGACCGTTGCTGAGGAAACGACGGGTTTTCTCTCAGGTAGGTTAAAACTTTCTGCCTTTTTTCCTTTTATTTCCTTCTTAATTCATTCATTCACTCCTGCAAATCCTTTTTAAGGGAAGGTTTACAATCTTTCAAGTATATATTTAAATTGTCAAAGGTTTTCCTCCTGCGCATATACTAACATACTAATATACTTTCAATGTAGCTAAGTGATGGGGGCTAAAATCCACAGTATGTCCAAAAAATCATTTAAAAAGTTTATCTGAAGCTCATATGAGGCTTCAGCAGTCTGAGTTAGTCATATCAAGCGGATATCTGCCACATCCTTTCAAGTTAAAACATAATTTTAAACATCTTTTATGGTTGCTACTATACTTATAGGCTTGTAGTACTGTATGTGTTTCTAAGTCATCATTCTTTCAGCTAGGGGCAGAGCTGTCTCACTCTTAACATCTTGAATAATTTTGTCAGCAGGAGTGCTGTGCTATAGGACTATGCCCCAGTAAGCCTCACTGAAGCTTGTCATCACTGGGAAATCTTCATTACTGGGGCCAATTCTCAATACAAACTCCTCAAGGTACCCAAGTCTCCCTGCTGCCAATACCTCAGCAGACAAACCCTTCCAGAAAGGAGGAGCAGATGGAGAGCAGGCTTAATGACTTACAATTTACATCTGAATGAGTATTTGTAGTTTACATAACAGCTCAAATAAAATGTGGACAACTCTGTGAGAAGTTCTGTCTTTTTTCATTTACACCTTTCTCCAGGTGTGAGCGCTGATGCTTTCATAACTGTCAAAGACAGGCTTAGTGAAGTAATGTAATTTGCCATTTTCACAGTTTCCCCACAGGGTGTGATTTTGTAATAGGAGGAACTTCCAGATGAACACTTGAGTTTCTATTAAACTGACTGGTCGATAGAAAACTGGCCCGTCACGATACGATTTTTTCAGTGTTTGGCTGGTGGGCGGTGTTGAAAACCCAGCGTGTTTGTGATTCAGCGTTAAATGTTTTACTTGCACCGCCCTCAGCTGTTATTTCACGTAAAAATCAGGATTTTCTCTACCTGTTATTGAACCATCTGGGCCTGTGTTTGTTATTTTATCTCATCTTCTAGAGGACAATTTTTTACCTTGATAAATGCTGCTATATATTTACAGATTTCATTTCCAATATGGTCAATTAGCAGAGGTAATAAAGAGCTCATGAATGACAGTGAATTACCAATAATACCTGGAGAGTAATGGCTCACATTTCATTCCATTGATTCTTAGACACATTCACTGCCTCCATTTTACTGCATGCATGATATTGCCTCACAGATTCCATTTTGCAGATGTATTTTGTATGCTTTGAGTGTAATCGGTCAGCTCTGTCCCAACATGCTGTGCTGCATGCTTACACTCAGAAAATGGTTTTCCTTTTTGTGTCTGCTTTTGTTGACACCCTGCATCCCTCTCTGACATTACTTAGAGTTCATTTTCCTGATAACTAAAGAACTGGGCCTCGATCCACTGGTTGGGTACCATGCTATTGAATTGCTTCGAAGGTGAGAAGGAACAGCACATTATGAATTTACTTAATTTGTTGTCCTGTAATCTTTTAGTCAGGTCTTCATGTGACCATTTCCCCCCCCAGGTTCATGGTTAAGCACCTTGAAGATCTGTTCACCACACCGACCCCTCAAGGTGCAGCTGCTGATGAACCACAAAGTTATGAGGATGTTGTTTTTGACAAGCTCAAGGCGAAATTCCCCCTAATCGTCTTTTCCTGCATCCAACTTGCAAGCAAACTGTCTCTGCACAGTCATGTTAGTTCTTTGATGTGCTGCATGTGATTAGCACATTTCTGCGCCCTGTAAATTAAAAATAAGAGTCTCCTGTGATTTTTTAAACAATTTATAGATGATCAACAACAATACTGCTGTGCGCTTTCTGCAATCGATGGGCCACAGTGTTTCCAAGCAGACTGTCCTGGAAGCAGAGCTGATGGTCTTGAAAGGGCTTGGTTTCAGACTAAATGCTACTAATCCTCTGATGTATGTGGAAATACTTCTGGAAGTGCTTGGTAAGATATCATGAGTAAACACAGACCAACTTGTGTAAGATTTAGGGTGTAAAGGTAATTTATAAAAATCAATTTAAAAGGGTTACGTGACAATAATCATATCTGTGAACAGCTGTACTGACTTTGACGTTGGTGACTGCATTTTTGTAGGACATAATGAACCATTTATCCCTGTGGAACGCCTGTATCACCTTTGCCACCATGTACTCCAGTTCGTCAGCCTGCAGAGGACTACCATTTATCAATCCTTGTTGATGACTACAACTCAGTGTCTCAGCCCTCCCAGGGAACAGAGGTATTACATTTTTCTTTAAGACAAATTGTAATGATGATTTGGGGTAGGTAGTTACAGTCATGGTAGAGTAGACAAATTGCTTGATTGGCAGTTGAGTGGACAACAAACCGCTGAGAGCTATCTAACACATGGGCTCAATTGGACATTACACTCATTTGTACTAGGGAGCTGGCAGGGTAAAGACATTTGTGTTCACACATACTGCTCCTCTGGGTATTGTCCAGAAAATGTCAGTGTTGCAGTGCATGTGTGAAAGGGACTTATGTTGTTTTGATTTAAAATTTCTTGCGGTGTCATATTTCTCAAAGCTTGGCCCTTGCAACACATAAACCTGAAGAGCCATTACATTATGCGTGAAGACAGCCTAATACTCTCGGTGGGTAAGGTCATTAAGAATGCATTAACCTTCTCTAAAATAACAGAGAGAAGTTTGAGACAGTAACTGAAGACTGCATGCTTCTTGCTGTTGGTGTCATCGCCGTGGCTACCTTCATCCTCTGTGTCAGAAAATGGGAACAGGTGAAATATTTGTGTTTTTAAAGTATGAAAACTGCATTTTAATACATTCACAGTAGCATTTGTTTTTGACATCAGTGTGTATTTAATCACAGATGCACTCAATGCCGCACAGACCATATAAACTGGTTTTGTTCTCTTTTCATACTATGCAGGTGGTGAGAGAACTGAGCCACATCACAGGGATCTCAACAAAGAGCATCAGTGATTTTGCTTATGTGACATTGATGCACATTGCTGGAGCCAGTTCAACTTGAATCATCCACTGGATACTGCTTTATGCTGTTACTGTTAAGTTTGTTACCTTATTTTACATGTTGATGCTCAACGTAGACTGTGCAATTAGTTTAGATGTGTATTGAATATATGATGAAATAGTGCCAATAGAATAAATCAGCACGATTCCCAATGTAGTAAAATTCTATTATGTCATTGTTCGTTTCAGAAATTTTTCTAAAGTTCTCACAGCCTTATTATAGCAACTGACACTTTGCAAAAATATTAATATTTTCATCACAATAATGAACTTATTATAATTCTGTACAGCACATCACAATTCACAGTAAATTAGCTACACGAAAGCTCCCTGAAACATTGTCCATCGGTATTGATACCGATGGACAATGTATTGATATGATGGACAGCCAACACATAACTTAGATAAAGTCTAAACATAAAGATTCCATAACTAACTAGAGGTTACACAGTTACAATTAAACTAATATTTCCAAATATGATGAACATCAGTTAAAAGAATCGACAACTAGATGTCTGCTAAGTGATTTTGCCCTTGCCTTGTCTCACAACTCAAGTTACAGATATTTAAAAAAAACCCAAACAAAACACCACCGCTCTGAAAACTCAATCAAACTATTCCTATATTTAATAAAACAGTGCAACACAGATAACACAATTTAAATTCTACCCCATAAGATTTTACAGCCCAAACCATTAATTAATATTTGAAACTTTTCATTAAATCAATCAATTAATTTGCATACTATTTGATTCTTCTACAAATTAAGATTATTATCAACATAAAACGATCATAAAATAACTGAAATTATACCTATTCAGTACATTATTATATATTATTATTTTATCTGTTCATAATATGATCACCTTTGTTTTGGTGTGTATACAATCTCTTCTACTGACTGAGCGGCCCCTGATTCTTGCTTGAATTCTCTCGCTCTTCATCATGTCTCATCATCGCCTCTTTTAGATTATCTAGCTGTCCAGATGTCCTCGGACTCGAGGCCTCATTGGACCTGGTTCCTCTCTGAATACCTTCTGCCTTCTCCTCCTCACAGTTGACCAGAGTAGATTGCCTGGGCGGAGGAGCACGGCTTGTCTGGGATGTTTGCCAGCTGCTTTGAAGCTTAGGGAGCTGTCGGTGTGTCCACTGAGTGCCAGCCATAGAGCCCCTATTGACTCTGTCAGAGATAGGTGGTCACGGGTGCCATTTTAGATTGCTTTGTTTGCTTCAGTAGTTGAATGAGACTATCCATTTCTACTAGCAGGTGCTTTACCTGAAGTTCCTGATGTATTTAACTGGGACTTGAAAGACTTAAGGTATGTGGGCTGTGAGAGTGGCTGGAGGAAGCCGAGTTTGACCGAGATGCTGTCGTCTCAACAGTGATATAATCACTCGCTCCATATGTGTCCTGCCAGGAAGCTAATAAGTCATCTTCCAGCTCCTCCTCTTCAGATTTACCGGACACTGTATCAAGTCTGGAAAGCTGTGGGACAGCAGCGATATCACCCAGGAAGTTGTCCAAAGTTTCAGCACTGGAGGAATGTTCAGAGTCTATGATCTCCTCAGTGTTTGCTTTGTTGAAATGATGTCTTGTCTTGTTCTTGCTCCTCAGGATATCTTGGCTTTGTGTTTGTTTGCTTGCTTCTCCATGGGTGGATCCATTTAATACTCTACTTTCCACATGCTCAAACATGTGCGTGTTGTAAGACTGCGCAGGGTGTACTTTATTGCCCTCGTGAAGGAGATGCAGAGAAGCTGTGTTCCAAATGAAATCAAACCCAATCGCAGGTATCAAATAACAGTTAATATTATGGAGTATGGTAGTAGCTTAAAAATAAATGTATTAAAAAGAATAACCAGGTAGTGGTAAAAAAATAACGGCTCTTTGCATCTTGCTATAACCTGAAGCGCAAAATGTATCCTAGAAAACTTAAATCTGGGTGCCGTGGGGGCCTTTTCCTCTATGGGGAATCTTTGAAGTCACTGCCAGCTCTGCAATCATGCTCTGAGTTTCACTGGAGATAGCTTGAAGGCAGGACACCAGGCCTTTGTTCCATGGGCTCCTCGGCTCAGATGAAGCACTTTTCCCACAGCTGCGGGGGGGACGACTGCAGGTGGCAAGCAAAGAGGTTTTTAGAGTGGTGGAAAGCTGTATTACTTAACCCTTACATACTGTTCATAATCTAACTCATAATTAGTCTCTACACACCAATTCACATTATAAATTCCCCATCAGTCATTGATAAATATTTGATTAATCCTTCTGTGAAAAAAGACATTCACAATCACTATTTTATGGTCTAGTATAACATTTGATAGAATATGATGAATACAACATGTTTGAATGTAGATTTTTGATTTGAACACAGGTCAAACCTGCACATTTGCATATATGAAAAGGACATGCGTTTTATTTCCATGTTTGCATACTGTGGGTCACATTAGGAAAAGTCTGGCTGAAATAAATATCTATGGGGTGTTTTTACTGCTCTCAAATGAACGGTATGTAAGGGTTAAAAGGATAAGGGGATATTGGATGGTGATTTAATGAAACTTTATG
Organism: Scomber scombrus; assembly: GCF_963691925.1. NCBI lineage: Eukaryota > Metazoa > Chordata > Actinopteri > Scombriformes > Scombridae > Scomber > Scomber scombrus. Next base: position 18,464,260 of record NC_084990.1, read on the forward strand.
GTAAACTGCTGTGTGTATATTCCAAAGATGGTGTAATTTCTAACTCCATATACAGTATGGTGTCAGTTCTCAGTGCCGTGTTATGTAAGTGTTGAAGTTGTTTTAGACCTTCTTTGCAGCTGGCATGGATAGTTCTGAAAGTCTGCATGCCAGATATCTCTCATTTCACCTCTGCATCTGGCCTCTCTCCATCCCAACTTTGACTCTGATTCTGACAGAACTGAGATGAAAAAGAGGGAACGATACAGTGGATTGCAAGAGGAATATTTTCTATCAAACAAATGTGCAACTTTCAGAACCTGATGGTCCAAATTTGGTAATTTCCCTCTCAAGCTAACCAATGTTACTGAGGTTTTAGCATCCTTTCTGGGACATAATTACAGCACAACAGATGGCAGCTTTCTAGTGTGGTGGAGGATGGGTAGTGGCTAGATCTGTATCATCGGGTGGGAAATAATCCTAGAGAAGGCAAGACAACAAAGGTGATACACCTTAATGTACTGACAGGTGTAGAAGCTGTGTGTGGTGGGCTGCTACTCTTCAGCCACAAAGCCAAGGAACTGTTACATCCTCAGACTTGGACAGTTATCCACAAGTAGTTTTCTGACTTAAAATATACTTCTATTTATCCCAACATAAGTGTTTAACTCAATAACTGACATAACAAAAGAAAGAAGACAAGAACAGTAGCTAAAGACAAAAAAGCATAATGACAGAATACAGTTTAAATGGTTTCAAGCGTGCTATTTAACATTTAATTAGGAGTATTCTTTTAGCTTTAATGTCATTTTAAAGAGTTCATTAAAAGCAAAGTCTGGAAAGAAAATAGTAGCTTAATATTTTAGAAGATAGACATTTGTGAATGCAAGATGTACCCATTAAAATCATAACATTTACAATAAAATGAATCTTTTGGTTCCACCGTTAAAGTAAAGATTATTGTTACGTAAAATATATTGCTGTTAATGTTAGATATATTAAATTATTTACAATAATATCATAATAACCATTTTTGGTTTAAAAAATATAATTATAAAAGTCCTGATCCTGATCAGGCACATTTTTTTTTTCACAAAATATACAAATGTAACAGTGCCAGATGCATTTAATACATATGATGGTTCATTTTGATAATTAATGATGTTCATATAAAACACTATGTAACACTAATGTTGAGTCCCAGACTCTCTGTGTGAAAGATGAAGGCATATACCCCGCAGTTACAGGCTACTGTTGTTTGGAAGTTAAGTTCACATACACTGTGTTGTTTTCTTAAAAGTGACACGTTTCCATGGGGATCCGCTTTGCACTGACACCCCGCTGGGTTGCATTGATCAACTTTACGTTAAACATCCCAAATGAACCTGTTTTAAAATGAGCTAACCTCAGTTTACAGCTGACACGTTTCCTTTGCTGGCATTGTTTGAGTATTGTCACTCTGGAAATATAAAGTCCTGAGGGAATTTTCCTTTTATATGGCTGATTTACCAAATGAGCACATCAGCTCTTTAGGGATCTGCCCTGTCTCTCCCTAGCAACTGTTGCTATGCTTACTGTTGCTACTGTATTTGCGAAGAGCTTATGTTACTATAGTTGCAATTATGTTAACATGCTCGAATATAGCACATCTTTTTTAAAATATGTTTTTTTAACCAGACACTAATTAGACACACACACACACACACACATTTTATTTATGTTATATTTAAAACTATTGAACTACTCAAACTTCTGTCTGGATGATATGCAACCCCGTATCATCGATTGATAAAACACTGTGATCTTTTCAGTGTCACATCTGAGAGTATTATAAAAGATTCCTACTGCCATCACATACAGTGCAGTTAAACACACAGGGCTTTGCCAGAGGAGTTGAAGCCAGTAGATTAGCAGAAAATCCAGGGCCAGGCTTCATTGAGTCACTCTTAATTCTCAGGCTCCCCACGACTCCACTGATCTCCCTGCAATCTTGTGTTAGCCCCCATTAATCTCACCTCCCCTTGCAGTCTGTTAAAGGGAGGGGGGGCTGCGCACTCACCTTTACTATTTTCATTCTTGATATTCAAGCAGAGGGAACGTACTGAGATAGAGAAAACCCACGAAGGATTTCATTCAACACCAGTGGAAGCATGTATGTTTCAAGATGTAATGGTGGTGGCGTTGGTGTGGTCTATCTGTGACCACATCGTTCATCACACTCACTGACACACACACACAGACATCCACACACTGTGTCAGAAATCCAGCACCATAGCTGGTTTCCAAGGCCTCCCTCAGGTATTTCGCGTTACCATTTGCAGAGAGGGAACCTTTTAAAGTACAAATATGTCCTTTGGCGAGTTTATTATGTCTGCCAAGTGAAGGATATATTTAGTTACATCGCTTACAAGCTGATAAATGGGATGTGTTGCCATGTCTTAATTCTGGCATGTGTGTAGTATGGTTAGCCAAGGATTACCTCAGGGTTCACACTAGAGTACAGCATGCCCGCTGTACATTTTCCTCTTGCCAGCCAAATGATAATTGAAAAGCTTGATCTTTATGCATTGGTAGTCACTGAAGATAGAAATACACATATAGTGTATTACAACAAAGTTACCAAAGACGACCAACCTTATGCAGCTCATACTGGAAAGGAAGAAGAGGCTAGTCTGTGTAAACGTGTGCAGAAACTCCATAAAATGAGCCCAAGTTATCTGAAATGAATCTGAATATGTAATCATTTTAATCACAAGACAAAAGAATAAGTGGATTACGGCTCATGCCAGATAAGAACATTATCATTCAGTTAATGATTAGTAGCCTAAGAATCAGCACTAATGTGGTGGTAAATAAAAAGGCATGTCATAGGCTATTAACATGAACAATAACCACAAATATAATCAATTGTCCACAATACATTTACTTTTTTTTCTCCTTAAACATTTTCAGCAAGCAAACGTGTATTCAAGAATTGTGTTACATTCAATTGATTCCACAGTTTCTTTTGGGTCAGCTGAAGGCCATTTAACTTGTATGTCACAATCAAGCACAGTGAATCGTTCATTATACCCAATAAAGCATCCCTGATTGTAATTCTGGCTGCTGGGGCCTGTAATTTTATTGACTGATGAAGAAGAGGTCAGGATAATGTCTGAGACTGGCCAACCTTACTCTCCATCGATCATCTCAAATGTCACGTGGCGTGGTCTGCAGGGGGGCAGCGATTGAAGTTTGATTGGCATCGACCTTGTTTCTCTTGAATAATTATGAATGATTTAGGTATTAGTGCCTGCTTTGCTCATAAATAATTCATTAAGCCTGCCTCACACCCCCCTCCACTGTATGTTTGTTCCTGTGCTCCGTCTGCTGGATTTTTAGCGTCAAGCTGCATAGAAACAGTCAGATGAACACCGGAAGCATCGCTATGATCGCCACAAAAAGGTAATATGTGAACATGCATTTATTTTGTTGTTTTCACTTATATATGTATATTTAAGTTGTGTTGTTGTTGTTTGTTTTTTGCATTTTTTAATTTATTTGACCGTCAGTAGTGAGATGCCAGACAAGAAACAGGTGGAGGGGAATGATGACATGCAGCAAGGATACTTGACTGGAAAAAGATAAGATAAAATAAGATGAAATATTCCTTTATTAGTCCCACAATGAATCGTGACATTATTTACAAGAGTAATATTGATATTGAGTGATAATATATCAGATATTATATTGTTATTGCACAGATTAAAGTGATAGAATATATACATATATTATATGATATGTATATATTATATATAATCAAACCATCGACGTTGTGGTTATGTGAAATGCGGAAAGGTTCATCCAGTCTGTTATTTTTTCGCTTTATATTAGTTACAAACGTTGCCACTGTTATAGTTTTTATTTTGAAGACAGTACCGGAAACAGTATATTTGGTGGCTTTGATTGGCTTGACCCAGTGATTGGCAGGTCAGCGCTCCATGTTGCGGCGCTGCGTGGCACTGGGCACCGACTGGCTCAGACTGCACCTCACCGTTTATGCATGACTTGAGTTGTGAATGGCCGAGACGCCTGGCACATTCAGCGGGGCAGAAGGAGCCGTCAGTCCGGTGACTGCTACCTGCTGCAGACCGAGCTCGCCCCGCGTACACCCATGGGTGTCGCTACTGTGACTGTCTTCATCTGGACTGAGTGTTGCACCGCTGTGATCGGTGCAGTCGTTTTTCACAGTCGCTCGCTCCAGCTATTTCGGACCGATTGGAAACGTGCGAGGACTGGTGGGGTGATTTTGGATTGAGGAGCTGCACGGAGCGCTGCAGCAGAGACTGTACCGGAGCAGCAGCAGCAGCAACAGCAGCAGCAGCAGCAGCAGCACGGGAGGCACGGATGTGATGCCAGAGCTGGCCAAAAAAACAAAGGTTCAAGTCTAGGAAAGGTAATCTGTCTTTTCGTACTGCAACTTCTGCTTTTTTCTGACCTGCGCATATTTGCATTTTAAAGTTTATTTGATTATACCTTTTAGTTAAAATGAGTGTGTTAGAGGTGTCAGGCTCTTGCAGCAAACAACATATAATGCCTATATCTTGCTGCTGCTCAGAGGCAAACCCCAGCCAGCCAGCTAAGCCAATAAACACCCCTAGTAGTGTTTAATGAGATAGACTTAGCTAGCCCTTTGTATACAATAACAAGCTATTTTTTGACAGCAGACTGCAACATGTGTAATGTATTGTCCTGACTTTCACATTGGGACTGTGCAACACATTGTTTTGTGTTTTCCTCTAACGTCATGTGGTTTATTGGTGATTTATATCCGTCATAAACCAGGATGCAACCACATAATTTGCAGATCTTTTTTTTTTTTTTTTAAACAGAGGCCTTGCTGTACAGGGTGAATTTAGAGTCAGGTTATGTACTCCATTTATACACAAATATATAGTTAACATATACAGTGAATATAGGATACACTAAGGTTGGGGGCTTCTGCTAATTCTCTATGTGTAATCTATATTCATTATATTTAATCTCAAGGTGTAAGGGCCGGGGGTTGCCCACCAAGACAACAAGCTGTCCATAAAGTGAAGAGGTTTATATGGAAGAAGCTGTTCTTACTTGTTCAGTGGCTTCAGGCCAGCACCTACCTCACTCTGCACAGCCTATTATCTGACATCTGGTCTTTCTCGACAGGGACTTATGTGGTAATAGTATGTTTCAACAAAGGCTGTTAATCTGTGTAATGCCTGTTGTTTGGAAGGGGGAAAACACTTATTTCCCTATGATCCCCATTCAGCACTTTATATGGTAGAAACAGCGTCTGGTTTGAATGGGGAATGTTATAAGATGTCAAAATCTTGGCATTTGTCTTAGATGTTTTATGTTCCTCAGTTATATGGTTAGGATTTAACATGGTGCAGATTTGTGAAATAGCAAAGCCGTCACTGAAAAGAAATGTTAATTTTAGGGCATAGTTTACACACGCTCTTTACAGTCGCAAGCTTCGCCATTGTGGCATCCAGAAAACTGCTGTGATGAAGCATTTATCAGAAAAATAGGTCTGCAGCCTGGTAAGATTTGAGTTCATGGTTTTTGTATGAGGCTGGAGATGGCTGCTGTCTCGCTGTACTTTTTTTCTTCAAGTTCTTGGTTGTCAGCTCCGCTCGGCACAGATAAAAGACAGTCATCCTCAAAGCGTTCCCTCATCACATCAATGACAAGCGCTAGTTTTGCCTCTCTGTTGCTACCCCACTCCTGACACACATCTGTAAGTTCACAGTGTGTGGAGGTTTTCCATTATGAGATCATGATGTTTTTCTTTTTCTTTTTTTTTCTTTTTTTTGTCCACCAGCTCTAAACTTTTTGTCTGTCGGTGCTTATCTTTCTCTGCTCATGGGGGCAGTGACAAGACCTTGTTTTCCACAGTCTGAGCCAACACAGTCGCTCCTGTCACGCTCACTGACAGGCCAAAGGTTGAAACAAAAAGATTCAGCTCTAGCAAACGGGCAAAGGATTTCTTAGAAGCTTAAGTTGACAGAAAACAGCCTTCAGTTTCTCTCTGTACTTATCAGACCAACAGTATGAATAAAACATGTCTCAAATCTTAAAATCAAAACTGACAGTAGAAGTAGGAACTCTAAGCTCACTATCTTAGCTTTTAATCAGAGAACAAAATCGTAATTATAGCTGTTATATGATTGATTAAGCAGCCCTAATTGTAAGAAATTCAATTTACACCGAACATGAAATCAAGTTTTCATGGTCAGTCTTTAAGAGAGTACTCCACTGATTTAGCATTGCACATCCATAATTCAAGAGGGACAGTTTTCCCCCCAAAAAAGATGAAAATATATGCAGCAGAGCCGCAGAGATATCGTGTATTTGGTTGTGTTTTCCGTATTTGCAGCATGTTTCTGTTCTGTGTTTGTTTGCGTTTTTCTCACTTTGCAGTTTTTTTGTAAATGCTGCACGTGTTGTCAATTTGATGAAGCTGTTTTCTTCTTTTGCTTGTTTTTTTGGGTCTATTTGCATGTGTTTTCTTAAATTGCGGCGTGTTGAGCCTTCAAGGCCATCGTACACCTGCCAGCTTCAGTAATTATACAGGTGGAGAACTGGCAGAATTAGCTGTTTTTCCACTGACAGTAGTCTAGATAGATCACAGTTGTACACAAGAGGTTAAACTTACTTTCTTGACCAGAAATCTTATACGACTATCTTTTTTTTTTCATTCTGAGTGCATCAAAAAGGGCAAATTATACCACTTTGTCATAAAATAACACATAATGATATTGCAAAACACTAAAACACTTAACTATCCAATTCCTTCTCTCTGAAGTGTTGATAGCAGCTGTTTATAGATAGTTTTACACAGCTTACAAGTAATGAATACATGTCTGGCTCCACACTTTGCATTCTTAAAGGTGATTGTAGTTAATTAAGATACTTCTGACCGCGCAAGAGTGCTAGACTGCTCTTTCAGATATGAAAAGGTCTGTTGTTTAATGAGGTAAAACTGCTCTTTCTGTGTATATGCCCTGCCAAGCCAGATATCACTGGGCGTTACTCTGTGAATCTTATCAGCACTGAAAATGTGAGATTGTTTCCTGTACAGGGAATAAAGGTGTTGTCTTCTGGGACGTTTTTTGATTCATTAACCTGAGCGCTTTTTTAATCAGGAAAAGCAGTCAAGGAAACCGGTAAAGCCAACTGGAAAAAAACACTAGGGTTTTGCATGTATATGTCTGTGCACTGTAGTATGAATAGCGTAATCATCAGTTTAGAAAAAAATGCTGCGTAAAGGGAATTAAAATTGATATTTTGGTCATAACTTATTTCCTTCTTGGCCAGTAACTCAATTTAAACCCCAAGAGTGGGCAAGGCAGTCATATTAGGAATGCAAGGCAATGTCGACCACAGCAATAGCGCCATGAACCGTATTGCCGTTAGATGTTCAGCTATCATAGAGAAATAACAGCAGCAGCTTTAACACACTGAGGAATCAGAGAATAAAGATATTCCTGATAGCCCATGAAACACAGAAATTGCCTCATTTGGAAGAAACAACAGTGCACTGAACTCCTTCTAATGAGGGATGGATTCTCCCCAAGCATGTCCCTGATTTCGGTGTGGCCCTTTGATTATGTAATAACGATGCGGGGAAAAAGGCATCTTCTTAGTGCCTCATTATTTCTTGTTAGTGAACGGACTCCGAGGTTAGCCGGGCTGTTTTCATCTTGGCTTTGCAGCTCCTCCATCAGAGATATAACGCAGGGGTTAGCTGGTTTTACCTCTTTGGTTTCCTGTACTGCTGGGAGTCGATGACATTCACACAGCTCTGATTGGCACATTTTTGACTATGTTTCTCACCTACTTGTGTTGCTAAGCTTTCGACTACATGAAGATTTTGAAGTTTGTATTAGGAATCGAACCTCCGTCGCTTGAAGTTCAGCCTCAAACAATTTTTTGTTTTTTTTTGTCACAAATACCACTCCGTATAGATTTCTGTGGCTTTTTGTTATTTCAGAAGAGCGCTTTCAAACAAAACCATGACAACAACATGGTACCATTTTGGATATGTGCTGTTTGTATGGGGTGAGGTCTTTTATTTAAAAAAAAAACAAAATAGATTTGGAGAAAGGTGCTGGCGAGACTTTTTTGTATTTCATGTACATGTTGTTGCCTGTTTCTCTTCAAAGGAGTTGGATATACACCTTTAAAAAAAAAAAAAAAGGAATCCAGCAGCTCAACCAAAAATACAGCTCAGGATCAAAGTGCTTTTTCGTCTGCTATGCACATGTACAAGAGAGGCTATTAAGACAGGTAGGCATAGTTACAGTTCCATAACAATAAATGGGAGCGCTGCATCAATATATAATAACTTGAAGTTTTTTTCCACATTTGAGTGTGCCTGCCTTTCACAGCATTGTTTTTTATATACTTGTCAGAAGCTTGTATTCGGTAAGTTGTGTCTTTGCTTACAAATGCTTATAGTGTTTGGTGACTTTATGTCCCAAAAGAGAAGGTGTGTAATGGATCTGCTGTTTTAAATCAGTGCAGAGAGAAGGCTGACGGCCTGTCTGTAGAGAATATACACTGTAAGTTTGATATTTATACCCTGCTGTTTTCTTTACTGCTTCTCATTTTTAACCCACGCTTCCATATTTATAAAGAAAGCCATGTGTAAGAGCGCAGTCTGCCACCAAGTGTGCAGAACATCTACCTGTAGAAGCCAAACATCACAACTAACAAGTACTACTTCCACTACTACTAATAATCTGAATCGGAATTGAGAAATTGACTTGCTGGCACACAGTGTTCAGTGTTTGCCCTGTAAACAGTAAACAATGCTTCAAAAAACAGTGGAAAGCCACTTGCTGGAAATGAAGTACAGCTGCTGGCTCGAGTGGCCTACGATTGCCCCGCAGAAGAGATTGAAGTGGTGCTCTGCCGTTTTGGCGTCTCGGCACGGATGTAGAAAAATTATCTTTAAACAGCTAATAAGGTTTGAAAGATGCTGACATGTAACAACATATTCAAATTGATGTACGGCCCATTCTCACTTAGCCCGAGGATGTGTGGGAAGTCATTTCTACCCATTTCCCCTTAGTTTGCACTGATATGTCATATTGGCAGTTACTGCTGCGGCTGGAGACTTTTAGCTTATTGCTGCATTGCAGCTTTAATGAAATCAAGTTCACTTCTCTCTGACAAGCGGAAGTGTTACATGCACTCTTTTATGTGTGCTACCTCTTACATTACATGGCTTTATCTGATTATGCCAAGATGGCTTAGCTGTAAGATAACAAAGATTGGCTATGCGGCTCTATCCAATCAGTCTGCCACTCAAACTTTCCTCCTGGGGACTGAAGATCCCCGTTAGCCTATTAGGCAGCTGCTGGAGCCAGCCCCAGCTGCTGATTGTAGATGAGTGGCAGAGTATTCATCAGGCTTGAAGGCTGTTTCTCATAACATAGTTCATAATATCAACAACCTTTGCTTTGCAGTGTTGCTTGGAGCAACCATTGACCTCTGTCATCCTACCTCTTCAATTTGTATGGAGAAAGCACATATTTTTACACCCACCAGGTTGTTCCTTTGGTGTCTTCTTCTGCATGTTGTATTCATCTGCTTTCACTCACAACATCTGGTGTCACTATGAGCAGATTATCAGGGACTTTACCAGCCTTCATGAAAGCTGTGCGCTATTATAGGTTCACCACAAGACAAACAGGGTTACCACTATGTCGCTTACTTAATTCCTGTACATCGACACTGCTGCTGCCATGGCTTTCAATGTATGTAATGTGATCCGTGGGTCAGCGTGAAGTTGTCAGTGAAACACTAGTGCTCTTTCATATCTAAATAGCATCACTGTTCCTCCATGTGTGGCACTCAGTTAACATGTGGGAGATGGTGCCTCAGCTCTGTGATGTGAACTGCCATTAATGGGTTAACTTGATTATAATTTGCGAGGCATTTCTGTGTCTGTAGAGTATAGTGAGCACGTTGTTTTGTAATACAGCCGCTTCCATTGGCTTTGTGTGCTAAAACAGGGTGTGACGGCGAGTGTAGGAGGGTAGGAGAAAAGGATTTTATGAAAAGTAGCATTGTTTTGTGTTTGGACCGACTCTGTTTTTCAATGACACCCTTTGTGTTAAGGAGCTACAATGACTAAATAGCTGTAAATGATTAATAATACCAAAGTTTTAAGGAAATCATGTCATTTTAACAACTGAAGTGGATACAAATCCAGTCTTAAACCTCCTATTAAGGGGCAGCTGCTATAATATCAGTCATGCTTGACATGGCTGACAAAACAATATCACCACCACTTAGTAGCTTGTAAATTATTTTGTCAGCTACTGTTTCCGAGGTCAAGAAAGCACATTCAATCTCAAAATATTCGGTATGACCTTGCATCTCTGAGAGGAGTGACATACTGTAATAGCCAGATATAAGCCAGTGTACAGTGTGGTCAGGCAGAGTCAGCTGAGTCACACTGTTTACCATCATTGTTGTTTTGATTTCTGACAGTTCACACATTGTTCACTTATTCTGTGTTGATGACATCAGTGTCTTATCTGTAGTCAGTGGGGTTGTTATCATTGTGTGTCATCTTCCTTTTCATTTGGGGCTCTCACAGGCAAAGCATATTAGGTTTTCACTGCAACTGTTTAGTTCTACAAATATCTACGATCATCCATAGAAATGTCAAAATAATGAATTTGTAGAATCCAGCATTAGAGATTGGAGGATTGTTAGCCATGTTTTTTACCCTGATGAAGGTTCTGTTGGCATTTCACACCAATAACAGTCTTTATTTCTTTCTTCTTTTCATGTGACACGTTTTTACATTTTCAAGAGTGCCTTAATGTTGGACTATACATGATAAATGACTTGAGCACTTTGCCTCTACATTGTTCTTGTTTATAGAGGGTTTCAGTTTTTCTCTAATTCCTATAATTACAAAAGGAATCTCTTAAGTAGCTATCCCACATCCATGGACATTTGTCTATACTTTGTGGCATTTTATATTTAAGTAGTAATCAATTGAAAAAATAATCCACAGCTTGATGAATCATGAAAATAATTGTTATTTTCATCCCATTTCATTAAGTGTGTTCTCAGCTGTGTGCAGTTTAAAACTGATAGATACCCATTTGTCAGCTTTTACTGATTTTCACAAGTTATATAATGTGATGAAAATCAGATGTTATTTATGGTGTCTAGTGTTACTTTGAAGTAAATTCAATTATTGTAGCTGCTTGTGCAGCCAAACACAGTAATATTTGGTGGTTTCAAGTCCTCATAAAACATAATTTCAAGTCTATTGTGTGCTTTTTTTGAAGATAATCGAATTCCTAAAATTATAAAATACAAAACAAGTTTGCAAGAGGAGCAATATTACACATGGTTAGTGCTTTACTAAACATACTGAACTCAGCTTCCACAAGTAACAAAAGTGGATTAAAGAAATCAAAGCTAAGTGGTTGCTCTTGCTCTGCTTATTGTCAGTCTGGAGCTCTGTAAATGCTACGTGGCACATTATGCAGGCTATTTTTAAGGCTCTTTTTTGCCAAACAATTGTATTATACTTGGGCCAAGATGGCTTTCTGAGGCCACGCACAGTTGTAAACATCAAAAAGGAAAGTGCATACAGATCAAAAGGATGTACTCAGTTTTCTCAGTGCAACCAAATGTCAGATTGCTGACCATAATGGTTGCAGCTGCATGGGCTTTTCCTTTGCATATCCAGTCTCCATTGTAGCTTGACTGTGGGATCAACAGTACTGTAATGCTTGAGATGGCACTTTGTGAAATGTAAGTATGATGGCGTGAGAATGTGTTTTTAATTATACTGTTTGTGTGTGTAAATGCAGAATGTTTTATATGAGAGACATAAAATCAGACATTAATTCTGAAAATAACCTTCTTTCTAAGGATGAGGCTGTTTTCTGTTACATGAAAAGATAAATGACCTCATTGACAGGGTCCAAACACATTTCCAGGGCTACTTTAGTGGCTTTCTTCAACAGTGGCTTGATTTAAAGGTAGGGAGTGGTCTACTGCTTAGCCTCCAGTCACCAAAATATGGCCTTGCTCAGGCACGAGCATTCATTGTGTTAGCAGTCAGAACACAGAGTCCCTGAGAGTCCCAAAGAGTCTGTCTAAAAATACCCTAAACCACCTCTGCCCCAAAACTACACACCAAGGGGCGAGAATAAAGAGGAGTAGCACTCGGCTGGATGAGTTAACATGCAAACATGCAGTGCACGCACACAGAGCTAAATGCTCTGCTCCTCAATACACTCTGTAAAGACGAGCTAAGCCGGTAATTCAAGTGTTAGAGCCTTCGAGATACATTAAAAAAAAAAAAAAAAAGTTATCTGATCGCTGACTCTTGACTGGTCTATCAGAGAGTATATGCTGCATTTTGCATCAGTGATTGCTCTAATGAGGGTACACACGCCTTTTTTTTTGCTGTTTTTTCAAAGCTCCCATAGCCAAGTCAATCAACAATTTCCGAAATACAAGATTCAAAGGAAGCATGTCTGATACAGTTGCTTGATAGCTGTTCTCCCAGGGCTGAAAAGACTCGAGAGTGCCCGCCTTCCCTCAAGGTCAGGGTCAGCCAGTCTCACAGTGGGTGACAGGAAGCCAGAGGGACTTTGGTCTCTAAATGCCTAATGAGCCTCTAATTGATATCCAGCTGAAAACCCCACAGAGTGTTAATGCCACTTCCAAGGAAGCTATATTATATCCCCTGTTCTCTGAGCTAACTAGACATGGGAGGGCCTGGAGCATAAATGTTTTAACACAGAGTCACAGAGGTAATGACTAACAATCACAGTAGCTGGTTAGTGAAATTGCAATTGTGGAGAAAGCTTTTTTAAAACGGACAGACACACGTGTTCGTACATACTCGTTCTCTCTCCTTTTGTGTTTATTTTTATGTTAAGCTCGCAATTACAAGCAGGAGAAAATTACTGCTGATCATTGCTCTTCTAGACCATCGGATCTAGATGTGAAGTGATAGAAAACAGATTTCACTTCTCTGTGCTAGCTGCAGTATTAAGGACAGGATAATACTCCCATCATCTCCCACTCTTTTATGAGATGTAACTGCTGTAATGAGATTGATTTTTGAGAAAGGGGCTAATCTGAGGCAATGCTTTAAACCCAGCTCTCTAACCTCTATCCCATTCTCCACGCTGCTGTTGGCTCCACCCCTCTGCCAGCACAGCTTTCCGGATGTATTTTCCCAAACGCTTCATTCGTCTTGATCAACACTGAATATGATCAAGCCGGTGCTCGAAATAGCAATGGCTGTAAAGGAGACTTTTCATGCTTTGACAAGTATAGACAGGCAGATGGCATGTGTTTGTTGAGAGGGTGGGTATTGTTCAAAGTCAACCCCTGTTAATTCAGTGTGCTATGATAATGGCTCTACGCTTTGTCATTCAAACCCGTACCTGCCACTTAAAGCATAGACACCTGACAGGCTGTTGTTTCTATTTTAGTTTCTTGTGATCAAGTGTGATGCACATTTGGAGGCTAGTTTCTCAGGTACAAGTGGGGACCCAAGAATAGGTGTAGGAGGTTGTGTTGTTGTGTATTATTCAGCAGCTCGTACTGAATTTGCTAGCTTCGGCTCTTTTCACCAAACGGTCCAAAACCTTCTGCGTTCAAAGCGGCATAAAGTACTTTTCAGTCGCTTTCTTCTGGCTCACGTACACAGCAATATAAGCAGCAGGTTTAAAATGAACTAGACTCTCACAAGAGGCAGCATTTCTCATTTTGGACGCAGGATGAAAGGGCACTTGTGCTTAAAGGATGCTGAAGCAGGTGAAAAAGAGGGCTGCATTCATTCAGTGGTAAAGGCCAGAGTGTCACATTAGAAATTACACTTCGGTCGTGAAGAGTAATGGGAAAAATAACTCAGCAGCACTCGCATATCTGTTTTAAGGGGAAATGCTTTGTGTTTCCTGATGAGTAGATCTGTGTTTAGAAGTTGTAGCTAAAAGACAAAATAATTGGCTTGACACAGAGCAGGCGATGTCATCTCTGCTTCTTTCATTTCCCGTATGAATTTGAACAGTACTTTCTGGGATCTGTATGTTTCTTGCCTTTAAAAGCTGTATGGCACATCGTTATGAAATTCACCAAAATCCTATAATGATATATTGGCTCATATTTGTGTTTTTATGTAGCCTTGAATTTCATATTTAAGAATTGTGATGAATATATGTCTAGATATCTTCTTAAACTCAGTAAACTCATAAAATGTAATTATTATAAATACTAAATATAATGTGTTAAAAATGAAATCAGAAAAATAAGGTCAACTATTGATGCCAGCTGGATTGGCAGTTCGGCTAATTCGACCACTCTCACAAATGGATTGCAGTCGTAAGTATCAAGCATGTTTGTTAACGATATGTTAGAAAAGGTCGGAAGCACAGAAGGAGATTAAATGGGGGAACTCAGTCCCTCTCACAGCTGGGGTTTTATGGGGGTCTATAATGACCCCAACAATGTGCTGATTCTAAAAACGTGTCTCTGGTCATTTGGTCAGCTCTCTTCATCAGGTCTTTTATGTTTTGTAAAAAAAAAAAAGCATCGTCGTAATGAGCGTTTTCAGAGCTTTTTTTATTTCTTGAAAATCTCATTTTCAGTTTACTGCCTTTTGTATGACCTCAGACTGAGACAACATGAAACAAAGACTGATTTTACTCTCAGCTATTAGTCATGAATTTAACTTGGCTTGTTGTCTTGATTTCCTGTCTTGGTCAATGTTACCAAAATTTATTTCTGATAACAACCGTAGGGGATTTTTTCTTTTTTTATTAAGTTAGTGGTCCGCAGTGTCCTGTGTTTTATTTACCAGTTCTTTAGAAAATATGGTCTCAAGACACCTTGTTCGGAGCATGGAGTCTGGTCCAAGCAGGCCAATTTGTCTGAGTGCCTATTTCTGAAACTAGCAGAGAGAATCTTAGACAGAGCAACAGCCTCTTCATGATGTGAAGCAGTGTACTTTAGCCAGTGTGAAAGGAAAACATGAACTGTTAGTCTTTACACAGAGGCATTTGTATTACATGAAGGCTTAAACACTCATGGCCTCTGAGAAGGAGATGAGAGGGAAAGCTTAAATGCCATATTCATCAGTGAAATGGGGACTTCATTGTGTCGGTCGCATAATTTGTTTGGATCTTGTTTTTGGCCTTTTCAGTTAATAATACAGAAACCCAGTGGACAAAGGAGAAGTATGCAGTCTGCCACATGATTGAGATTTTGGGGTTTCTATGGTACTGAAATTTCTATGGATGTTTTTTGCATTTTGTATGCCAGATTTTGCTCCAACCCATATCGTTGAAAAACAGACTAATAGCACAGGGAGGTGTTTTTCCCTTGCTTCTCTTCTAATCATCATCTGTTGAGAGAGAGAGAGAGGGGGGGGGGGGGGGGGGGGGTTGCTGCCTGGCCTTTACGACCCCTGAAGCTTCGACTGACAAGAGGGAACCTTGGGAAATGTTCGGTGTCTTTATGTGGCTTCTGCCATATTTCTAACCCTAAGCCATCAGCTATCTGCTATGGTTAGGATTTTTTCACCTGCACACACACATTAAATTAGCATTAACAAAGGTTTACAAAGATGTTTTATTTCAGCAAAGTAAGAATATATGCAAAGAAAATCCAAAATAGATCGGATACTATTCGGTTGAAGAGATGTCATTTTATTAAAAGAGCACTGTGTGGGATTTCACAAACATTTTATATTCATTTTAAATTAAAAAAGGCAAATGTTACCCCAAGCATGGCTTCACAGGAGCAATTTAAATCCCCCCCATGCAAGCCTG
Source organism: Scomber scombrus (assembly GCF_963691925.1). Taxonomy (NCBI): domain Eukaryota; kingdom Metazoa; phylum Chordata; class Actinopteri; order Scombriformes; family Scombridae; genus Scomber; species Scomber scombrus. Next base: position 18,480,087 of record NC_084990.1, read on the forward strand.
CAAAGCTCCAAACAAAAATATTTCTGAATATCAAACTGACAATGATGGAGATATGACTTTCTTATAGCTTCTTATTATTACTGCACCCATTAGACGCCCATTAGTTGGTACAGCTTAATTAATGTTTTGGCAACTCAGTGTTAAAATTCAGATTAAGCCTTAAAAAGTGTTCCTCCCAGAGAGCAATGTGCACAATTATAATTAGAAAATGAAAGTATTTCAACTCCATGTGACACCCTTGAGGAAATCTGATTATTGTGTTGCAGTTTTGTTTGAAGACTTCCTTTGTGCAGCAAATGACATTCTGCTTCCTTGCAACATGTACGTCCTACTTGTCCTCTGTGAATATGAGGAAGTCAGCTTCATTGACACTGGAGGATATCGCAGGGGGCAGAATTGAATGTTAGTTATGGGAGTCTGTGAGGTTTGAATGACTGTGTTGAATTAAACTGAGAGGATGTTTTTTTTTTGTTAACACAACCAGGAATTGTATGTTTCACTAATAGTGGAACATTCTTCTCATAACTTAATTTTAAACCCGAGTTATGTCCTTTCTCCAAAAGTATGGGCTAATTAATTCTCTGTGGAGCAACCCAGCTGGATTTATGTAATTGCCTGATAACCTGAAATTTGTGTTTCCGAAAATGTCAAGGCAGCTTTAGAAAGAAATAGGAGTTATTTCTTTTTAAAGAGATAATCTTTGCTCTATTGAACATTTTGTAACAGAGAAAAGAGTATATGAGAGACAGAGAGAAAGATAAGATGTGTGATAAATGTCCAGATGGATTGCCACATGTGTTTTGTGAACAGTAGTTTGATGAAGAATATCTAGAAATCTTTGTGATCTCTTAATCTTCCCCCTAACTTTAGAGTTTGTTATCACGACTGAAAACATCTTCCACTCAGAAATTTCAGTTCCCCTTCCCTCCCCCATCCTTAAGTCACCACCTAATGACATAATGACATATTTGGTTTGAGTGCCGAGGGGTTGAGTGGCTCTGCATCGCAACTCTGAATGCACTGCTTTATGTCAGATCCACCCCCTGAAGAGGGTGACAACTGTCTACTGTCCCAGTCTGCCCTCTGACAGCTAGCCCTTGTAGCTACCCCAAACGGCGTTGTTTGCCTCACCAAACCACTCTTTGTGTTCTCTGTTGGAAAAAGATCATCAACAGTGAACAGAGTGAACATTGACAGATCAGGCAGTCCTCCGCGTAGACTGAGTGCCACTGAGTCGGATGTCAAATTGCGTCTGCCGTTTTCTGTCTGTCAATATGGATTCTTTCAGTCCATTGCTCGCCTTGAGTTAAAGTTTTTATTTTTTTTTATTTCACTGTGGTTGCCTTTGTAGAGAACTGTTGTGTGACCCCTCTGGAGAAGGATCAGGACTGTGGTTCAGCGCAGCGAAATGTAGCGCCTCACTGCCCTCGAAGCCGGATTTGGAGACCTGCCTGCTGTCTACTCATGGTGAGTCATCTCTCAAGTTTCATGGCACTTGAACCAGCCGTATAAAGCTGTGAAGTAACATTTACAAAAAAACAGATGAATTGTTAACCTTGTGTTTTTGAAAGTGTAGCTACTTGATGCAAGGACAAGAGCACATGTACACCTTTTTAACATTGCTTTTCTGAAAATGATTAATTGACTGAAATTTCATCAGCCTCTTTTTGTGACTACATTTGACTACCTTTATTGTTTCTTTTCTTATTTTCGAGCCCTTGGAGGTCATACAGTAGCCAGTTGGGATACCAGCTTTTTAAAATGATCGTTTTACGTTTTAGATGAATTATCAGTCAATGCCATCTTTGAGTATTATCTTACATTTTAGGAAAATCTTTGTGGGTCTTAAACTTGTTAAAACATGTAAAAGAGAGGTGAACTTGCAGGGGATGACTTTAATATATCTAATTAATGTTTCATTATGCATATACTGCATGCCATTAAAATAGATAAAAGTCATTGATGTGTAGACATGTTGAACGTCAGTAAATTGACCAGAAATTGCTTATTTTATTCACTGTTTGCTATTTTTCTTAATGAATTTAATCCCAATCTTTGTCAGTGTTCGAGATAATTAAAAAGCCTATTTGTTTGCTTATCATCAGTACTGCCGAGTTTAAAGAGAGATATTTTGTGAAATAGACATCAGTTAGTTAATGTTCCGACAGCCCGCTTGAGGTATTGATCTTTTACACATGCCTAGTGGTGATGCATTTTTTTTGGGAGACGGCTGTTGGTACTGCAGAATGACTCTGCTGTTTATCCAGAAAAGCTCCATCACCAAGACGTAGATTCGTTTTGCCTGCCTCTCTTTTCATTTTGAATTTTTTTACAATACATGTGGTGAATGTGCCGTCATTTCTTCAAGAAGCTGTCCGTCAAAAAATAGTCTTATTTTTAAGAAGTGTCCCGAGTACTGATCGATGTGTCTGCTTGGGGCCATATGTAATTACTCTGTGACTGTCCAGCCATGAAATTGTTGTTTGGCTCTGAAATGGATCCAAAGTCATTCCATATAAAGTTTTTAAAGCCTTCTGGTGCTGCCATATTCAGAGTGAATATGACCATGGCAGCACCAGGAGTTGGTAAGATAATTGGCTCGACCAATAAATAAGGTATGTCGTTCAAAGCGTTCACCAGTGACCTCTGCAATTTCATTACCAGGTTTTTATCATGGTCTCATCCACACCCATAATGTCTGTAGTTTTAGCCGTTTAGGTGCGTGTCTGAAGACAAACAACTGCTGTCAGCTGTTAAAGGCAGTGTGGAGCTCGGCGGCTGCAGAGAGGTATGCACAGTGACAGTCGCTGGCTCGCATGTATGCAGCTGTGGCCTGTAAGATGCGGGCCGGCAAATGGAGTGGAAGAGTGGTCCCATTAAACTATGGCTCTCCTCTGAGAAAGAGGCTAACAGCTCTGAACGCCGGCCTCTTGCTCCCTGGCAGAAAGTGCTGACACAAATTTTTGTCTGACTAAAATGCCTTCTGACCGCATGACACTGGCTCTTTTCTTCCTCTGAGATTCCACGGCAGTAAAGCTGAGGCTACACAAAAGAGACACAGTCCGCCTAGGAGGTGGCATAAATTATAATCATACCATAAACTGGTGCAAAGGTCTGCATTACTCACATTTTAGAGGGTGAGGAAGGAATTTATTTGTTTGGGCAGTTAATTGGATTTATATGCATCACATTTTTTCTTTTTCTTTTCGTCTGCTGCACGCTACACATCCCGGGAAACAAACTAATTCTAGATTTCCCTTGTTTTGTTTAACAGCTTCACATATACAGTATGTTCTTTGACATGCACAAATCCTCATAATAATTCGTGAGAGCTTTGACCAGAGAAAGGCTGCTTTGTCCCTTTTGGCCTGCGGCGTGCATCTGTCTGATTGTGATTGACGTGACAAGGCTCCTGTGTTGGCCACTGGTGCGGAGATGCAAAATCATGACAGTGTCTCCAGGCACATAAAGTACTTGCATCTAGTCCTCCGATTGTGCGTGTCATCAAACGTGATGTGCTGTTAACCTCTGGAAATTTTTGGTTGTGGCGGTTTGCAGCAGTATTTTCCAACACGGAGAAGCTGTAGTTACTAATTTCAGTATGCCTCAGGTTCTTGTTACAGTAAAGCAACTGTATTTATATGCTTTCTTCCAGTATTATTTGTCATGCTCTGACCAATCAGATGCTTCGGGCTGTAAAGCTCTGCCGAGTGCTGGAGGCGACGATGATGAGAACGATCAGTGTTGTCAAGCTGGTGAAGGGGATCTGAAGAAGATGGTTGCTCCCCAGTGGGGCATGTGGGTGGTTGGCTCCAGCCCACAGCTACTGAAGGGGAGCCGTGTCAAATCTGGCACACTGAAACCCACAAACGCCAACATTGACAGCCAGTTGTGACGAAAACCAATTTACAGGCAGGATAAATTCTTTTCGAGTTGTGGGGGAGCTGTCCTCCCTGGCTTGCATGTTGTTGCTTTAGTGTTTTTTAGTCATCCCTGTGTGGTGGTAGGCAGGCTAGTTTCTCTTTAGGCTCTGTTAGAACTTGTATACACTGAAGATTTAGTGCAGATAAAACAAAATAGTTTATTTTTCCAAATAGATGGAATTCTCAAGGGATACGATGCAGGTATCATGTATTGTAACTTTATCTTGAATGTAATAAAGAAACTTAAGACTGAACGGTCCATTTATCTAGATGGATAAAGGCTGAGGAATGCATGGGAACCTTTCTATCTGCTCTGATTGTGCAGACGAGATATTGCAGCATGTGACATGCAAGTCTCTCTGTCTTTTCTAATGTAAAACACTCAGACAGGCTTTGGTTGGGTGCATGTGTGATACACAGGCAAAACACTCCACCACAGAGACCTGGGTTCAATTCCTGCTAGAGTTACCTCTGGTTTAGTCATGCATTCGAAAAAATACAGTTGGCACTTAAAGGTCCAGTGTGTACAATTTAACGGCATCTAGCGGAACGGGCTTGGCAGAATTGGAATATAATATTCAAAAGTGTGTTCTAATTTAATTAGGGAGCATGGCGCTGTAGTAGTGAGGCTGGTTTTGCATGTTCACCCTGTGCCTGCATAGGTTCTTACTCCAGGCAGTGCGGCTTCCTCCCACAGACCAAAAGAACATGCAGGTTAGGTTAATTGGTGGCTCTAAATTGCCCGTAGGTGTGAATGTGAGTGTGAGTGGTTGTCTGTCTCTATACCCTGTGATTGACTGGTGACCTCTCCAGGGTGTACCGTGCCTCTCACCCAATGTCAGCTGAGATTGGCTCCAGCTCTCCCATAACCTTCTAGAGGATAAGCGGTAAAGAAAATTAATGAATGAATGAATATTTTAATTAGTGTATCATCCCATGAAAATAAGAATCATTGTGTTTTCGATACCTTTAGAAGAAGAGTAGGTCAACTTCCACTGAGCCTGCCATGTTGCACCACCATGTTTCTACAGTAGCCCAGAACAGACAAACCAAACATTGGCTCCAGAGAGGACCCTTCTTGATTTTTGCGAGTTTCATGAACTCCATAGGTTCTCCGACACACTTTTACGGGGAGGGGGAGGGCTATTCAGCTGGCCGCAATCAGCAAATTCACCACTAGATGCCACTGAATCCAACACACTGCACCTTTAAGGGCAAAGCCAGTGAGGGATTGTTTACTTGTCATTGCTTTAGTTACTCCAGATGGTGGGTTCTGGGGTGGACAGCATGAACCTCCATGAACCTCGTCTTTTGATTCACATTGTTGTCTGACACATCTCTAAATACACTGCTAGTTTAAAAAGAAATGCTCTACAGTGCCTGCTGGCTTTTATGCTATAGATACAAGCTTGTCTAATTGTCATGCAGCTCATTAAAACATTTTAGGCTGGTGGCTTTGAAGCTGGACACATTGGTTAGCTCTGGACTCAGCAGCTCGTGATGGGAAGCAGCTGCATTGGGGCTTTTGAGCAGAGAATCGCTCACTCAGGGAGAAATATTGGAAGTTGTACATGAAAGGGCTTCGGGAAGCTGTTTATACAATTTGTCATATGAGGAATTCTGTGTTTGTCTTTTCAGTAGAGCTATGCATTTATTTTTTTCAGTAAGAGTAAAAAGGCTATTGTGTTAATAGATAAAGAATTGCCATTTGTGATATTTGCCATTTGCAGAAGAACATACAGTACCTTTATAACTTTGGCGATGCTAGTGCTCCTATGGCCGAGGATATTTTTAAATGTCACTTTAAATCCACTGGCCAAGTAAATGACTTCAATTTAACAAACGACTTTAATTATCCATCTTAAAGAAATGGCCTACCTACCTCAATTTATTCTGTGTGGTATGTGTTTGGAGATAATGCAAGACCACAATAGCTTGTAGGTATTTCTTACATTATCACCACTGAATGTGGGTAAATAATCTTTGGAAGGTGTATTGTAGGATGCAAGCCATTTCATAACCTCTTACAGCTAATTGCAAACCAATAAGACACGTCAAATCGCATTCTGCCAAGCCAATCATTATTTATCTCAATCAAAGTATTTAGCATAATTAATGTGTGCACGGATTGCTAATATGCCACAGACGCAGAGACAAACAGAGCCATCCAGTTATCATCTGGGCTTTTGAGGGAATTCTTTAAAGTGGGTTTCCTTTGGGACCATGTATGCACAGGTTTGTTCAAAATCAGCTCCTCCTCTCTCATCTCTGCCAGCCGTCATTGACAGCTGGGCCCAGCTAACAGCTGCCTCCCCCTCCCCCAGAATCCAATACATTAAAAAACAAAAAGAGTTGCCAGCCAGCGGGCTAAATAGGAGAGCAGATGATTTTGTTAAGCTACAATGAATTAGTGGGTGGTCCCTCTTTGAAAAGGGTCACAAGTTGTAGATTGACCTTTCAGTTCAGTTAGTTACACGTCTTAATTCTCAGTGTCCACCACGGTGAAATTTAGTACAGGTAAGTAGTAACAGGTTTGACAAATACGAAATTTAGTGGATGATCAACTGACGATGACAATAGTGACGACGGTGATAAAATGGACAGATTTGATTTGTTCAGGTTGTGGGCCAAGATTGGGTTCGAGTTCACATTTAAGATGTCCGGACATCTGTGATATTTACTTTAGCCAAAGCTTATCACCTCTCTGACACACGTGACATATAAAACCACCCACCTATAAACAGCACACATACATGTGGTGGCCGTTGGCAATTAGTGCTGACGAAGTGCTTGGCAGGAGTCCATTATGAGGGCGTTATCCCCTGGGAGGTCTGCCTCTATGAAATTCAGTGATGAAACCAAACCACGAGCATTCAAATTCACTTTTTCATGTTTTAGTTGGTTTGGGTAAGATTTCAAGGTTCTTTAAAACTGAACCGCTGAAGGTCAGAATAAAAGACATTGTTGGTATTTGGTGCAAACGGAAATTGACTAGGACACCACATAAGTTTTTGTTTTTCAAATCTCATTGTCCTCTAGGGAAAAATGTGTTTATGATTATGGGTTTAGGCACTTGCTAATTACTATAAGCTTAACAGATTGGCTTAACATAAAGATTGCAATTTCATATCACCTGCAATTGATCAACAGTATAAAACCCACTGGCTGCTGTGGCCTGAACTCATCAACCCTTGAGTGTGATCTATTATATGTCTATGGTTGTGTATGAATAGTTTTCTCTAACAGGGTCACAGAGAGACTATTTTTATACCTCCTTGCTAATTCCCATCACATCCCCACTATCCCTCCCCACGGTCTCACTGTTTTTTGCACTATTTACACTAAGTGTAGAAGATAGTGTGTGTAAGGCTGACACATTCTGTCTCAAGAGGGCAATATAACTTAGCCTTTTTCTTTTGCTGATGTTGGCAAGGCCTGGCTCAGCTTGCTAATGTGAATGGCATAAGGACTGACGAAAGGCAGACTCATCTGTAGTCCTGTGACCTTCAGCAAAGGTGAAGGCGAACTCTGCGTGTTTCCATCTGCAGTACACTATGGCTGTGCACCTTGGGATGATGAATTCCTTTACTGGACAAGGCTGAGAGATGCATCTTCTTTTTGCCACCTTAATATTTTTTTTATCTGATTGGCAGGATCACAAGTCTTCATCTCAGGGACACACATGCACACACATACAGACACGTGCCTTCTTGAAGTTGCGTAGTGAACAGTGTAGTGTGATGGGTGCTCTGCAGACATTATCAACCATGAGAGGATACACAACTGCCTTGTTTAAGTGAAATTAATAGGGACTAGACAGGATGAAGATGCCCTTTCTTGTATGTATAGCTCATTAGTTTCCACAACGGAGCCTCATCAACCTAAAACTCAGGGTTACACAAGACAACAACACAAGACAAATTATTGGAGAGAGAGAGAGAGAGAGAGAGAGTGAGAGAGAGAGAGAGAGAGAGAGAGAGAGAGAGAGAGAGAGAGAGAGAGAGAGAGGAGAGTGAGAGAGAGAGAGAGAGAGAGAGAGAGAGATAGAGAGAGAGTGAGAGAGAGAGAGAGAGAGAGAGAGAGAGAGAGAGAGAGAGAGAGAGAGAGAGAGAGAGAGAGAGAGAGAGAGAGAGTGAAAGACAGAGAGAGAGAAAGAGAGAGAGAGAGAGAGAAAGACAGAGAGAGAGAGAGAAAGAGAGAGAGCTTTATTTATCCCCAAAGGGACATTTCTGTGTTACAGCAGCTGTCACATAAATGACAAACACAAAAAAACATGTAGCTTACAATAACACACTTAATGAGGTGTGTGTTTGAATGACTCAATCTGTCTGACTGTCGGTCTGTCGGACAGTCAAACATTAAGCTTTAAAGAAAAATATTGCTATTAATGTGCAAATTAAGTGTAAAATGTCTATTGTCTATTGCACCTCTCGGCACAGAGGGGAGTCATTGTAGACGGCTATTGTGTTTGACAGGGATGACCTCCTTTAACGGTCCCTATTTTCATTGTCACACTCTGTTGTCTAACCAGAAAGTTGAGTAGGGGCTGTGCAGTGTTGTCTTTTATGTTGAGCAACTTGTGCAACATCAATCCCTTTTATTTTTTAGGACATTTATTGAAAAATCACAAATACAATATGTCAAGCAACAAAGTGCAACCAGTGCCTAAGTGACAACATTCACTTCTCCTCCCCCTGCCATTCCTCTCCGACAAAGTTCACAATTTACAGAAATGAAAAGATATAGTGCTAAGTATATAAAATGCAGGGAGTTCAGTCATGAAACTAATGAGGGGTCCCATTTACAACCGCTGTGTACACACGAAACACAGCCTGAAAGACACATACACCACTTCCCAAACAGAAGTTGTGATGGGACAATGTGTGCAGCCGTATGTAAACTCTGACCCATACCAACAAACATTTTATAGACAGGACATTGGTGAAGCCGATGGTGAGGTATTGTATAATGATTCCTGTCACTCATTTAATTTCACTTAATATCAAATGTTAATTATAGATCCACGTTATTCTAAACCTTCAAACCAATATGTTATCTGTACTTGTGCTGTTAGTTACAAGCCCTCATAAGTATACCTTTAGCACCTTTCAATTTGAACTGATACAAGCCAACTCAAATCTTAAATCAAAGTCCGCTCAACATTTCATCAGTGCTGTCTCAACCGGAGCGCAGAGGAGGGGATCAATTGAGGAGCAGCACAGCTTCTGCTGGAATGAATAATGTCCGGAGGTTCCAGGTTGCATGATTCAGGGAAGTCTGGCTTACCTTTCTTCGATATTAAGCTTGAATATGCTTGTTTCCTTTTCACCTCAACCACGTTAACTAACTGATGAACTTATCATCATTGGTTGTAGAAACCCAAGATAACACCAAGTAACTTAACCGAAACAAGCATAACTTAAAAATAATTGCAGAATAGAACACTCATAGATTTAATACTGTGCATGTATCACCAGGTCTGATTTTAGTGTTCATGTAGTTTATGTGTGTAAAATCACTGCACTGAACACATGACTATCAGTGGAGAGACACAGTCTTCCGTCTCCAGTCACCACCTGATACTCTGACTGTGTCATTAGAGAAAGTAAACATAGATAAATACAGTGTTTATCGTATTGTAGATATTGAGTGTGTTGCGTAAAAACTGGTTAACCTGTATCTGGCCTGCTGGAGGGTGTCCAGTAAAAACTTGAACTTGCTCCACAGGAATGTTTATTTAAGTTATATATGTTAGTTTTGGGTTACACACATAATTCAAGACGTCCAAAAATGGGGAAATGAAACAATAAAAGTCAGTTCATGGCTGTTGCGGTCCTTCCTCTGCAGCTGCCTGAGTGAAAGTAATGAGCAAGAGGGCATATACGCTAACTCTTGACACTGATTGGCCAGGCGTCTCAAGACAGAGAGACGCATGTAGATCAGTATTCATAAATGGGATTGGCCATTTATGACTAAATATGGGAATGTAGAGGGCTGGATATGAGGCTGATTCACATGCGCACATTTCCAGGTGAACTGTGATTTATGAATAGTTTTATAATTCAGATTTTTTTTGTGCATGCCATTTTTAGCATTTGTGCACATATACACTTTTAATATGGATCCTATGCACTGTTTTATAAATGAGACCCCAAGTCAGTCTGAAAGCACCTCATTGACTGCATGTAGGTCCATCAGATCAAAGCTCCAGCATGTGCCAAGAAAGGTTTTGACCCCTATCCAAACTTTTTCTCCCTCTGAGGTCAGCAAGCATGTGTTTAATGACCATGTTGCTGCCAATCACAGTCTGTTTGAGGACCATGGCACATCTAGTTTTCCACAGTTTAACACACTATACTGATGATCAGTTTCGAGTCGCCTGCTCTGATGCTGCTGCCCCAACAGATGATGAGTGATCATTCAATTAATAGCCATTAAAATGCATTGCTGCTAAAGTGAAAATGGTGTGGATGATTGCCAGAATCTCTAGGACAGACTGAGTATCATCAACTTCAGACTATCATACAATAATGCTTTATTTCCAAATTTCTTTGAAGCCAGGCTCATGATACTATGTGAGTGTAGGAGTAATCTGCCACTCAATCACTCTGTTCCTGAGCCACGTGATTGGTGCGATGGTGGCTGGACGTTAACAGACATTTATTGGTGGTCATCAAATTTGCCATCAGAGGTTAGTGGCCAGCTAACACTCTATTTGGGTCTCCATTTCACATGGTCTTGTTTGCGCTTTCAATCAAACGTCAGTCTTGCCTGACAGCAGTCTGATGGTGGGCTGAACTGGAAGAAGAAGTAATTTAAGATGTTTTCTCTCCTGCCCATGTTTCCTTTTATCTTTTAAACCCCCAGATCCAGATACAAAGTCACAAATAGCAACTCTGAAGGTATCATTGACCTTGTGAGGCACACAAATCTGATCTTTTCTTTGTTAGCGATAGCAGTATTGTATAGCTGGCTGTGAAATGAATAGCTAGTCTGGATGAAAAAAAGAGTACATTTCTAAAGGTGGAGATACATGTCACAGAACATAAATTAAAGGCCCACATCCCATTTGTAATGACAAAGCTGATGTTGGTTGTAGAGCTAAATCCTTTTTTGTTTGCCACATGCAAGACTGATTCCATAAAAAACAGTAGTATGATACATTCCTAGAACCTGTCAGCGCTTCTTTTTCAGTTATAGTAAGTTATTTGCATGCTAAAGGCATCTCCCGTAGAAACTATCTGTGCATGAGATGAAAAGAGATTAGAGAGGTGCTGCTAATTCACAGTGGACAAAGAAGTTCTTCACAGAGTGAATGTGAGCATGATGGCCGTGTACATGGTAATACAAGGCTGGAACAATGCATAATTCATTGGGAAATAGATTCATCTCCTATCTCAGCCAGTGTGCCTTTGCTTCAGTGAAACTCGGTATATATCCATGCCAATGTAATTCACAGACTTATTTCCCCAGAAATGAACAAAACCCAGGCCCTTGTCAACAATCACTTCTGACAATTGGACCTGTTTTCTTTTATCAGTCAAGTTTGAGGCAGACCAGTTGTAGGCAGAAACTCATTTGGTCAGCACCAAATGTCATTATCGGTACCCTTTGACATACATAAGCTGCACGGTCTCTTTTTATCTGTCTCTCCTTCTGACTGGGTGGATGACAATACCTTATTGATCTGTTCTGTTCTCGTGCTGTGGTTTTGAAACCATATCCATGCACTGAATGTCTGACTCTTTGCTCATACTTTAGGGACATGCTGGGTACATTGACTCCTTGTGGGTTTTCTTGATGTCACTTGCACTATCTGTAGATGCCATAAATAGAGAGTATCGCCTCATAACCTCTTTGAGAGCTGCTTGGAGCGCTTTCAGAAGAAATGTAATACACAGCATCGTGTTTCTTTCACAGACTATGCCTGTTTCTGTCTTACAACAGCAGTGAAGGGATTTTTTATTTGAATACCTTAAAATACCTTGATCTATTGTCTTTTTCCATGGTGATGAAACTTCTGCCTTTTAGTGCCAATTTTGGTTAACATTTTTTGTTTTAATGAAAAATCCAATAACTACACCCCACTCACGTGCTAATGATGGCTTCTGGGAATGTTTGGTTCCCCCTTTGTAAAGATGCAAGATGTAAAAGCATCACTCCAGTATCCCAAGGTCAGCTGGTGGATAGGAATATAGCACGCCTGACTTTCATACAGGAAACTAGACTTGGCATCCTGTCATAGACCTGCAATTAACAGTCGCCTTGGTTTAAACCATAACGGTATTTTCCCAAATATTTTACAGATTTGTCAAATTGACATTCTTGACGGGTGATCGGGTTGAAATGAACCTGTGCCCTCGTGACCAATTTGGCTAACCCCTTTCCCTACCTACTTTAATTTTCGACATAAATCCACTGCAAACAGCAAGATGAAGCATTTGACTGTAACTGAATTTGGCAATGCTGCAATACAACATAAGAAACAATGCCACTATTATATTATCTAGCTGCAAACAGTAATGCCAGTCAAAGCAGCTTTGCAAGGCAATGTCTGCAGTGCATTTCAGCTGCAAAGTTCTGTACAGTTAGATATTATCTTGCACACCCTCAGCATCCCTTTTGTAACCTCAGTGCCCTTTTAAGTTGGTTTAAGTTAATTTCAGATGAAGACTTTTGTAACTCTTCCAATTCATGAAAGAAAGCAACCCAAGGGTCCCCCATGACTTCACTCCACTTAGAAGCCATGCTAAGCCTATCAACCACTCAGCTGCACTTGATGCACAATAGCCCCGGGCAAGGAAGTCCAAGACTATCTGAATCTGCTACACAGAAATACAAAGTTAGTACAGGCCCTCGACAGGGCCAGTGGAAGCTTGCGCTAGTTGATTATTAGTGCTTCCCTTGAAGTGGCCAAGTCAACCCATTTGGGTATCATCTGAAGGCTGGTTATGTCAGGCAGACAGAACGGGCAGTGCAGAGGGAAAGAGTGGCTGTGAAAATTCTGTGTGAAACCAGCTTTAGGCTGGCACCGGATCCATGTGACAGCTGAGCCAGGAGAAGATGTGTGGGGATGTTATAAGAAAGTTATCATAGCAATTTAGTTTTAATTTGCTTTAATTTGCAATGACTTTTAAAAAAAAACATTCACACCTCTTTAAATCTTTTGATGTTTTTATGACAGCAAATCACAGTGGATATCATTTGGATTCACTTTACAGTAATCAACAATATCTTAACATAAATTAGGTTTAGCATTTAGAGAGCCTTTTCCCCCTTTCCCAATTATGAGCAGAGCTAATCGTGTTTTGTGGAAGGGACAAACAGCCCAGAGGTACTGCTAACAAGAATCAAACCCCAGCTTTTCCCCAGTGGTAGGTGATCATTTTTGCCCCTTCACCCTCTGTGCCTCCTAGCCACCGTGACGTCACCCATTGGCTTGTGGACTCCTGTTATAAAGCCTTGAGTTTGTATTTTGCCTATAGCCTTCTTGGGTTTTTGGAATCAGAACTAGAGGTGACCCTAACAGTATCTGCTATCTTGGTTAACACAGTGCATTTCTTGTTTGTGATTAACTGTGATAATGCTAATGCTAATGTTTAGCAAAAAAACAGGCTTAAAACCATCAAAACAAAATGTACTTACCGGAAAAAAACTGAACATCAACAGACTCATTAGAGGGTCTTTTAGTACAACCAGATACTGAACAAGACTATTTTAGATGACCTAAATGTTATAATTAACTTAAATGAACTGAAAACACACGTAAATAGCTACTGCTACAGCTACGCCCATCCTCTCTGAATCTGGGGTTATGCCACACATACCTAACCAGTGTTGTAACTGTGGTAGCAACTTGCCTGTGACGGCACCCACCTGTCACACAAAGTCGCCACACCCTTGATTATGTGTAACTTTAGGCCTTAATAAAATGGGTGAGTTTCATAAAAATTCACCCCAAATTAATTTGCCATGAAAGAGGACATTAGTGATAGAAAACAAAACCATTTTTTGTACTAGGTTGTAAACATGTTTATATCTGTTGTAAAGTTGGCCATTTTAACATGGGGGTCAATGGGGATTGACTCACATTTGGAGCCAGCCCCAAGTGGCCATTTCAAGATGTGCAGTTTTTGGCACTTATGCATTGGTTTCATTTTTCAGCCCTGGAGTTTGCCCCTTCAGAAATACAGGTACTCTTTTTTGCTAATTATGGTTTATTTCACTGTTTATACTTCATGTGAGAGGATCCCTTTGTGGTCGGTCGACAATGTTAACCTTTCTTACTTCAGCGTGTACAGACCACTTCTGTCTTGAAGTTGTAGCATTTATTCACTGATAAATAGCCTAAATTGGACATGCATTGCACCGCTACGTTCACAGCTATACTGCTAACTTCATACTCACCTCACCGTCACATGTGTGCTCCCTTTCTCTCTTGACTGCACACTTGCTACACACTCACACAACCTACACATTGAGCTATCCCTTAAAGGGGCTGTGCTACTTCTATAATACTATAAAAAGGATCAGTATGTGGATCTATGACGTTGGTCTAATATCTGATGAGTGAATTACGTCAGTTTCGGCCCCCAATATTAGTATTATTATTACATACCAATATTGGATTGGATCGGTACCAACTCCAATTTAATTTCATCGCCTGCCCAAACCAGAGACACCGGCTGATTTTAAATGCCTCAATCTCAATGCAAATGTGCACCTCTGCCAATGTTGATTAACTGCTGTTACTGGTCTTCGGCAGAATGACCTTCCCTCCTCATGTCATGACTCTATTTGCCCCTTTAAGCTGCCTGTCAAACACTGAACCATTCTTCCTCCTGAAGCTCTGGTCTATTTGTTTGAACAGGATTGGAGTGCTAGAGGCATACAAATGGGATCGTCTTAGGGGATTTATGCAAAACAACATTTTCTGTGTATTCTACAGACTAGATGATGGACATGTCTGTGTCATATGTCAGCAACAAAGATGAAAGGCTATTATTTAGATCAGGTTTAGATTTATCATTTCATTAATTCCTGGCACCTCTGGTCAGTGTGTCAATGCAGATGGTGCAGCAGCACTTCCAAATGGCCAGCAGGTGTAGCAGTGAGGTCTCAGAATAAAGAGGCAGGATGCAGACAGGGAGTGGAGGGAGGACTGGATACAGCAGTCTGGGATTAATCATCCTTCTCTCTTGATAGATTCAATATTTATCACAGTGTTTGACTTTCAGCATCATCAAATAGCCTCATCTGTTTTTAAAATGATCAACTTTTAAGAATGATTCCTTATGTGTTAACCTCATAAGAGTCACTGAGGGTAATGCTACTCTGTAGAACAGTCCCAATATTTTAACATCACAATTAGGAAGATGCTGAGAAGCTGATAGCTCCTGCTTGCTTGGAGCTAATCCTTCACACTGACTGCTGCCTATCAGCAGAGTCTTATATTATTGTTCACAGCACTAACCCAGCAAGAGTGACAGTGTGCAAAAGTAGCATATTCAAAACGTATTAAAAAATCAGAGCGCTGCTGCTGCGGTTGTCATTTTGTTGTCTGCAGACAAAAATGCTTTTTCATTAATCACTGACAAATATCCACTTCCGCACTGTCTGCCACTTAAAAGATTACCAAGAAAACAAGCAACTCAACTTTCAAAAACTGTGGTCATGCAGCTCTGAGAGAATAAATAGGTTTTTTGCATTTAGATGATTTATTTACCTCCATGGCCTGGCTTGGCGGGGAATTTTTTACACCTGCCTACATCCCTCACAGTATTTCATCCCATTATTTGGTCTTGCGCAGACATCGTCTAAAACAAACAGGGGAAAATAAAAGGCAATGAATTATGTCCTCCCTCATTTGGCTGTCTTTGACTCTGATAAAGGTTGACATGCTATTTCAGTCGCTTCCTTTGAATAGATTTGAACAAGAGGGTGAGAGGGGTCTAAGCTGGTTTAAACTGGGCTTAGATTTGGTAATGAAACTGTGTGCCAGTTGGCATGTGTAGGAGGACTTCTGTTTCCCCACAGGGAGATGACACAACCATAGCACATAATAATTCACTTGGCTATATGTGGGCCGTGTCAGTGTGTTGGAGAAGAAACACATTAAGCCCGACTTTGCCTGAGCATTATAGACCTTAATAGAGGCAAGTAGTGCTTACCTGCTCAGACCCACAACTTGTTGGCCCTAGTTCTGCTATATTACTTCGAAAGGTCAGATAAGCACTATCAGCCAAGCTTATAGCAGAGAGATGGAAGTCTTAAGTGAACATGTCACTTTCAGGAGCTTTCTGAAAATCAATTTTTTATTTTTTTTTTGGGGATAGTGGAGGGCAGATCAAATACATCAGGACTTTCTGTATACTCATTGCAAACCATTAGCCTCGGCATACATCTATAATACTGGCATTTTCTTCTATAAGCATAGGGACGTGCACAGTAATATTGTCTGTCCATTTACATTATTGGAATAGTCATTAACTGCCTGAAAAGATTCCTTAAAGTCTCCCCTCCCTTGTCTTTTGTCCCTTTTCTACCCTCCTCCCCCCAAGGGAACCTGAAACGTGTGCCAAATGTTGTCTTTGCTCTTTGGCATTGCAGTTTTATGGGTTTAGGTCACAGATGGTGCGCTGACATTGGGTCTAAATTACTGCTCATGTGTCAGTGGGGAGAGTATAGCGCTAACTGGTTTTCATAATGTGACAGTTCACACAGTCTGAATGGTATTCACCACTATAGAGTTAGTTGTGAGGTGGGAGGCGTTTTGTCCCGTTATTCGGAAATAAAAGTCATACTCATTTTGTGTTTTTTTTTACAAATGAATGCTGTCCTCCTTGCGTGACATCAGTGAGAGGTAGCCCAAGTCAACTGCACATATGTCCATCAACATCCAACATGAAACCCAAGGAAACCGATACAATCATTGTGCTGAAAAATGGCCTCGCCTGTGCCAGAAGCAACGTTGGACAATTTAGTCCCGAAGAACAGCAGCACTTCTGCGGGAGTATTTCGGGTTTGAGATGACAGATGTGCAGCAAAGGAAGGTTTTGTGCAAGGCCTGTCATGGAGCAATGACCACATCATGTGGCAACACCCCAAACCTATATCGGCACTTGAAAATGCACCACAGGCAGCTATATGATGAGTGTGTGGCCAAAAAGTCAACTGAAAGGCATATTTTCCTGTTGACCACATGGTAGAGAATATTGCCCATAAACTAAGGGAGTGCTTGTCCAGCTGGTATCTGAGAGAAGAGGGCCAGACGTGCATCGCCACTGATATTGGATCAAACGTTATCAAAGCTCTGGAACTAAATCAATGGACCAGGCTTCAGTGTTTTGGCCACAGGCTGCATCTTGTGATTGGTAAGTGTGTTTTTCTTTCCCTGTGTGTGTGCTTATTTACGAAACTGTTATTTTAGATATTATTCTATGTATAAGTTCTATATAAATTCTTCTTATTATTATTATTATTGTTTAATGTATTATTATTGCAATTATTACTATTACTATTTGTTTAGCTTATTGTTGTTGGCTGTATTGCTTTTTGTGGAGCACTTAATTATCTTGCTTGAAAAGTGCTGTACAAGTAAAGTTTATTATTGTTATTTTAATTGTTGTTAATACATTTTCAGTCGGAAAAATGCAATATTGTACCTTACATAATCAATTTTTTGGTTCAAGATTTGTGTTTCTTTTTTGTTTCTTAAGAAAATGCTGTGAAATATGATGCAATCAGGCGAATAAATCGGGCAACAGGACTTACAGGTAAACAGGTGGTTGGCTATTTCTCACACAGTTGGAAAAAGAAGAGCGCACTGAGTGAGGCACAGCAAGAGTTAAACCTGCCGGCGCTCTTCTTGATTGCAAAGTATCCAAGAAGATGGGGCTCAAGGCAGAGGATGATTGGGAGGGTGTTGGAGTAGAGCTGCTTTGCCTTAGGTTCATTCTGAAGAGGGGAAGATGTGTCACCTGGTCCCCACTTGGCAGGACACTGAGTTCCTCGAATCAATCAACAACACCCTGTGTCCTCTCTGGTTTACAGATGGCCTCTCAGGTAAAGCGTATGTAAGCTTGTCATACCTGAAGCCG
Source organism: Scomber scombrus (assembly GCF_963691925.1). Classification (NCBI taxonomy): domain Eukaryota; kingdom Metazoa; phylum Chordata; class Actinopteri; order Scombriformes; family Scombridae; genus Scomber; species Scomber scombrus. The sequence goes on from NC_084990.1 coordinate 18,498,109, forward strand.
GTCCTGCATCTCCTGAGAACATCCATTCTGACTGATAATGAGGATGACACAGACTGTAGCGACGCAATAAAGTCAAGCCCTTGGTTACACTAAGAATAAATACAGAGATCCAGCCACACAGGAGCTTCTGAACATCATTTGTTGATCCATTCGTTAATTAAGATGAACTACATAAGCACAGATATCAAAGCAGTTTAGTGAATGCACTGTCTGAAGATCTCTTGGACTGGTAGAAGGTGCACAGTGTTAACTTTCCAATGATCAGCAAACTGGCTCGTAAATTCCTGTGCATACCAGCTGCAAGTTCATCAGAGAGGCTGTTTAGTGCTGGAGGCGATGTAGTCATGTGTCAGCATTCATGTCTGAAACCTGTAAAAAGGTTGACATACTGGTTTTCTGGACCTCAATGAGTGAAGAAGAGTTTTGCACTTTGTCCTACAGTGGCAGCCTTTGTGGGGAAAAACGTTTACAAGGTAAATGCTGGTTAACCGCAAATAAATGTTTTAGTTGAATGTGCAATATTTAGATATTTTGTATACATTTATTTTCCTATTTCCATTATTATATCTAGTGATCACTTTTTTGATAATTATTCTGTGGTTACAGCAGTGTGCAACATTTAGATGCTGCTGCTGAGCATTAAGTGAATGACCGTCATGTGTCAATGTCAGACATTGTTTACGTCGTTAAAGGTCCTGTTATTATTCTATTTTTTGGTAATTCTTTTTATTATTACATTATTTAACTTAATACAGTAACAGCTTTTGTGACTCTATGTTTAATTGTTCTATCTTTAATTGTTCTTTGTTCTCTGCCAATTAATAAAAAGTAATAAATACATGTTGGAAACAATTCATATGTTTAAGTTCTCATCCTTGCATTAAAATGTAGAGCAGCATATTTTGGTGGTATCGCCATCACATGTTTCAAATCTATTACAATAGTGAATATTGAACTGAAGCTTGACTTTAAAATCAAATCGCAATACCTATCAGAAAAATCACACTTATATATTATCCCCAAGTTGTTCAGCCTTAATTATCAGTACAAAATATGAGAGACTGTGTAAGAAATTATCTGGTCACTTGATGAAAAGACAAAAATATGTCTGCATTTAAAAAAACAAGTGATGTTAACTAAGACTCCAAAGGTGCATTTTGTTAAAACAAAACTATCACTATCTTAAAATTCTGCAGTTGCGTATAACGACTATCAGCATCTAAAGATAACATTTAGTGGAAACATTTAGTGGTTTAAATCTGTTTCAGATTCTGGGTGAATTAAGCAACTTTATCATGGTGTTTTGTTTCAGGCTGCAACAGCAAATTGTTTTAAATTGAATACAACTGATTTGTGCTTTCTGTAGGCAACAGTGGCTGAGGCTCATGAGTATCGTAGTATTAAGAGCCAGAGAAATGAAGCTGAAATAATAATAACTGATGGCTATGACATAAACTTTTATCTTATTCATTTAATTATCTAAAAGACTTTTGTGTTACAGTGTTGAAAAAAGTAATTAAACAAAATTGTATTTGTTAGAATTTTGTTATTAATCTAATTATCCATATCTGACACATGTCTAATAGCTACTAAATATCTTTTTAGTACATTAAACTTTTATACTTTTGCTATGTGACAGTATTCTTAACAGCGATTAAAACAAAATCTTGTGTTTCATGTGATACTCATAGTAAAACTATAAGGAGGTATAGTGCTTTAATCTTGACCACCCTAAAAAGTATGACTGATCATACCTTACTTGTATGGTGCAGCCTGATACAGATATCACCGCCTTCCCCTGCAAAGCAATGGGCGCAGGGGCATTAATCTAGATTAATAAATAATCTACTGCAGGCTAGGAGTGAAACTTTGTTACCAGCAGCCTTAAGTGGTTTCTGCATCGCCCTGTGCTACTCTCACCTTGTGAATCGGGCTCCGACACTTCCCCTTATTGATATCAGTGTGATTTATGAAACTCTGCTCCCCTGGCCATCCTCAAACTAGAGATGGGAGTGTGATTTATCCCTGTCTGATGCTGCAGGGTGTCTACTGCTGGCAAGATGAGAGAGAGTGAGGCTCTGACTGCACACGTTTCCAGCCTGTTTTTTTCCTGTGAATATTATCTCTGCTGTGTTTAGAGATGCACCTCTGCAGCAGAATTTTGTTTTAATGAGCAGGTCCAGCTCACTCTTTCTCGGTGAGCCCTGTAAGCAAAACCGTGTATGGAAACAAGTGGATGAAATCACTGGATTGTGGATGACTCAGCTTCATTTATATAGCTGTTTAAAGAGAACTATTCTGAAACAATATTTTCTCTACCCCTCCTCTTATTTGATTAAGGTCTGACATTTCATGTTACCTGGTCAGACGACCGGATTCTACGGTAATTGCTCCAAGAAACGTGCGTCCCTCGGGGCAGTGTCCATTTGTCGTTCTCAGATTGTTGATGCCTTATTTTGTTTCGGCTGCTGAGGGATTTTCACTCTTGGCTCTGACAAATAGTGCTGTACCTTATTTCCTATTTTAAGATAGACTCATATTTTTCAGGAGAGATTAGATTTTGCCATAAATTTTCCTTAGTCATTCACCTCCCTGAAAGATTTTAATTTAATTGGTAGGCCCTAAGAAATTGCCTGTTAAAAAAGCACTATTTCCTCCCCGTCAATTTGCAACTGCTGTAACTTCTGCGTTATAGGTAATCACAGTAAGAGCACTCCCATGGGAAACGTGTATCCTCGCTAATTTTATGATTGTGTCTGTATGGTTTCCTCTGAGATGAGTTTCAATTTGGAGGCCAGGGGTAACATGAGATAAATCCTATTGGATGCCCTGCAACGCTGGCCTTTGCCATCGCTGGCCCCATTAAGGGATACTTTATTGATTGTAAATAAGCTTTGTAATTAATGGAGGGTCACAGCAGTTCCCGGTCCAAGCTTAAACTCACGGGGAGACATCTGCACCTGCTGTTAGCTGGATTCCTTTTATGTTTAAAAATTTAGATGGTGCTTTGTGATTAAAAATGACCTTAATTCATTCGACAGGAGGGTTGTAATATGAAGAGACTTAAGCTTTAATCCTCTAATAATCATAAGTCTGGTTTCTTAACATTACGCCATGACGAAGCAATTCTTCAAGCAAGGCTTATAGCTAAAGCTACATATTAAATGACAAAAGGCTAGTAATGCAGGGCTGAGTTTAAAGCCTCTAACAAAGGTATCTGTCCAACTCGAAAGGCATATTCTAGCAATATTTTGTTAATTCAGCCTTTGTGATCCACGCTTACAGATGACTCAAGCTGTGTCTCTGTTTTACTTTTCATCAGAACAAACAAGTGCGCCGCTTCGGGTGACCAGAGCAGATGAAAGTGGCTCATCATGCAGGGCTGGTGAATGTGCCTTTAAGTGGTTTTTAACACACTGGAGGAGCATTATGCCTGAGCTGGGGAAGAGCCTGCGATGGGCTGCATCCGCTTACGCACATTATCTGTGAGAGCATGCTGCTTCTTGGCTTCCCTTCACAAAGGCCGGTACACAGGGTCAGAGAGAGTGGGAATGAGAGATGTGTATACTGTACTTACACCCTCAGATGAAACACTGCTTCAGCAGTGTATATGGGTACATTTTTGTGTGCGTGCCTGTCTCTTATCTGGCGACCTGCAAGTCTGTATGTTTGTGTGCTCACTTGCCTACTCAGTATCCTGTCCTCTAAGATTTCAAACATTGATTGCCTCCTCTAGAAACAGACAGCCATCTCTCTCTATTTTCTGCTCTGGCAGTTAGTAAACGGCTATAGCCTTGCCTGGTTAGCTCACCGCTGTACATATGGAAACAGATTTATCAGGCTAGACTGTGAAGTACTCTATATTTCATCCTTCATTTAGTCCTTTCATCTGCATTGTGGAAAGCTGACTTGAAGCTACAGTATGTACTGTACTTACTGAGTCATGGCTTTTAACACTGTGATTTACTATGATAATCACAGAATGCCTTCTGGCCTATAGGCCAACCAGACCAGACATAATTAGCTGCTCTCTGCTCATATTTTATGCTGAGGTGAAGTTGCGGTGAGTTGCATGGATATTGCGTAGATGCCCCTGCACAACCTTGGCTGTATCTCAGGAGATGAGCATGCATGCCAATGCATCTGACCCGATGCCATCTTACACACTCTTACCACTGTCTACATCTTGTCATGGGAGGCTGCATGATTCATACCAATGAATGGGGTTTCAGACAGAGAGGGGGACTTGCATGGTTCCACATGATAAAACAGTCCCTCATTACTGGAGTGTTTATATTTTATATGGAACAATATCTTCTCAGTAGGGCTGCAACTAGCGTTTATTTTCTTGATTAGTCAGTTAATCAGTTTGTCTATAAAAGGATTAAATGTTAAAAAAAGAAGAACATTTTTTTTTTCTGAGGGCCTAAGGCGATGTCTTGTTTTATCCTATCAACAGTCTAAAATCCAAATATATCCAGAAGAGAATCAGCAAATCCTTTTAAAAGTGACAAAAATTATTATTTAGTCATCAAAATGTTCTGTTGATGAACTAATTGACTAATCATTGCAGCTCTGCTTCTCAATGGTAGAACATTAAAATTAACAGATTAAAAGTGTTATTCTAGGGGAAGTATACTTAAATATTTCTAGATGGTGACTAACGGTGTCAAATCTGCTTCTAACAAATAAAGTTGGCTTGTAAAGGAAAAAAAAAAAAAAAAAAAAATCGTAACTGTTCCCGTCAGCCCACAACAGGATGTAGCCATTCATGGCATGTGTCACCGCTCAGACACCTTGAACTCGCACCGCGGCCTTTGATGTGACTAATGCTTTTCATCTATCCGCCCAGTAGGTGTTAAAGATCACTTGTGTCAATGTATCATAAAGTAGCCGTAATGATTGCTGTGATTAAGCTGGCTTTTAACTTGTCATTTCCCACATTTGAGGATGACTGGAGTGCCAAGATCGACATTGCAAATCAGACATTTGATGTAGCAAAAGTGAGGAAAATAAAGAAGGGGCAAAGGTATGACATAAGACGATGAAAGGACAAGCAGGAAGATATATTTGAAGGTTTTTATATTGGTAACAAATCCTATGATTTCCAATTACAAGCTCAAATAGCAAACCCTTATTTCTCTGTCAATTATTTATACTAGTATCACACAATTACTGCTATACTTACACCAGTAAAAGTGAAATTACATCAGAAAATTACCCTTTTGCATTAACAGGATGATATTTCAACCGGAAACTGGAGTGAAGTGGCCATGCTTTGTTACATGGTTATACATTTTTTTTTACCCTTTATCCCGCATGCAATTTAACTAATTGCCTGTAGCATTAGTTAATTCACTGCCCCAGTTCAGTAGCCAAGACAATTGTATCAGATTCTGATAATACATTTATAATAGACAATCCTGTAGGATGCTCTTTATACCATACTGTAGGGATACCGTAGGGCTCTTTCTACTCCAGCAGATAATAGTTGCATCAGGATCTGGGCCACACATTACACAGAAATATGTCAGGCTTTCCTCGAAGACCCAGTGATTCATGTCAGGGCTCATTTTTTATTTAAAGGAACCTGTCAAAATGGCTGGGTGACACCGCACTGCCTATCATTGGAGTTAAGAAATATTCATATTTATCGTCAGTGATCCCTTTAAATGAGAGCGGTTGAGAAATGTTTCAACTGGTTTCATAAGCAGTGGAATTATTACTTCCTGTGATAGTAACTGAAGTTGTCGATCTGAGCTTACATTAAAAATAGACCACTAAAAAAATGTCATAACTCTCATTTGCACTGGCCTTAATCTGACAGTGTTATTGGCTTGGGAGAGGAGTTGCTTTCAGATTTGTTATTAGATGTATGTTTATGTCCCAAAATCATGATCCTCAGCTACTGTTGTCACTAATATCCTGCAGACGACTCTCTGACTAGCCAGTCAGTAGCAAAAATGATATTAATTCACCATAAAAAGATAGTCACAGTGGACAGTGTCAGATAACTTTTTATATTAACATTCTTCTGCTACATATTCCCCTCTCTAAATTGTCATAAAATAATCAATTCATCTGCTTTTTACGCTGCGTTGTGGTCAGAAAAGCAATGTCGAGATAAGACTTCACAACCCGCTTCCTGTCTCAACAGCATCATTTTTGAAAAAAATAAGAGCTGCACATTATGGAGGAAAATCAAAGTAGTCATTGATGGATAAATGTCATCGCCTCCACAAATGAACAGCACAGCTGGGGTCATCTCCAGAGAGTATCTGAAGTGATTTGAGGCCGGGTCTTGTCTCATTTTTGCAGCTGCAGTGGCTCACCTCAATTTTTCCTCTGGTATATTTGTTGTTGTTCAAATTGACTTTTCTTTCTGTTCTCTCTTTTTTTCTTCCAACTGGAGCCAAACTCCAAATTGGCAACTGCCAGGACTGCACTCAGTTTTCAGCCTTGTTGAGACTTATTGTAGACAGCTTTGTTGTACAGAGGAAGGCTAGCCAGACAGAACCAGATGAAACCAAACATGTCTTTAAAAAGTATTGCCTAGGTTTGGAGGTTTTGGAGGCGTTAGTGCAGTTAAAGGTTCAACTCATCTCAAAAATTAGCATAATCTGCTCGTACAGTTGAGTTTATGCTTAAATCATTAAGCCTGATTTAGTGGAGACTGAGCATTCATCCGAAAACCTGAAGAAAAATGGCTAATTTATTAATCAGTGAAGCCAAATACAGGTGTTGTATGGCTCAGTGTCACCTCACTTTCCATGTCCCTCAGTGTTATTATATTATGATCCTGGAAGACTTACAGACCCCCTCTAAAGGTTCAGAAGGGGTTTGGGGGGGATAATGAAAAACTTGGGAGGTGGCTTTTTGAGAGCTTTTCCATGTCCGCCTGTTTGAGGTTTCTTTTTTTTTATTGTTATTGTTTGGGTCCAAAGCTGACTCCTCAGCTGGAGTTTGTCTGTGAGGCTTTGCTGAGTCACTCCCAACTAATGGAGAACATCTGCTGCCTTCTGATGCTTTTTACTACCAGGAATCACAGCAGAGATATGTCTGCCTGTACAGGAGGGGAGGTTTGAAGGATTGGGGAGATGGAGTGGTGGAATTAACGGGATAGAGCAAGCTACAGCCAAAAAAAATGAAGACAATCTTATGGTTTAAAGTGTTCTTATCTGTTATCATTGTAACCCCTTTTTTGTGCTGAAAATCAAACCTCCACTGACTAATCTTTAAATACAGAATATCCTTTGCATTATGTGTACCAAACCTCCATCCAACATGCTCTTCAAACTCTAATGTAAATAATTCTTTGTGCATTAATATCTGTGTCTGAGCTTTATTTATTTGTTACCCTTCCACATCATAGCTTTAAATCAGCATGCCTGCAAATAGCCAGAATCGCTCTATGAATTTGATTTAACTGGGTTTTTTTTGCTTATTCTTCTCCCTTTTTTCATAATCCAGAAAACATTTTGATGGACAGATAAGCCACCCAGTTAATATCTTTATGTTGACAATAAGGAACGGGGCGGTTGTGCCTCAGCAGGTGGAGCAAATCATCTGTTAATTGCAAGGTTGGAGGTTCAATCCGTGGCTCCTACTGTCTACATGCCAAAATATCTTTGAGCAAGACACTGAACCCCCTTTGCTTCTCCCTGGTAAAAGTGCCTTGCACATTAGCTCGCTACCATTGGTATCAGTTTGTGAGAATGGGTGAATGAGAGGTGAATGTAAACCAACAAAAAATTCCCACAAAAGTAGTCGCATCTTACTTTCCACTTTCCAATGATGTGTTTCACTTCGACAACACTATGTACAAAAACAGTTGAATGCAGGTGATTCTTTTATGATGGGATGTAGTAGTAAAAGCACTGGTGCTTCCTTTTATTCTGCCCTAATAATAAGGAAGCCTTTGATCTTGTACTGTGATAACCTAGATACGATTATATACAGGACATGGATGGGATTTCCCCCATTTAGGTGTTTGCTGACACATAACTTCCATTCATTTCTTTTGAACGTTACGTTTCCTCTTCACTTTTAACAGTCTGCCTTTGTTATGTTGCTCTGATCTCCTCGATAATGCTTTTAACCAATTCATTCCATCAACAACATCAGATCTAAGAGCAGACAGTTGGTCAGACTGCAAGACTGCTTTCAAAAAATATTAATATGTATTGTCTTCTCTTTCCCCAACAGATTTCTCTGTAGTCTAGTCCAGGGCATCTGCTGCAGTCATGTTTAGGAACAGCTTGAAGATGCTGCTGACGGGGGGGAAGGCCAACCGCAAGAGTCGCAGCAGTGGTGAGTCTGTCTTCTCATGCCAGCCTCAGACAATGACGCATCTGCCTGTCAGCACACAGAAGGTGTTCACTAGTTCTGTGGGTGTATTTTAGGAAGCAGGAACACACAGCTTGGATGATAAAAAACATGTTTTGGCTCCCAAAGACTAATCTATGACTGCTAAAGATCTCTTAGAACCTGTTTACTGCTTAAAATAGATCCAGGCAAACTCATCAATTCGGCTGTTTGAATAGCTGCACCTCCTGTAGTGAGAACACCAGTTTTTCACTGGTACTCTTAGCATGCTTTGGTCATGCTAGGTCATGCAATTCCTATTACCCACTCACAGCAGGATGTTCCTGAGCCATCCTAGATTGTGAGGCCTCTCTTGTCACTATGGCCACAACGTGACGGGTTCAACCTCCTTCAAACCTTTCTCACACCATTTCAGTGCCTCTATAGCACCTGATTCACCGTTTTTTGTCACTGGAGGATTGTTTCACTGTTTTCCTGCCTTCTGCCATCTTATAGATAGCAGCTGTTTAACTTTCCTTTGTTGTGGTATCAGCGCTGTGATGAACTCGTGGTATTAATCTACTTGTTATGAACACTCAGCACATCCTACAGCTGTTTCCCCACAAGAGAACCACTTTTTTGCAGTTTGGGTGAACCTCAAACCTCTGGATTTCATACTGAAGCCATGCATTGTTTTCTTATTGCATCATACATTGTCATTATGGTTGCTAACAACATGGCGCGGTGCAGATATTTGTGCCTTTGTGCATGGCAAACTGTTGCACATTGCAACACTGGTCAGATAAAAGACAGTGGTCATGTTATTCTGAGGTCCTCCGGTAAAACCACATGGAACCTTTTGTACCTACACACGCATTACCGTCACTCAAGCATCATAAAGCTCTCACTTAGAGGAACAGGGCCTTTGATGTGGTCGTAATCCCAGCCACAAGCAATGCTTAAGAGAGCCTGGACCGTTCATTTTGAAACGGCACAGTCGCTCTTATTTGAATCTAATAAGTTTCAGGTTATTGCCAGGGCAGTATAACAACCTCCACTCTTTTAACTGTCTCTCCAGGACAGGGTCTTTATTACAGTGGGAAAATGTGCCTTCTAAGGGCTTTCGTCCAGCTACCCACTCGATTTACGCAGATGAATTAATTTCGTAAAGCTTGAAATATCTTACAGTGTGTTCTGTCATGTCACACCCTCTTCTCTTGACTACTCTGCTTTAAAAGACATGGTTATAAAAACCCAACGTTTGAAACACTTTCATAATGGCTTAGGAGGCTTTTTTTGCAGTTTGATACAATGAATTTTACCAAATAGGCCACAGAATGTATTTTTAACCCTTTATTTTTTTTTTAAGGTGTCTAGTAGCATTCATAAGCCTTAGCTTTCCCCATATTCAGTTTTTGAGTGTTATATTGCTCCTTTAATTATGGCTAGTCGTGAAGAGAGGCCCAGCTTTGTTTCACAAACATCATTGTACTTTTGACTTCTTGGCATATTATCCATCTTGTTTTACTTAAACTCTTTTGTCCTCATGGATCACAGGTCATCTGAATGCTCTTGTTATCTGTCAGCTACTGATTATTACAAGAATGGCCATGACTCGACTGAATAAAACACGTTGTGATAAAGCTTTTTATTTTTACTGTTACAGTCCACTAACTGCCTATTACAACTGTCAGTGAAATCACAATTTTGTCACAACATAACCATATATTTTGGCAAAATATGAAAAAAAAAGATTAAATTGCTGCTCCAAACTATTTCATTTTGGAGGGAAATAATAAAGACTCAACTGTGAGAAACTGACTGAAAGTAATTTAAGCTGTATATATATATTCAGTATTGCTTCTGTCAGCTCATTCACTTAATGTATATTGTTATGGCTTTTACTGCAAGGCTTTAAGGCTGGAGTGAACCTGCTGCTGACAAACCTACCTCCCTATCTGCCTGCAGTGTGTTTGTGTATTTATGTGTGAAGTGGAGAGTAGACCAAGCAATAGCCCATGACTGTAGTATCCTCCAGTGTTTTCATATCTGTTCCTGTCACTTTGCAAGGAATCCATTCCTCCCAGCACATGAGCACCGCTCTTACAATCTGTCTCCTCCACTGAAACATCTGTATCCTGCAGTTTCCCACACTTGTATGTACATGCTTGAATAGGCGTACACATGCACATACACACATACTGCCACTGTTTTCAAGCTTTATACTAGATTAAATTAAATTATACTTATAGAAATCCAAGAAATATACAAACACACAAACACACACACACACACACATACAATTAGCTGCTCCATTCCTTCCAAGGACATTGGAAGGACTGTCTCTAGTACCCCTGACTTATCAGCTCCTGACAGACAGGGTGCGCTAGAAAGCCACGTCCCACTGCTGCTACTGGAGGAGCACCAGGCTCAAAGAGAGGACAAATCTGCTCCTCTGTGTGGCTGCTGAAATTGGTCTGTGGTTCAAATGTGAGATGACGAGATAAGGTGATCGTCCTCCGTGTTTGATGCGGTTACAAGGGAGTTTCTGGCTTCAGGAACGCTGGAGCTCCAAAGGGGAATAAACCCACTAATCTGCAGACGGCAGATGAGGCTGCCTCTTCTTGATCTGAGCTGGAGAAAACGTGTGAGCCCCAAGTTACTAAGCTGATGAATGGCATTTTAAAAATTGAATAACACAGATAAGCTGCTGTGATTGCAACCATGCGGAATTGTATATATCTCTATCGGGACACACTCGGGGAAAAGGGTGTTATCTCCAGGGAAACGACATTGTGTTGCCTGTTTTAGCCCAAGACAGTATCATTAATAGTTGAACGCTGTAACTTCCTGCCATTCTTCTTGAATGGCCCAACCCCGCTGCGATTAATCAGACGTCATTCAAGATCTGAAGGGGATGTTGATTTAAGAAGATGTATAATCGCACACCCTGAGATTCAGTCTTTTTACACAAAAGGGGCGAATGTCTTGCAGCAGCACTATTATAGATATCAGATACGCGTTAGATTTACTATAGAGACCTTTCGTAAAGACGTAGATCAGACTTCAACCAGTGTATGTATGTAAGCCTTCTTTGTGACAGAGCGGCCTATTGTTGCTGTTGCCTGCGGCAGTTCCATGTTCAACTATACCCGTCTGGAAAGCCAAAATGTGAATGAAAAGGAAAATGTCCCCTCTTGGTTTCGGATATTGTGCCCTAGCTGCCTTATAAAGCAAAAACAGAGGGAATGTGGTGGTGTTTACTTCATTTTTGTGGTGTCATGGGTACATTTTGACTCCACCATTTTCGTCTGGCTCTTGTCAGGAGGGGTGGAGAAGTGGAATCTAGACTTGAAACAAAGTCAACAGCCTGACAGTGCAATTATAGTTTATGGCATTGGCTGATTGGAAAATGAGAAATAGGGTTGAAAGGTTGGAGTGTCTGGACAAGGAACTGTTGTTTGACTAATTACCACTTGGAGAGATGGGCTTGGGGCATGGCAGTTGAGATGTGGTTGACGCACATGTGCACACACTCACATCGGGAGTTGAAATTAATTTGGATTAACAAGATTTAGCTCAGTGGTTGAAAGTATTTTACAGTTATGACTTGACTGTTATTTTTAAACATTTAATAGGATACTGAGACACCACACCCATGTTCTGTCCAATGAGACTCATTAAATCTATGTATGATTTATGCATACTAATAGCTGGCAAACAAAGTTGTGAGTCAGTGTTGTGCTGTTCATGCACTAATATTTGTGAGATTGATGATTGTACAACTCATTTGAATGATCCAGAATTGTTCTCCGTAGATTGAGGAGGGCTCTCTTGTCAAACATTCTTGTTCTGCCCTTCTTCTAACCCTAACCCTAACCCTTCTTAGATTGAAGATTGCTGCTAGCTTTTAGTTTACAGCAGAGAAAAAAGAATGGATATACAAACCTCTCATCATTTTCTTTTCATATCAAATGTAGAAAGTCGTTATTATACCCCAGAATGCGCCGCTTTCATTGCGTCTCACAGCAAGTGAAGCAGCCACTTCACTCTCCTTCAGTCAGATGTGGAACGTTCCAGTAACTCGACAAGTCTGAAGGCAGCAGGTGCTTGACAGAAATCAAATCGGTCCCCCTAATCACAGCACTCTAATTGATGGCTCATTTTCCACAGTGGTGGAGAAATCTAATTAGAGATCATCAGATCAGCAAACATGCTTTGAGCTCTAAGGCATGAGGAGTGACACAACAGTCAGGCCTAATGCAGTGAAAACGTAATTACTGTCAGTCTTAAACTGCAGATAAGCCCACCTGCACTTGGCAATTCTAGTATAGTCAAATAACAGTTTATGGCTGTATCTAATGCTTATTTTCACTATTGATCTATCGATTATTTTATCAATTAAGCATAGTCGTTAGAAAATGGTGAAAAATGTAAATCAGTGTTTCCCAGAGCCCACGTGATGTTTTCAGATGTCCACAACCTGAAGATATTTAGTTTAATGTCATAGAAGATTAAAGAAACCAGAAAATATTCACATTTGAGAAGTTGAAACCAGAGAAAAGATTGGGTGATTAATTTAACAACAGCATCTATGTATATGGTTAATCAACTAATCATTGCCTTTACTTAAAAAAAAGTATGGATCAGTTTACTTTTGTTATGTTTTCTGTCCCTGTTCACTTGCCATGTTTGATGGTTGAACAAACAAAGAGTTAACTTCCCGGATGCATTATAACATTTTAAAAACAAATTAAAAACTAATACAAATTCATTTTACATGACGAATTGCTCCATTCTCAACGACTTACAAGAGATTTAAAAGATTCTTTGGCTTTGTCTGCCACCCACACCAGACAATGGAAAATCAAGCATAACAAGATTTTTGTTCTTACATTATGGACACAGGATGCTAAAGTGGCCCAGTATCACAGCCATTATGATGCTGCAGTTTTACACACTCCTATGATTCCTCAGCTCACATATTACAAACATATAATTACTGTATTCCAAAGATTTTACGGTTTAAAAAGATAAATGCTTTGTATTTTTTTTGATCTTCTGGTACACTAAACACTGTTAAAAGTTGATATTTTGAAACTTGAAGGTATGGACTACTGAAAAGAAATTCATGGTATTTCAGTTCATTTAAAGCCAAACATACCATTGCTATGTTTTGGAAATATCCTATTAAAGGAGAAACTAATATTAAGAACCATGATTAAACCCTCTGTAGACTCTCTGTTGGAGTTGATGCAAAACTCAAATAGTTATAAAAAGATGTTGTTAGTGGACGATTTGTGTTTATTCTCATGTGTACTTATATATTAGTCTATCATATTTTTATGGTTACTTTTTAGTTCGGATTTTATCTGTTGGGTAGTTTTGTATTTTAAAATCTCATAAATGAAATGGAAAAAATGTAAATGCAGATGTTCCCAATTTACATATATATTGCTTCTTACATGCAAAGCAAGGTATGGAATATCCAGTGAACATTAGTGACTGCGCTGACTGCATAGAAATGAATCATTCCACCTAGTATAATATTATCAGATCGATGTAAGAGGCTACAGGAGGAGCAGCAGCGACAGCTTAACATGAGCTGATTCTGGCTGATCTCCACAGAGCGACAGATTGGCACCTACTGCTCCACAGAATGTCCCCTTCCTTCCTGTATTAATGAACTGAGTGGGCGAAAAAAATGAATGGAGTGATTTTAGTGGTCCCAGGTCATGTTAACACGTGGGAACACTGTACTCCTGCAGAGAGATATCGTATTAAGCCCTTCAGTTGTTCAAAGATGGGACAAAGCTTGGGTCAATGTAAAGAGATTATTTTTCTTTCTTATTTGCCTTTAATCTTTCTCAAATTGTGGGGAATTGATGCCTTATTTGTATTCTTCTGAGATTTGTGTCTTTCTGTGGCCATTTTTGAGTGTAGCCTCATATTTGAACTTCTTTTCAACTCACGCTGTGCATTAGTAACCCTTTCTATGTCTTAATTCCCTTTTTAAATGTGAACATTGAGAAGCTGTGTAAACACAGACGGTAACCGGCAAAGCAGACAATGAATCCGCAAATCAATATGGTGCACAGTTGCTGAGAGGAGATTTGACCTTTGGTTACTAAGGACAACAGTCTGATGTCTACAACCTCCTTAAGCTTCAGCGCAACGTGTCATTTAGCTTTCCATCTTCAGCTGTTGACATTTATTTCTGAGGTGCCTTTATGTAGCGGTGACTGAGCACCTCTGCAGCACCAGATACCGCCCGCCACACTAATATTTCTGTATCAAGGATCTGCACCAACAATGTGAAGCCTTCTCATTTAGAGTATAATCAGTCTTCTTTATCAGAGCTTGCAAGATAAAGTGTCATAAAGTGCCTGCTTTTGGCTCTACACTTGGTCCCTTTGCCCTCAAAATTGTCTTGGATATGTTCCTCTACTCTACAGAAAGCTTATCATTTATAATACCTCAAAAAAGCTTGGTATGATCTGTGTTTGGTTTCCTTTGCTTGTCAAGACTGCCGATGAAGGGCCCTCAGTCGGAAGACCTCATCACCCTCCCATCTGTGGCCTCATCAGTCTTCTCCCAAAACCACAAAGAACAGGAGAAGCTGCTTCTCTATTAGGGTCGTACACAATATAACCGGTGTCGATCAGGTGGACAACACGGTCCCCAAGGCTGCCAGCATCATCAACAGGCACTTGGTAACCATGGCAACAAAGCTGTAGCGAAACGAAAGTGTGCTGAAGGTCAAAGACAATCCAGACGGACTGTTGAGAGGGCCGGAAGGCCGAGAGACGACGTGCCCGAAGTGTCAGCGTTGGCACTCTCGTATCTTGTGGAGTGTGGGAGGCACTTATGGGCCCATCGTTATAGTTCAGTGGTGCCTCTTGATGCACATACTGCCCTTGTCATGGCCACCCATGTGCCTCTTCTGAATGACCTCCTTTAAGTCCTTAAAGCTTGTGATAGTGACAGCCTGAAACCTCTTCTAGGATCCTTTGCTCTGAAAGTCAGTAAGTTTGGGAAGGGTGGTAGAAATCAATATCATGATATGGAGTTACACTAAATCCACTTTTTTTGAGTTAGTAACTCATATGTGCAGTCGCTCACTTGTACTACAAATTGATTCCAGTCTCCATGGCCCCAAAATATAGTAAAAGTCAATATTACATTCAACCTAGAAAAACAGAAGTTAACTCTTTTTTAAATTCTTCCTGAAGCCACAAACGGTGGAAATCAGTGTATTACATATTGTATTTTTCTGATATTGTGCGTCATGATGTGGCAAATGTGTGCAAAAGCAGGACTTAAAGAACTAGTCAACAAAGTGACAGAAAACTAACTACTAAAGCAAGTAATTTATCAATAAAAAAATGCTTAACGCTGGATGTTTCCAGCTTTTCAAACGCGAACATTTGTGAGTTTTCTCTGTTTTCATTTCTCATATCTTTGTAGAAAACCATATATTATATTGTTGTGTAATATATTGAATATCTTCAAGTTTATAAGACAAAACAAGAAATTTAAAGCCATCAACAATTTGTGACAGGCATTTCTTACAATTTGTGACATAGACTGAATCATTAATTGATTAATTGTCAAAATAATTGAGTAAATGATACAATATAGGAAAAGCTAATATATAGTACCGTATGTATGCAAAAGTCAATATAAAATAATACAATTAATGTGTGATGCATTGAACATCAATGTATACTTTAAGTAAAATTTGCTTAAATTCTATCTTTTTGTAAAACTGTAATCATTTACAGCATCCTACTGAAACCTGATAATAATATTGATTAGAGTCTTACTGTATACACTTCGTGTGATACTTTGAAGAAAGCTTTAAAGACATCACACAGTTATTGGCTGAATAGAAAACACAATACTCTCAAGTGCATTCTTTGCTGTAATAGCAGCTACTCACTGCTGCCAATGGCACTCAACTGCACATTGTTCCTTTTCTATCGCCATCGTCGCAATAATCATAGTGAAGCACATCCTCTTATGGCTTTTTGCTACAGTACACTCTGATGTGTGAAAGATGGCGTGAATCATGTCTCGTTCTGTCGAGTCACCTCGTCTGCCTTTGATATTCAGCAGTTCTGGGTTTGATTGCCATTATTCATCTGTATTGAAGGCCCGATGCCTAAAAATCAGCACAATACATGTTGTTCTTGCAGTGTTCTGAGTAATTTCACTCGGCGTGTAAAAGTACAGTGACATTTAAGTGGAGACCAGCGAAAGAGTCCGTAGCTGTGTCTCTCTCATGCAGCTCTTTTGTAAGGGGAACCGTGCATTCCTTTTCGAACAGTAGGGAGTGGGCAGCATGATGCGTGGGTAAAGAACGTTCGTCTAACCTCTCCTCCGCTTTCTGATCACAACGTCAATAGTGGGAACTCTCGCTTTTCGTTCACTCCATCTTTCCGCTTTCCTGTTATCCCTCTATGGCCTTTTCCTCCTTCACATTTCCTCACAGCAGGTGTCGGTATGGTCTCTCGCACTGGCTATGGGCAGGAAATTGTACAGAAAATTGGACTTTGATGGTGTATTGTAATGTGAGAGCAACTGTTGCATCTTCCCGTCTGATACTTTATCCCGGATCTGTGTCAAATCTCTACTCTTATGTCCCCTGTTGACAAGTTGATTAAAGGGCTGTGTTCATGAAGTGTGACTGATATTTAGCAGTTGGTGTTACTGTGACCTAGATATGGTGTCCTTTTTTAAGGTGGCAAGTGAGCTGGGATATTGCTGACAGCATTTTATGGTCATGGAAAGTGATAGGCCTTGAACATGTGATGACTGGTGAGAGGTTTCATGTATGTATTTGCTGCTTTCTGACCAGCTGGGCATGTCTCTGTAAATTATAGTGAAAAGTGTCTTATTGGTGGTGGAAAAAACAGCAACTTTTAAATGTTGGGGGACATAAAAACTGGGTGAAAATCAATTCAAACATCCCTTTTAAAAAAAATCAGTATCTTTCAGTGAAAATTGGTAACAGACGCACTACATCTGTTTTCTGGATCTTTTCATGTAATGCCACCATGTGCACTTGAGGGCAGTGTTCAAGGTTTAACTTTAATGTCTTACTAGAGGACATTTGTTTTGCAGCCAGAGTTCATATAAACACAGAATACAAAAAGACAACAGCGACAACACATCAACGCACAAAACACAGAGCTAGAGCGGGGACATGGAAATTCATACCAAGTGCTAACGTGTAAGGGAAGTGCAAGGAATGCAGCCAGTGTGCTATTTGCCATTAAGCATATTAATAGTACTAGGAATGAAAGACACATGAAATCTTTTAGTCGTGCCCCCTGAAAATTACATCCTGAGGGCAATAGCTTAAACTCCCTCTGGCAGTCCAGTATAGCATTAGCCCCCCCAAAGGACCTATCTGTTATAAATGACCAAAAGCTCAGCCTGACTCCTCTCTGAAATCTCTCCGGCTATTTTAACAAGACTTTTAAGTCTCCTCTGATTGGACACATTTAGGTTTTCAAACCAGTAGGAAAAGTTAAAACAGATTGAATGAAAAATCTGTAAAAGTGAGTCCTCGAGTCAGAAGAAATAATAAAGGAATTTTTCACAAAAGTAGAATTTGTTGGACCTTTTTGGATTTAAAATACAGTTTGTTATCAAGAACAGTAAACACATATTTATAGCTATTCACTACAGTAGGTCAATGCCAACACTTTTTATCACAATTGGCAGTGGGCTTGGTGTTGACTTTCTGAAATCAATGATCACATCTTTGGTTTTTGGCAAATTCAGGTGAAAAGAAGGCGAAAAAATTAATTACACCAAGCCACAAAGTCATCCACCACCGGGCCATAATCCTGTCTCCTGAAGGCAAACTTTAGGATGTGTCTGTTCTTATACTGTAGCTACTGTGACATTCATTAGTGTATAAGATGTAAAGGGCAATACAGCAAACTTGAGGGAAACTGGTGGATGAGTAGAGTTGGTAGGAGAGAGCATTGTTATCTCTCACACACAGTGACCTATCAGTTAAAAAGTTCATAATCCAACCAGTCTGGTTAGGATTGAGTTTAAAATGATAGACGAACCTCTCTGCAAGCAGGAACTGCTGGAAGGTATTGAATGTTGAAGGGGAAATCAATCAATAAATCTCAAAATCAAACTCCAAATGCTGGTACAGAAACTTTGACAGTGTAACAACAGCATCTTCCACACCGCTATCAAGCCGGTACACAAATTGTAATGGATCTAGTTGTTTCCTCAACCTGCATTAAAACCTCATTTTTGGTAAGCTTCTCAGATGACTTAATAGCTAAAGAAGTCAAAGCTACTGGCCTGAAATCATTTAATGCTTTAAGGCGTTTTACTTTTGGCTAAATGGACAACGGTGGAGTGTTTCCAAGGCTCTGGGACTTTCTGCAGCTTAAGAGATTGTGTAAAAATATACGGAGCTAGTCTGCACAAGTTTTTCAGTACCTGGCCACAGATGTTGTCAGGTCCTGAGCTCTTAGTATGCCTGAAGAGGTTTGTCACTTTCTTCACATCAATATCAAAGGCTGGAGAAGCTGTAGTCTTTTCCCTTATCTCTTTCATCTGTGCAGTAAAATCATGATTATCGAATCTTTGATTAAAAGCCATTTAATTCGTCCAGCCAGGTGTTTATATTAATTAAAACCATCCGCAGTGAAACACGTGTCACAGTTATCCTGAGATCCTGTCATTCTGTTCCAGCATTTTTCCATTTTCCATGACAGATCCTTAATGTCTTTGGAAATCCGTTGTTTGTTGTTGGGAAAAATCTTAACTTATGTGGCAGGAATCACAGTCTTCGCAAAGAGAGATGGAGCACCATGCAGCATCAGTAAATGTATCACTGTCAGAGGAGTCCTCCTGAAACACTGACCAATCTGTGCAATAGAACCCCCCCTCCCCCCCGGAGGGCAAGATAACTGCCCTCAGTCCAGACCTTGACCTGCCTCATAATAGTCTTCTCCCTCCTCTGCACATATCTGTACACAGGCAGAAGGTGCACAGATTTATGACTGAAGGAACCCAGTGCATTGTCCTACTTATTCCCTTCTAATGGAGCTCTAGCATAGATGAAGAGTTTTGTTGAGATGTGTTGGGCAGGTGACATATTGATAAAAAAAAGTTTCTTAAGATTGCAGTGACTAAAATCGCCTAATATGATATTTGGAGTATCAGGAGAGATGAATTGCAATTCCCGTGTCACTTTAAAAAATGTTGTCAGCAGCAGATTTGGTGTCAGCCTTGAGGTGAATGTAAACAACAGTAAGGAGTAATTGGGGGGAACTCCCTCAGGAAGTAAAACAGCCTAACCAACACAGACAAAAGCTCTATGTCAGGAAGGCACAGCCGCTTTCTAACAGTTACAGTACTGCACCATCTGCAGTTGATCCACAAGCATAACCCCCTTCCCCTGTGATTCCTGTGTCACCTCACTGACCCAATCCGGCCCTAAAGCCACTTATATCCAAAGTTAAGTCCACGTCTTAGTCCGTGAGCCAAGTATCTGTGAATCACATAAGACAGGCATCCCAATAATCGCATAGATCAGAGGTCACTAATAGGCGGACCGCATTACAGATCCGGACCCAGACGCCGTCCTCTCCAGACCTGTATCTGTTGAAATATTGAAGATTGTTAAATTTTGTCTTAGCATTTCTATTTTAACGGTGCAGCTTCTCCAGCTATTATGGTAAAAGTGGAGCGCCTTTTTTATTTTTCTAAAACTAAGCACTTTATTTATGAAGTACAATCAAAAGCTTTCTGTAATGCACTTTATTTTAAAATGCCATCTTTATTTGATATAAACATAGAAATTGTATTTACCTTCTTTTTTATTCTTATTTTATTTATTTTATTATTTATCCCACAAGATCTGTGTAAATGCTAATAAATGAATTCTACTGTATTTATTTGACAGTCTACAACTTACCCACTAGACATAGATGCTGATTGAACTACAATGCTACTTCAAGGTACTGAAAAATAACAGACATTATGATGTTCTGGACCTTCCATTGAGGACATTTTCACAAATTGGACCTCAGTGAATTTTAATTGAATACCCCTGGCATAGATGGTTGACATTTCCTTGTATCTCGTCAATCTTTGAGGCACGCCGCCTTTCATTCTTCGTTTCTTGACATGAAGTGATTTTCCAAAGTTCCCAATTAATCCCATTCCCAATTAATATTTTCCTGGTTTTATCCATCAAAGAGTGTATGTGATTATCCATGGACTGGTGATTCCATTGTAAACTTGTGTGTGTACTTGAATGTCTGGGAATGCTGGTAACTCCAAGCAAAGTTCACTATTGTAAAAAGTAGAAGGTACAAAATGAATCCTGAATTAACTCAGAAAAAAAACTAAACAGGATAGAACTCACTTAGAAACAAACTTTTAAAAACAAACTTAAAAACAAACAAATGACACGAGGTTCATTCATTAAACCTTAATGTACAGGAAACTAAGAGGACACCAAAGAATGAAAACCAATGCAAAGGTTCCTAAAAATTAATCTTGATGTGAAAATGTTTTTGGAAAATAAATAAATGCCCCAAAGCACTCGGGGAGCACATACCTCTGCCAAGGCTCCAGTGCCCTCCAAAGTTGTTAAATGCACCTAAAACTAATGTAATTACTTGTTCCTTGGCCCATGGCCTCACTCTGCACTAAATTTAATTTAGATCTATTAAAAAGCTACAGAGATGTGCTGCTAACAAACAGGAACAAATGGGACTAAAAACATTACGTCAATCGTGAACGTAAATGTCTTTGGATTTAATACCATGTTAGCTTTTGTGGGGCTCAACCCAAAAATCCTGGCAGTACTATAAATAAAAAAGAAAGTATTACCAATAAAGAATTACCAATTTGTGTTAGATTTTAAGTATTATAAAAAATACCCAATTTTATTTCATTTTAGAGAAGGATTGAAGGTGCAGTGGAGTGTGAATCTCAGGTACTATTGTTCCAATTTTGTTCTTAAAAACCGAAAGACATCCTTTCCTGTTTGAATCACAGGGCAGCAGATACACTTTGACATGTAGTTTAAAATTTTGGAGGTGTGTATCGCAGCATCTCTGTAAACCCCCACGAGCGACTGTCACCCTGAAGACTCCTATCTGCTTCCCAACACAACAAGACAATGTCATGAATCTTCACAGTGTTTCAGCCGTGACTCTCCGATGAGCGCTGAGCACCCCGGGTTATTATTTCTTTAAGATATCAGAGCTCTTAAGATGTCACTTACATCGCTGTAGCTCCTATTCATATAGATTAGCATGTAGACTTATACAAATAGAATAAAATGAAGAGGTCATTTGAGACAAAGTGAAGCGGTGACTAAAGCCGCTTTCCTTCACCCCACTCTTCTACTATCACGCCACTATTGATGTACAGTTGAAAGGAAACATATTTAATTTGTACACAGCCTGTGAATGCCCACGCTTTGCTTTTCATGCTAGTGCTGCATTCAGGGCCGAGTAATAGTGTAACTTAGGGCTGAATGATTTGAGGAATGTAATATAGCGGTTTAAATTGTGATTATTATCTGTAAATTAAAAGACCTATATTCAATATAGCCTACTATAGCATGAGACTAATAATAAACTTCTTTTAGTTTGCGATAATCAGTGGTTGGCGCCTAAAACATTCACCTCCTGCAGCTCATTAGGGCGCTGTATAATTGTGTAAGTTATGATTTAAATATGGGCTTTGGAAATTTGCATTCTTTCAAGTAGCTATTTGAATATTTACCGGAAGAAATGATGTTCACAATATTGGTTCAAGTGGAAACGGGAAGAGCTGTCGTCATTTGAGATTGCTGGCTTTGAAAGAGTTAAGGAATTCTGCTCTGGCTGAAAGAAGAGTGGGGAGGATGAGGGAGAGTTACTGCTGCCAGAGAAGAGGAGGAGGAGGAGGAGGAGGAGGGAGGAAGGTGAAGAGAATAAGAGCTAGAGAGAGAGAGAGTTGCCTGTCTGCCTGTGATTGTGTGTGTGCGTGTGTGTGTGCGTGCGTGTGTGTGTAAATGCGCGCCTCAGTGAGTGTATGCGTACTGACACCTGGCGCTCTCCCTCCCTTCGCTGCTCACATTGTGGAGAGCTCTCTGCCTGTCTGGGCAATTCTTTACCTCTCTCTCTCTCTCTTTCTCCCTCTCTTTCTCCTTTTATTCCCTCCCTCTATCTTTTGTCCTCTTCTCTCTGCCTTTTTTTTTTTTTTCTCCTGCGTTGTTTTTTCCTCTCCGTGAACCCTACGATCTCCTCCTTTTGTGTAGGATCCCCCTTTTACTATGATGCAGGATTTCTATTGCCTGGGCTGACGAGGCACTCGACTGACAAAGGTGAGCCGGATGAATCGTAGGGGTTGGAGGGGGTGGGTGGGGGGGATGTTGTGAGGATGGGTGGACGGATGAACAGATGGGTGTATAGGATGCGGGAATGTCTGGATTCAGTTTTGAATACAGGGAGTGGTGGAAACTAGCTTTGGGAAGGAGACGCTATTCATCAAGATTCAGCTGTTAATTGTTTCTCAGGATTTTTGGTCGCAAGTCTGAGCAGCTCTCGATTTCAAAGAAGCATCTGTGTGCGCTCTGTGTAGGTGTGTCAGTGTGTACTTTGAAAGGTGAAGGTGTTAAAGTGGTTTGATTTAAGAGCAGCGTTTGACTGTCTCTGTTGTTTTTTTTTTTGTTTTGTTTTTTGACTGGTGTCAGCAGCTTCTGTCAAACTCCCGGCTGATTTGTTTTTCTGTTGTGGCGGCTGCGCTTAGTGTCACCTTGACCCAGGTAGTGGGGCTTTCACAGCAATCAGTGTCTTGGCCGGCATCATGCCACACCTTAACCAAGGACTCTGTGGTGTGTGTGTGTGTGTGTGTGTGTGTGTGTGTGTGTGTGTGTGTGTGTGTGTGTGTGTGTGTGTGTGTGTGTGTGTGTGTGTGTGTGTGTGTGTGTGTGTTACTAGAGATACTGAAAATAAATATAAAGTGAAGGAACTGGAGAGGCTGACAGATGCCTAATAGAAGAGGGGGAAAAAACAATGTGAGAGACAGGAACGAAAGATCAAGTGAGTCTTAACCGTGATGCACTGTCTTCCTCATGTAATATCTGTCTGTCTTTACGCCCTCAAGTTTATTAATAACACAGTTTCCCCTACTTGCTGTTGCTGATTGGTTTCCTCAAAATGATGTCTTTCATTTTTCACCTTTTTTTTTTACCCCCCACTCCATCTACCTCTCTATCTGCCCATCCCTTGAAATCTCTTAACTCTTTCTCAGACATTTCTCTTCATGTCTCCATGCTCTCGTCTCACCTCTTTATTATTAATTAATGAGGCTGAACCCTCAGTCAAATTATGTCTGTGGAACATCGTATCAAGCTAGCACCAAATGCTTATGGCATATTCTTAGTCTTGTTTACATACTATAATCTTAGATCAGGTATTTCCTTATTTAAAGTCTAATTTTGTTGAAGGACACATTTCATTTATTAGTACTTGGATCTAGTTTTGGAGTGGTTATGATAAGATTCACCGAGGTCATTTTTTAGATTTCAAAACAATGCAACATTTCTAAAAAGAAGTTAAAGGTGGCAAAGTTCATGGGTATTCAGACAGGTTGATCCAAATGACTGCATTTACATATAAAACTGAGAGTTAGCACACCTTAAATGATCTCAGACTCATCTCATCTCGTTATTTAGCTAGATGACAGTTTTAACAATCGCCTCGCTCATTAAATACTTTGCAGTCTGATGTAGCACCACTGCTTGTTTCTTGTAAAAGCTTATAAAGCCTTGTAGTATATTTAATAAGGGTTGAATCATGTTATGCTATTTCATGCAGTAGGTGCAGTAGGGAACCTATAAAGCTACTGGAAACCCTGCAGTGTTTTAGTTAGTTACTTTTGTTGTTATTGTGGTTAGCATGAATGTGGGTAATACTGAAGACTGGGTGTTTTTGGAAAAAAAAGGTTTGAAGGTGTTGAACAAGTGCTGTTTTGGGACTGAAAACCTTATTAGTGTTATACTGAAATATTTCCCACGATGCCAAGGCTGCTCACTAGTCATCTACCTCCTCTGTCACTCTTCCTTTTCTCTCCCTTTTCTCTCCCCCTCACTCTGTCATCACTTCACTTACTGTAACTCTCTTCCTTCTTCCTCGCACACTCGGTTACTCTCTCACCCACCCACTCGGATATTTCTGGAGAACAAAAGGAGAGAGAGAGAGAGAGAGAAGAGGGAGAGGGAGATAAAACAGTAAAGCAGGGAAAGGCTTAATGTACCAGCCCTGCGTAGGCTAATGAGTCTTCACCGCTCCATCCCCTCTCTTCCTCCCATTCTCCTTCTCTCTCTCTCTCTCTCTTTTCCCTCCCCCAAGTCCCACCGTCTCCATTTATCCACATTGTCTCCGAACCAAACTTGTCCACCTTACTCCTTTCAGGTTCTCCCATTAAAACTCATTTCCCTCTTCATCTTTGTCTTCTTCCATTCATCACAGCTGCTTCTGTTCCTACTCCTCCATCTCTTTTCATCTCTTTTCATCAATCCATGCCCCTCCAACACTGTCATCACAGCTTCTTTTTTACATCTGTATCTCCTTTTTTTAATTCCTTCTGGAGCAGTTATTTCCTCACTCCCACTCATCTTCCTTTTTTTTTGTCAAGTCCCACTCATTCTACCAATTCATCATCATCCATTTATGCTCATTATTACAGGTTTTGTCACAACCCCCTCACAATTTATTTTTAATAATTTCCTTTTTTTTCACCCAAATATCTTCATCCATTCCACCCTGTTTCTCTCCAGCATTATGTTTCCATTCATCAATATTTTCTCTTCCTTGCATAAAACACTCTAACACACTCACAGACCCCCAAATCCCCCATAAACAAAACAGCCTGCTGAATGGTGCATTTGGCCGTGACAAATATGAAATAACTCGGTGGTGGCCAATTTAATGTTTGATGCCACGCAGGACTTATCAGGCCCCTCTCCACCGCGGCATCCTGTTGTTTTTGCCAGTCGAGAAACTGGGCTTTCATTGTGCCTCTTGATGTGGATGGGCTCATTATTGCTGCCCTCAATGCTGTGTGCCTTTGAATAGCAGGAAGTTCCTTTGCTAGCTGAACATACTGAGGGATATTGTGTTGCTTCGCACCACATGATAAAGGCAGCAGAAGCACAATGTTGCA
Source organism: Scomber scombrus (assembly GCF_963691925.1). Taxonomy (NCBI): domain Eukaryota; kingdom Metazoa; phylum Chordata; class Actinopteri; order Scombriformes; family Scombridae; genus Scomber; species Scomber scombrus. The sequence continues at coordinate 18,523,624 of NC_084990.1, forward strand.
TAAGGGAAGCAGCGGCGGCGGCATTTCGGCTCACTTCACCAGAGCTTGTAATTGCGAGGACCACAACAGCGAGGCGTGGACTTAAAAACCCACGCCAGCTGCGTGTCCAAATGCGTTCGGCGTTTGACGGCAGATATCGCGCTCGTCTCTGAATTCAAAACTACAGTCTGTACTTGTGTGTCTGACTGTCTGGTGCTCCCCTCCTCCTCCTCCTCCTCCTCTTCCTCTTCCTCTACAGTCTGGGGCAGCCATGTTTGCCACTCTCAATAGCTGCTGACACTTGCTGGAGGGATGGAAGGACGGGATTTATCAGGCCTCCAGATGTATTTATGTGGTTTGACAGGTCTGCTCATTGTGTCACGCATGTGCAAGTACACATGGAATATACAAGCACCAAAACATAACAAGTACTTCCCTACTAGTGCTTAGATGATTGAACACATGAGTTGATTGAAATAAAATTAATCTTATACACTTTTCATGATCGGTTAATCAATCATTCATTAGCTCCAACTTCTCAGATGTGAAGATTTTCTGTCTTTGATCAGTTTTATCACTAAAATTTGAATGTTTTTGGGTTTGTTCAGATGAAGCGATTTGAAGATGTTACTAAAGAGCTCTGGGAAGTTGTGGTGGGCACTTTTTCACATGCTTTTCAACATTTTACATAGACCAAGCAATTATTTGATTATTTAAAGATTCAAAGTACTTTATTTTTCATTGTTACAATAACAACGAGACAGCACAGCATCTCTAGAAAATAGGCAATAAAAGTAAGGAATTTGCAAAACTAAATAAATAAATGGCACCATACAAGACTTAAATCATGGAAAAGTGCAAACTTTCCGAGATGGCGGCGCGCACAGACAGCAGCTCGGAGCTCTCTAGATCGAGTATTGAAAAATGTATTAATTCATTGATAAGGAAAGTAGTCATTAGGGGTTAGAGGTTGGACCTTATTTGTTTGCTTCCTTTTTTTCACTATCTAGCCTTGTTTGTTGAAGATTGTCACCGAGGCAACTGTTTGACCAGGTTATCTTTTTTTCCCCATTATGCCAATTAATGCCAGACTTTTATTTTATAGTTTATTTAAGCTCACATGTACTTTTAAGCAGCCTGACGGTCAGAAAAGCTTGGTCCATGATCTGTTTGACTCCAAAAACAGACTACCTGCTGTTATCATACCACTGAAATCACTTTTTCCACTTCACAACAGAGCAGGTCCCACTATTAGCAATTATTAACAAATTAAATCCTTTTAATCATTTCGAAAATGTCCTGCTAGTTTAGCGTGAGTGGTTCAGTGACAAACAATGAGGCCTGCACCCAAACATTAGGTGCCAGTCCAAAGGCAACACATGAATAATTGATGCAAAACCAGCACGCTGTATTTGTCAAAAGCAATACACGTCGCCCCCTCTTTCCAACACACACACACGCACACACACACACGCACAAGCACACACACACTCTGACCTATATCCTGGAGTATGTGACATTGTTTTTCTCCATCCATATTACAGATCTTCTACACTCTGTATTAAAAGTGCTTTCTGTTTAAATTCATCTTCACATCAGCTTGTTTCTAAAAATTGAGCAAGTCCTAAAATGTGTAAAATGTATTAGTTTTCTTTATTTAAACACACACGTCGTCTAAAATATAACATTTCAGTCATTTAGATTAATGGAGCAGCAGTAAGAATCATGTAGCAGCTACAGGTCAAGTTAGGACGTGCACATTTGAACACTTTAAATATAGTCCACATAGACAAACAAAGCTTGTAGTTGTCATGTTAATGATAAGATATCCAGCCACGCACAGTACAGTAGCCTACTTTCTCCTCGCCATGTAGAAGAAGGGTGTTGGTGTCTACTGTGGCACTGCTGGTTCTACAATCCCCCAGTCTAGTTTATATTTAATGTGTATTTCATTATTCAGGGCCCGCTTGTTTGCAGTTGTAGGCCCATCTCCATTGCAATTGAGATGGTGTGTGTGTGTGTAGTTAGTTGTTTTTTTCCCCTCTCCCTTATCATCACAATGACACTGAGAACCAAGTGAATTATTGCATCGCTGTGGGCAAGCAAAGGATAAGAATAACAGGGGCGCAGCAGCAGCAAGGACGTCTTTCTCTTTCCCCCTTCTCTTCCTCTTTCTCTCCCCTTGTCCTCCATGCTTCATCTGTTACTATGGCCACCTCTCTCTTTGTGCTTCTCCATCTCTCACTGTGTGTTTCTCCTCCTTCCACCTTCATCCTTCCTTAATTTTGTTACTCCCAAGTTGAAAGCACTCAGATTTTGAAATGAAGAGGAGAACAAAAATGACACCTCGTCTCTCGTTTGCCGCTGGCCTATTTTTTTCTTCTATCCAACGTCAGAAACACTCTTTTCATGGCTTTGTTTTTTTGTGCTGTTGGCTGTTTTTGAGACACTCTACTCTGGGCCCTTTTTATCTGTTGTTTGTTTGGCATTTAGCTGGTGCTCCACAAGGAGAGGGGGCACTCTGTGGCTCTTTGGCCTGAATGAAAGGTTACCAATCATTAAATCATTATATAAATTGATGAACTAGTGATTGCATTCTGTTATTTGGAGGCGCTTCTATTCTCTAAATGGGATTTTGTGCAATATACTTCGTAGTTATTCTATTCAGCCTTTTTTTTCTTTGTGGTGCTAGCATACAGTACCCTTCAATTCAGTAGACGTCTATCAAAACATGACCCATTTCGGAGTATATTTACAGTGAAACACTCACCCTTGCACCCTTACTTTGTCATTTTGAGACACCCAATTTTCATTTCAGATATGGCCTTCTATTTTTCTAATTATCAAATTGTTAAAATCTCTTTTTCTTCTTTGTGAAAAGCAGAAAAAAGCAGTTCTTGCTGCTAGCACTGTAAAGAAGAGCAACCATTTCTAAAATCCTTACATATAATTCTTGGTATACTTTTTAAGAATTAGTTCATCCTCCGTGGAGCTAGTAAAGATGAGATTAGGGTGTGGTACAAACTTCTCCCACATTTCTAGTTTTGTTGTGAAGCCCCCCCCCCCCCCCCCCCCCCTAGTAACAGGACTAAGGATCAAATTTAGCAGTATCCTTCTTTAAGCTGCTTGCATGGTGCTGTCACTCACTGAGGCATTTATTTTGGAAAAGGCTGTAAATATCTTCCACCCTAATGGACAAGCACTGACTGCAGCGGGGAGATCTCTTCCTCAACCTCCCAGTGTGAATTTATCAGGATCCCAACCTCTTCTCATCAAACACTCTTCATCGGTGCGGAGAGAGGCATCTGCAAACGTAGCAGGAGTCACACTACACACTACACACTATACACACACACACACACACACACACACACACACACACACACACACACACACACACACACACACACACACACACACACACACCTCTTCCTCCCACTGCAGACAGCCAGAGGTCAAAGGGAACAGAGGTGATGTGAAGATTAGCTGACACAAGCTAATAGAATAACCAGAAAGCAGGTTAACTTGAAAGCAGGCGCAGTAAGATGATGTTCAGCATGCTGTCCACGTGTCAAATAGAACGTTTTCTTCATTGTGAATTAAATTGAGTAACTAATAATCAGTAGATAGAAATTAAAACTACAACAATTGCCTGTTTATTAGGCCTCCCCCTGCTAGTTACTGTTAGATAGATAGATAGATAGATAGATAGATAGATAGATAGATAGATAGGTAGATAGGTAGGTAGATAGATAGATAGATAGATAGATAGATAGATAGATAGATAGATAGATAGATAGATAGATAGATAGGTAGATAGGTAGGTAGATAGGTAGATAGATAGATAGATAGATAGATAGATAGATAGATAGATAGATAGGTAGATAGATACAGTAGGTAGATAGGTAGGTAGATAGATAGATAGATAGATAGATAGATAGATAGATAGATAGATAGATAGATAGATAGATAGATAGATAGATAGGTAGATAGGTAGGTAGATAGATAGATAGATAGATAGATAGATAGATAGATAGATAGATAGATAGATAGATAGATAGATAGATAGGTAGTCACTTTATTGAACCCAATGGGAAATTTAGGTTTCCAGCAGCTCAATGTAAGCATGAAAGTATTAAAGCAACAAACAAACAAACAAACCAACAGACAATAAAAATACAGTAAAAAAGACAAGAGGTGTAAGAGTAAATAAAACCATTAGCAAGATATGTATGTAAGATATGTAATGTCTAAAAGTAAATAGGGATACTAAAATCTGTTCTAAAAACACATGACCTAATAAAGTGCAAGTTAAAAAATAAAAACCGATGTGCTGGTTCAAAAAGTTCAAATGTTGTACCCTGTTGTCAGGCTTTTCGTTCTCCCAAAGCAAACATGCAGTTTATAGTAGTATTTTTGGCAGATTTACCTTCTCGAAAAGTCTACTAAAGTTTTGAAATAATCGCTTCTTGATTTCAGAGCGAAATGGACAAAAAGTCTGCTTCTCATTTCTAGTTGGCAGTTGTCCGTTTTGTTGGCTGAAACGGCAGCTGTCACCGGCAGATTTTTATTGCTAGCCGAAGCAAACCGCAGACGTTGTGTCATGTGTCTTAATCGGGAGGCTACCGGAGGCACGTCGTCCAGCTGATTTTTAATGTTTACATTTATACTGACCCATTTTAAAAATGGGAATCTTGTAAAAGGAGGTCCTAAATATACACTTGATAGCTACATATAAGATATTGTGCTGCAGTAAAAGGGCTGAGACAGAGGTTAAAGCTGCATTTCTCATGGAAAAAGTCAGCAGTGGATCCATGTAAAACATATGGAAATGAGGAAACAGTATTATAGTGTAATGCAGAGCTAGTTAGTCCTGGTATTATAAAGTTAACAAGGAAAAATGTTCTAGCATTGCTGTGTTTGGCTACCTACATGTTGTTCAGGTTTTCAAATCCCATATTTCCACTTTTAACATTACACAAGGAAATACTTTGAAGATGAGGACTAACTGATGTATTTAGCAAATGTCATGCTAGCTCAGGAAACGTTAGCTAGGTTGTTCTCCAAATACAATAAAACAATGAAGAGCCAGTCAGTAGCTGCTAATGTTAGCCAACACTCAGTTTCCACACTGTAGGGGGAAAAACAGCGAGAATAGAGCTTTTTTTTCATGCATGTAATCCCATAAATTAATGCAGTTAATGACATGCTTTAAGGCAGCGGTTTCATTTTCACATCAAGGACCCCCTAAACCAACACAAATTAAACCACTGACCCCATTTGATAGGATTTTGTCCCTCATCAGATACGATTTTTCCTTTTAGATGTTTTATTACAGAAAGCGTGTATGAAACCCGTGACCAAAATAGTCACACATTCTGTCACTGTGTTACTTATGGATGAAATTGTAGTGAAAATGAATTATTCCCCTTTTTGCTGGCAACCCCCTGGATCTCCCTCAAGGACCCCTGAGGGTCACCAGACCCCACTTTGAGAACCACAGCGTTAAGGCTGAGTTACTCTCTTGGTTGCTACATAGTATTGTGGGCATGCTACATTTGCAGCTCACAGGAGAATAGACAGATACTTTTACGTCTGTTTTTTGGGTGGGATGAAAAGGGTGTAAATATATATATTATCCTCCTCTCTGTTTAAATGCACACTGCTTCAATCTTTTGGAGAAATCCAAAGCTTCACAAAGCTAGTTATGGTTGCTAAGCTACGATTTGACAAATGTTTTTCAGGGAAGGGGGTTTAGCAAATGTTCAATTGAGAACAGATTAATTGTTAAAGTTAATTATCATGAAAAAAGACCAACTATTTGCTAGTTCCTGTTTCTCAATTGTGAAGATTTGATACTTTTCTTTGTCTTGTTTCATTATAAATTAAATCTGTTTGCGTTTCAGACTGTTTGTTGGACCAAACAAGCAATTAAAGACCTTGGGCTCTGGGAAAATGTGATTTACTTTTTTTTCCTGCAGTTTTCTCAAATTGTAAACACTAAATGTAGAAAATGTATTTACTGATTGATTGAAAATGAAAATAATCCTTCGCTGGTGTAGCTCTAGACTTTTTTTTTGGAAGCAAAGAGATTGTTATTTTCTGAGTATTAGGGATGGAGAGACCACATACGAGGGGGAGTAGGGTAGCAGGTGGTACAGGTGGGATATCTGCTATCTACTTTTCACTTTCTTTTTTTCTTAGTCCCTCTGTGTGCGATTGTCAAGGATTAAAAATGAATAGAAACAAAAACGCGGCTCTTCATTGAAACGCCTGAAGGAAGACCGGGAGCCATATCAGCTTTTTTTATTTCTCTGCTCTGCGTTTCTCTCTCTTTATTTCTTTCTTTCATTTCTCTGTCAGTATCAACGCAGCCAAAGTTTAAAAAAAAAAATAAAAATCCCAATAACACTTCCATTTCCGTTTGGTTATTTTTGATGCATGCTTTTCACTTTCACCACTCTGTGATGTAACCCCAGTGGTGTGTCAGACTGAAGGTAGGAGATGCTTGAAGCTGCCTCTCTCTCTCTCTCTCTCTCTTTTTCCCAGACTCTTACTCACTAGCTTTTATTTAGTTATTTATTTATTTTTTAAATGAAGACCACCCACTCAGTGCTGCGACACAGCTTTTCTCAGCATCGGATGGCAGTGTAGGTGTCGGGGCATATCACTCTTTTCTTTCTCTATCATTCTCTCTCTCTCTTTTTCTCTCTATCAAACTGTTACATGCACACACATTCTCTCTCTCTCTTTCTCTCTCTCTCTATCTCTCTCCCTACTTCCTCCATCATAACACCTCCATCCATCCAGGACACTGCTGAGTCGTGGTGCTGTCAGCCAGAGCCTGACGCACTCAGCCACTCAAATGTGCGTCACCTCTCTGGCCCGACGCCGCCAGCGTGCTGCTTGCTGTCCTCCAGATATACCTCGGTGGCCAGGGTCACGGACTCTGGGCTTTTCTTAAGGGTGGGAAGGAGAAAAAGTATTATATGAGGCTGAAGAAATACTTTCTTTTTCTGTTGGAGAGGATCAGGGGTCACGCTTGGGGTAATCACACCACCATACAGGTTTATATTTAAGGTATATCCATTTAAAACGTTGGTGGCTTTTATAGCCTGACCAATGGATTTTTGAAGTGACACTGTGTTTAAGAAAATTTGATGATATATATTGGTTAATATTCTTATTTAAAATGTTTTACATCAACACATAGCAAACATTTTTCATAAGAATCATTAAAATTAGTTTTTTAAAGAACTGTGACTACAGGAGCTTAAACTTGTCAGTGCTTTTCTGACAATTTGTTTGACTTTTTAAACACTGTTTTTAAATTACCTCAAATAATAATAATATTCATTTCTTTACTGTAATTTATCAGCTGATCTACATATGCCATTATATTCGCAATATGCCAATATTGTAAGTAAACTAAACTGGCCCAGAGGATTTCTCAGTGTAGCTGTAAATACAGGCTAATATTTTTAAATGGACTGACTTGAGGTCATAATTTGTGTTATTTGAACAATTAATTTGACCAAATTTAAGAATTAAACGATTAAAGTTGTCACACAACTCTTCTACAATATAAAGGTTCAAAGAATACTGAATTTTTCTCTGCTATTTTGCACTGAACAATTAGATTCAACCCTTTTTTTTACTCATTGACAGGCTTTGATTAAAATGCTGTGTTTACAGAAGGTAGTTTTAATGTTGTCTGACCAACCAACCTGATGGGGAGGAGGATAGCTGAAATGTTTTTATTATGTTTTAATAAAGAACGATTTAAGGGAGTTTTGTGGCTTCATCTTGATAAACTGACCTAATATTAAGTTGCTAGAAGTTGCCTTACAGTGTCTTTAATGTAAGTCTAAAAATACGTATCATTCCAACACTTGTTTTATAATGTAGGTCATATTGTAGCTTGAAAAACAGGTGAGGTAAAAAAAAAGTAGCAGCAACAGCATTATGAGCTAAAAAAAACCTCCATTAGGATGTGATGTAGCCCCCAGATAATCAACAGTTATGTAACAACAGGATAAATAGAGTTACCTCTGTAGTGCTTTCGGCATGAGTGGAATATAAGGATATTTTATTGCAAACGCTGTTGCTTGCTAAATTGGAAGATGCCACTGATTTGTAGTTAGTTTTGTGGATGTAAACCAATATGCAGAAACAACAAATGAGCCATGATTACACCAACAAAGATTCATCCTCATTATTTGCAGTGTTATTATCCTAGAGAACAAATACTTTTTTGCTGCTTTTAAAGAGGTGCATCGCCCCAAATTCTAGGTAACGCTTGTATTGGCTCAGCTTGCTTTCATATTGAGGATATATGCAAATCAGCCAAAATATATAAACTACACCATATGCTTGTCTGTGTCAGCTCTGTAACTGGCACAATTTTTGAATCCCATATGCAAGTGTAACAAATTAAATCTTATGATTTCTGTTTGTTAGCAACAATTTTTGATCAGACTACAAATAAAGAGCTAATTAAGCATAATACCCTTTTTTATTAGCTAGAAAACCTCTTGGGTCTTGTGAGAAAATATCAATGAAAACAGTCCAGTCTAATACAGCTACATTACTATGATTCCCCTGATTTGTCCTGGTGTTCGCTTAGTTGTACAATTGGATCTAAATGTAGATGTTTACTACAGACTAACAAAAACACTCAAGTATTATGACTTCAACAAATCTAGTTTGTGCATTAAGGGCTGAGAGTGTCGGTAGTGTGTCTTTTAATATTCAGTTTATGCTTCATATCATTGTACTATTCACCAGGCAGTAGGCATTAGAAGCATTCAGAAGTGTCTGCTACCCACACATCACTCATGATTTCTTTGCTCTCATGCTGGCTGGCTCAGATTTTCAGCCTTCTTGCTTGTACAGGAGTAAGATACACACATTAAATCAAAGCTGATATGAACATTGTCTTAAACGGAGTTAACAGCTTGTGAAACTACTGGCTCCTCGGCTGGCCTTCCTCCCTCTCAGTCTGCTTCCCACTATGTCCTCCAGCATACCTGCATTACGCTGTCCCCACAGGCTCAGAACAACAAAGGTCTATAACTGTACCTCCCCTCTGCTGGGAGCCCTCATAACTGGTGCAGTTTGTCCTGCCTCAGTGTAAGATTGCTTATCAGTTCAACATACCTCACCCCTCATTTGACATCAGTCCAAGGTTGAACTATTTTTTTAAAAATGGGGGCTGGTGTACAGTAGGTGATTATAAAAAATGCATAATATATAAAGTAGAGGTGCAGTCATTGCAGTAGTTCATTCATCAATTAGTTTATCTACAAAAATTAATCAGCAACAATTAAAAGCTGGTTTTAAGCAAAGATATCAAACATTCACTGGTTACTGTTTCTCAAATAAGATTTGAAGCTTATTCATACAGTATTTAATGGAAAACTCAACATCTTGGATTTGGCTGCTGGTTGGACAGAACATGACATTTGGAGATGTCACCTCAGGCTTTGGAAAGTTGTAAAGAGATTTTTTTTCACCATTTTCTGACATTTTATCAACTCAATTATTAATTGAATAATAAAGGAGGTAATCAGCAGATTAATCGATAATGAAAGTAATCATTATTTGCAGCCCTAGCATGAAGCTATGTGGGCTCTTACAGGAAAACTTTGATCCTGTTTTTCTTTATGTGCTGAATGGTTGATGTTTTCAAGTCCAACAAGTAACAAAACTCGACAGAAAAGTTCATGAAAGAACATTGACATCCCCCCGAGTGCTAACAGACTGCCGGTATTGTGCTGGTGTATTTTTTTCTTTTATATCTATGATTCAGCCATCCTGCTGTCTTTCCATCACCACTTTCCTCTTTCATCTGCGGTTTGTCAAGACAAAAGCTTCAATACCTGATTCCAAACCAGAGGTGGTCTCCCAAACACGTCAATGTCAGGAATCTAAAACAGATTGGATTGCACCACAAATTTACTTTTAATGACTTTTGCAGCTATGCGATTCATAGTTGGATAAGAAAAGAATACATAAATATCACATCTTTTTTTTTCATTCTGAGTCTAGAAGATAGAAATATCAGTGCAGATAAACTCTTCAAGGCTGCAATAGTGCAATCACACTGTGTTTGTTTGGAACTTTTTTTGAAACATTGCACTGAAATCAGGATTACAATTGACACAAGTAGTTTTTAGGGCATTTTATGCTTTTTGATAGACAGTTGACAGTAGTCAGTTGGAAATGTGGAGGGGGGGGGGGGGGGGGGGGGGTGGAAAACGACATGCAACACAAGTCTCCACTGAAGACTTTAGGCCCCATGCAAAGAATACTTTTGGTCTAAATTCAGTATAGCATCCCTACTTCCATGTGTGTATGGTCACACTGTATGTGTATGGTTTGTATGTACAGTGTGTGTGTGTGTGGTGTGGTTTGGATGAAAGTGAATCCTCATTGTTTTACATTGGCAGGATGTCAGAACCCTCAACTTCCTGTGGTAGACCAGGACTCGCTGCGGTGAAGAGAAAACACTTGACAAGCACAGAAGATGTTTGAGTGTGTGTGTGTGTGTGTGTTTGTGTTTGTGTTTGTGTTTGTGTGTGTGTGTGTGTGTGTGTGTGTGTGTGTGTGTTTGTGTGTGTGTGTGTGTGTGTGTGTGTGTGTGTGTGTGTGTGTGTGTGTGTGTGTGTGTGTGTGTGTGTGTGTGTGTTCATCCTTCGGAGCACACATGCATTTTTTGTGTTAGCTTACACCGAGGCTGATGCTAATGAAGATGTCCGCCAACTTTACAACTGAGCAGATGTCTGCGCTCTCGTATGGCTCAATGCACCACGCTGTAGTGTTGTGATTCATTAAGATGCTCCATTTTGTTGTGCATCTGATTAAATCCAGTCTGAATCAATGTCAAACCTGAGTTGCAGGGGTGCAGGGGGGTCTTGTCATGAGCACATCTGAATATGAAACAAGCTCAAACACATGGCCACACTTTTGCCTCCTTGTGCTGAAAAGTTTTGATTGGTTTACTTCTGCAACTTGTTACTCAAAAAGCGATTCAGCAACAAGTTAATTAATCAGTTAGATGTCAGGAAGAGAGACTGAATTTGTAGATTCTTGAAGATGTTTCTCCTCTGGTGGGAAATTTGAGGTATTTATCGTGGCAAAACATCTTCGATAATCTACAAGTTCAGTTGCTCTCTCCCTTGGATGACTGAGAATCTTGGTTAGTTAGATGGTTAGATGATTGGCAGAAACTTCCTAAACAATAATTTTGATAATCAATCATGTCATTTATCAAGAAAAAGTGCCAAAAATGTTCTAATTTCAGGCTTGTCAAATATAAAGAGCTTTTCTCCATTTTGTGTCAGTATAAATTGAATATATTCTGGTTGTTGGACTCTTTGTTGGACAAAATAAGTAGTTTGATTAGGTTACCTTGGGCTCTGGGAAAAAGTGTTTTTATAGGGAGAACAATTGATTATTTACTCAAATAATCACTGGTTGGAGCACTAATAAAGACATCAATGCGTGCAACTTTGTGATTCGTTAGATTAAATTATTTTCTTCATAATTACATTCAATCCCAGCCTCTTCTCTCTATCAGAATTTCTTTCTTTTTTTTACATTTACAACTTTTTACATTAATCTCTCTATTGGTAAACTACCCATGGTACGTCTACTCACACATAGGACAAGTCCATGTTATATATGGTATGCACGTTCATTGTTATTGGTGTGTGGGCTACTGAGTGCTGAATAAATGTCAGCATGTTTTATAATCGTCGATCGCACATGATCCCTCGGTTTCTACATCAGATTTATAGGGATTTAAGATAGTTTAACATTTAGCTCTCTCAAGAAAGAAGTGTATAATAGGATTTGAGGATGTAAGGATGGAGTGCACTTCTCTGCATTAGAAATGCATCTGAAGATGATGAAAAAAAATTCTTTCACTTTACTTGCCTTTTTCAGGCCAAATTTACACCATTCTCTATTATTCTTCTTTGTAGATGTTATGCTTTGAAGGATTGTAAAGTACAAGGGGGATTTCTTTGCCCGCTGTCGTGCATTATAAAGAAATAGTGATGAAATAGGGTGAAGAAACCCTCCCTAACATTCTCATGGAATATTCTGCGGCCCCTGTTATTTGTAGCCGGGAATGTTATGTTGATGAATGGTGAGGTAAATTTGCTGTGACATGGAGAGTAACGGGGAGGATAGGGCTGTTTAATTAGCGTCCTACTTTGCTACTCGGTGAGAAACAAGGGAGTGACAACAAGTTGGCAACACTACAACATTAGGAGCCCCACGGAGACAATAAGCAAAGGTAAGAAATAAGGCGTAAAAGGAATTGAACTTCACACTAAATCACTGCACTTTCACTGAGTGAAGTCATTGAGCAGAAGCTGTAATTCTCTAGGCTCCTAATATCCGCAATGTGTCTCACTAACACAGCTTGGCTGCAATGTTTTTTCTCTTTCCATGCTTGGTTATAGTTTGTTTTTTGTAGGGTCCTGCAAATGAAAGACTGGCATCAATTGCAGTTTTTTTTGGGCGAGTGTATTGGTTTCTGTTGTGTGTGTGACGTGATCGATCGGTCACGGAAAGAAAACCAAATCCTTTTCAAATTTTAATTTGTTCCACCCACTCTCCTCCGGGGGTTAGTAAAGTCAGGGTCTTTAAAGTTTTTTGGAAATGTAACGTGCCGATCAAACCCCTACAAGTAACTAGTGATGACCATATGTCTGCTTTCTTGTCTAACGCAGCTTCTTTTCATTGTCTAAAGTAATCACTCTGAGATAGTAGTTTAGGAAATAAAGCCTAATTTTGAAACTGAAGTCTCATTGAACATTGTGAACATGGGCAGGTTCATCAAAGTCAGTCTGAATGATAATGATAGCAGAGTTCTGGGCCGTGCTCCATGGGATCACTATCAGATGTCACGCTGACTTCTCCCATAATGACTCTTTGTCCATGTGCGAAATTGGCTTGCTCCTTTGACATCCTAACACAGCACCGTGGCATCACAGCTGCAAAGAATAGCCAATAGTGCAAAGTGCACCATTATTTCTTCGGTTTAGGAGAGCCGGTCTTTTAGAGAGCAAAGCTTTGATTTTACAGCTGAATAGGATGTGGTTACAGAGTGCAGATTGTCTGTTCGGACTGTGAATTGAAGGCTGAACTGTGCTCACGTTGTTTTCGACAGAAGTGGTTGACGGATGCGATATAAAGAACCAGAATGATGTCCACTGTTGGTCTCAGTGGTTGGAATGAAAACATGCCTCTGTCTTCTGTCAGCCATAGGTCCTCCCCTTTCATGTTCTCCACTTAAAATGCCATTGATCTGTGTGGCAGGACATTGTACTGTGAACACTTGTAACGAGAGCAATCTGAGAAGAAGAATAGGAGCTTTCTCTGTCTAATAAAAGAGATACAAAGATGTGTCTCCAAAGCCTAAAAAGAAATGGTTGTAGACGGAAAGAAGACTGCAGTAAAGAGGTAGAGCCACGTTTATGCTGTTTGTTTGTTTTTTTCCTGAAACCTAAGTAACAAAGTAATTTAAATTGAGGGTTTAACATGGCATTGTCATTCAGTGGGACGAATATAATTCAACCTGAATCAACCTGAGCTTGCAACTCCTTTCCATGTGTTCCTCAGTATGTACTTTATCTGTTTTTAAATTAAACATTATCACAACACAGTGGAAAAAGACGGCGCCAAATATTTTTTGTTCTATTGTAACTAATTCTACAGCCGACAGTATGTGCGTTCTTTCATGGCTCGCTGCGCAAAGAGGCTCGCTGCTCGTGCACATCGTCTTCAAGGCCCGTATTGATTTTCACGATATTGATTTTACTAGACGATATGGCTCATCAGGTATATGAGATGAAAAGCTATTTTTGGTGGCTTGTTTGTGTTGAACATCAAATGGAGGTGTTAGAATAAACATGCTGGCAACAAGATCTATGGGCTTTTTTTGTAAATACTACTTTCTATATATTTTTTAACACATTTTCTTTGTATACTGATTGATTTGACACTCTTGACACATCATGGCATGGTAGTTCAGGTCAGGAAGTGGACACTAAAACAATCCTCTGCAGAGGACTTCCCCCCCATAATCAGTGTCAATCTCAGGCTGGCCCAGTTCTCACACAATCATGCCCCATGGCTTATTCTATCTGTCCATCGACAAACTTGATCTTTCCACCAGCGAGCCAATCCACCCTGCTGTGTGGCAACTGGCCCACAGTGTGAATCTGCGATGGGAGAGATAATACTTGAGTATTTGTTTGGGTTTTGTGGGCTGATGGGGAGCTCCGTGAGTGAAGCATAATGCAGGGCTTGCCAAGATATACAATTCATTGTGATAAAAGTCTGTCTTTCTTCTACTTAATGCAGCAATCTTTGATCTATCTACACATCAAAAATCCTTTAGCTTAGATTAGTTTTTATACAAGTAGCTTAGTTTAGACTTTATTAATAGCTCACTTAATTCTAGTGGGATGCATTTATTCTGAGTCATTTGTTCCAAACCTCCTCTGCTGGCCTGTCGTACTTTACAGTAGATCCATCCGCACTCGAACAGGATTATGAAACAATCCCCCGGTGACACTGACTGTGCTTCCCAGTGATGCCACCCCCCCCACCCCTCTTTTCAGCTCCATCCACTGTGGCTAATTTTGCCTGCCTGCTCCCTTGGGCGTAATTGATCCTCATATCATTAACCGTATGTGGATCTATCCTGGGAAACGCCCCCTCTTTTACCGCTAGTCCTTGCTCAGTGAACCGTAGAGCCCAGTGAGCTCGGTGATTGTGGCTCTAACGTTTCTGCATGCAACAATGGATGTAATGTAAACTATTTTGTTATCTGCATGGGCAGGCCCAAGATATAGAGGCTCACTGGCTGTTTAGTCTAACCATGGGGAGACAGAGAAAGTGGAGCGTGGCGGTGCGCTCCCCCTTCGCCACCATTAGGGGCCATTTTGGCCTCAAGAGGAAGGGTGTGGAGGGCCTGTGTGTGAGCAGCCTGCTGGGGGTCTTGCGGTCCCACACCTGGCTGATTGGAGAGGAGGAAATGTCATGGCTGCTGGCTCACACTTCCTCGCCACGCTACCAGCACCGCCGCGCTCACTCCCTTTCTTTCTCTTTCTGCTCCTCATTTGCAGATGGTGGGAGCGAGGACTTGGCAGACCCCCGCTCGCCCAGTCTAGACCCTCACCTGAGCCACGTCGGCCAAGGTAAGCGAACAAAAAAACAAACTTATCATATCGGGTTTTTTAAAATAAATGACTACATCACAATTTCTTTCTATGGGCACAGAGGAAAGTAACAGTGAGTAAGCTGAGTCTGAATCCTTGACTTCAAAGATTCAGGAGACACAGTTTTGCCTGGAAAAGCTGCCTGCATTAGCTTGTCAGTGCATCCTTTTTGTTATTAAGGAGTGGACTGAGCTGTTCCCAGGTGTGAATGTGTGTTATGTGAGTGAATGAAAAGCAGGGTTTCTGAGAAAAAGCACCTTTACCTTCTCATTTCCTGTAATATTTCCACCTCTGCAATCTCTTTTCCCGACTCCATTTCTGCTCCTTTAATGTTTTTCACAGTAGGAACTCACGAAGGCCGTGTTTGCCGAGCCGCATTTTATTAGACTTTAAAGCAGAAAAGTTTACGACTACTAAAACTGTATGAATGTTATATTCTCGTAATTTTGTCTGTAATTCTGAGGGTAAATAGGCTGTATACAGCAGTAAATGTTTATCAACATCAGGAACGCCAGCGCTTGGCAGGAAACGTTTTGAGCAATTATAATTTAATGTCGCCCCTTTTTATTCCCACTGTGCGTGTTTTGAGTTGAAAACCTTGACAAGTAGGCGTGTGTGTTTATTCCGAGGCATGGAGTGGCCCTTAAACATGTCTTTCATTACAGTCTGAAATAAAATACCATCATTTGCCCCTTGAAGTTTTTGTTCTGTAGATCTCACTACTGAAATGCGGCTTTTCCACCCTCACTCTTTTTACCCTAAATTACACCTTTCAATTTTTACTTAAACATATGATAGTTTCTGGCTGTTTGGGTGAAGCTGTTCAGAAAATAAATGTACTAAGATTGTGTACCAGAAAGTGTTAAAGTTGGCCATTTTTTGTTATTGTCGATTTTAGGATAATGGATTTATCTGGCTTTGTGGAGAATAATTGGTTAATAGTGTAATTGTGTGTTTTCCTTCAATATTGGAAAGCCATTAAATTGAGTAGTCTTGACTGCTGATAATTGCTAACAGAATACTAAGTTCCCCTTTGGTATTCACACCAGGCTCTGCGTACATGAGAAGAATTTCCATTCTGGGGGATGTAACCACAGCTCGGGCTGTTGATTTTGTTTTTGCAGTGACATTCCCCAGTGAATGGATGGACTGACTCCAGCACTGCTGCTGGAGCCACACAGGGAGGACGGGTGTGCGTTTATTATTTCTTTCATGTGTGCAAGTGTTTTGATACTCGTGTGTTTGCATTACAGCAGCCAATTCCCCCCCCCCCCCCCATCAGAACCGTCATACAGGCTTCCTCTGGGACTTGTCACCAACTCCTGTTCTGATAATGGCTTCATGTCTCACTGTGGTTGCTGCTATCTGATGTGAGACTCTTGCTTGACCAGTTGGTTTTACAGCTCTGTCTGCAGGGAAATGGGAAGTCTGGGCCAGAACTGATTCACAAAATGGATGTTGTGTTTACAGACAGCTGGCTGGTTTTCTTTCCCTGGGGAATGTGTGTGTGTGTGTGTGTGTGTGTGAAGTTTTTTGTTTTAAAGCCATAAGCTGTCATAATTTGTGGTTTGTGAAGCAAGAGAGGAAAAGGGGGTGTGTGAGTGATGGAGAGTGGCTGTTTGTACTGCGTCTATAATTACTGCTTATTGTCTGAGGCTTTTTTTTTTTTTTTTTTTAAATGACTGTGCTCTTTTTTTGGGTTTGTTTAAACACATTTCAGATGGTTAGAGAATCCTCCCCTATTATAAGAAAGACTGTGGGGTATTGTGTTTCTGTCGGGCTTACAGAGGTCGACAGACTGTATTTTACAACACTGAATGTAAATGGCAACACTGAATGTAAATGGCACGTGTTGCCTGTAGGGCTGTCCTCTTTTCTGGGTCAGGCCAATCTTGTTACAGTCAATACTTGTGTTTGCTCTGATACCAGAATCCAGTACCAGGCTACCAGGGCACTATTAGAGTACTGTGTCTGTCATACAGTATCAACATGGGATGGACAAACACAAACAACACAGTACAATCGAATAGAATCGGGTCCACGTGAATCTTAGTTTGAGTTAATGACTGTGTCAGAAATAAGTTTTGTTTTATGTGGGAGCAGAGTTACAAATGGATTATACTCTGCTGAAACAATTCATTAGTCAATTGACACAAATGGACTGCTATAAACAACAATTTTGATAACAGATTAACTGTTTGAGTCATTTCTGAAGCAAAACTGCTGCACAATGGCTGATTCCACATATGATCCACATACAATTTTAAGACATCACATTGTACTTTGACAGTTTAGCATAAGCATTTTTTTTATCATCTTCTAACATTTAATAACACCATTAAACAATTGACCATAAAATATAATTGACAAATTCATCAAAAGAAAGTGAAAGTAATAGTCAAGGCAAATTTCACACAACACATTTCAACAACAAGGCAATTCAAAGTGCTTTACATAAGACATAAAATGCATCAAGACATTGTCATATTGTCCACCCCACTAATTGTATATGTAGTCATGATCCTTCTCCATGAACCAGTAGTGTTAAGTATCAGAAGAGTCATTCTCATGTAACATCCATTTAGTAAATCATTCACATCTTCAAAGGGCAGCATGTCATTTGAGACGATTGTGACTCGTGTTATTTTTATCCTACTTTTATTCACAGCAGAAGATCATCTTCATACATTATTCCATGAAGTCTATTTGTTTTCTTTGCAGGAATGGACCCAATGATGTTATGAAATTTTAATGTACCAGTCAAAGCAGAGAAATGTCTCCCATACTGATTTATGTTCCCTCCCGTCCTGCAGGTGGCAGCATAGACAGCGACTGTGCCTTTGAAGGAGACTACGCCGTGCCCCCACTCTCTATGACCGAGGGCATGCAACACATTCGCATAATGGAGGGCGTGTCACGCTCGCTGCCCTCCTCCCCGCTGCTCACACACCAGACCATCAGTGTCAGACTGCAGCCCGTGAAGAAGCTCACAGGTAAAGACACTGCAGTGGAGTGCAAGATTTGAAATAGTTAAGCAGTGTTGACACATTTCTCAAAATCAGTGTTTGGGAAGAAACCCATAAATGTGTGTTAGAGCCAACATGATGTGGGCTTAATCTGGTTCAAATTTGAGTCTCACACACATCCTTGCCTGTAGCTGTCCTCCCCCATAGACTCATTGTACTAATACAGCCTCCCTTAACCCTTCACTGTACAAGTGCAAGCAGGGTATCATCAGAGAGTCACGCGCAATGAATTAAAACAGATTTTATGAGAAAAAGTGGAATGAGTGGCTTCTCACCCCAGTGCTTTCCGATAAGCAGTAATCATTTACCATATCACTTACCCACTAATTCTGAGTAGAAGCAGGGCCTGGCTCTGGCCTGCGGCAAACACTGCAATTTTCAATTCTTGTAATCACCAAAGTCCTACCTAATTGACAGTGCCAAGAACAGCTGATGGACTGAGCTGTGGTCGGCTCTGCCCTCCTTTATCGCTCTTTATCTCCCACCACTAATCGTTTCCTTCCACACTCATCGCTGGCATTCAAGAGAGTGTGGAAAAATCGCCTCCCCCTCTGTCTTCTCCCATTAACTAGATTATGAGTCTGTGTCATGTTCCCTCTGCTCTTATGAGGAAGCTGTGGTTTTGGTGCAGGACAATGTGGATATCCAAGGCTTTCCTTTGTACTGGATTTCAAACTGAGAAATGAAATATTGACATTGCAGCTTTACCCAATATCAGAGCAGCCTCCACATTGAAGTAGAGTGGGTGTGAAGGACTTTAAAGCTTGATTCGATAGTCACCACTAGGGTGCACCAGCCTCTCAGCTACCTCAGATCATTAACTATTTCTGATATGCCGAGGGGACCCTGCTTTTTACATCATACAGAATGATTTATGTTCTCTCCTGGATCATCCAAACTGTGTGTTTTTAAAGGGGGAAACACGCTTAAACCAATTTTCTTTCATTTCAAGTTTATTTGCCACGGCGCTGCAGACAGCTCTGTGTGGGTGACAAGATCCAGCAGAGACTGTTTTTGGGTATCAGAGCTTGAGAATTAGATTTGAGACCAAGCCAATCTTATCAGGCCAAATCACACTTTTGCCTTTCTGCTCCTCTCTGCTCTTTGAGGAGCCATCTTTGTTTGTTTGTTCCATTCGTTTTTTTTTCTCTTATCTTCGGGTTTCATGGCAGATCCGGCCTAATTTGACGTCTGCACATGTGTGTGAATCAAAGTGAATTGTTTAGGACATCAGTGTGTGTGTATATGAATCTGTAAATATATATATATGCACATGTGTGTGTTGTCTTGATGGCCGCCACAGAGGAGAAGGAGTTGTTGCTTAAGAATTATCTTGATTATGAAATATGTGCAGTGCTGTCTCATCTGTGCTATTCTTACTCCTCGGCTGACGCATGGAGAGGTTTCTATGCAGCAGTGTCGCACATGTCATCGTTTGGCTTGTTATGATATGCCAGTCAGATGCTGTAGGTTGTTGTGAGGGCTGTAGATTTAGATTTTAACTTGGGGAATTAGACTTTCTCTCATGTTTGAAAAGTAGTGTTTCTCATATGTGTGTGCTTGCTGCATTTCTGCTTTGTGTGATTTGTTTCACCTTTGCGTAACCGGTCCAGTTACATTAGTCATCTTGAGTGTTTATGTGTGTTTGTGGGCATGACGGTGAGAGATATAATTTTGGCAGGATTAGCCCATCAGTGTGTTAATCCTTCCAGATTTATGTCTCAGTCATACCACCTATTGTTCATTATATTGTAGTCTGTTGTAATAATTAAATGATGATGCATGGCAGGACTTAGGTTTGTACGTCATAAAAAAGATGATTTGGCTCTCTTTCATACTGTACGTGATAAGCCTTCAAATCAAAGCTTGTACTTCTTCAGATTACGTCGATAAGACTTCACACAGAGCTAAACTGATGTTGCGTCAACACATCGGACACTACAGCAACATACACAAAAGTCCTTAAGTGCTCCAAGGCGCCCTCTGTCCTTCAAGTCCTTAAAGACCTGTATCTTCTCTCAAGTGGCATTGAGCACCAGATTGTGCTAGGACTCAACCATGTCGGCGTTCTCACCCTTTAATTAATTCTACTCAGCACCACTTCCTGCACAGCTTGACAGTACCGAGCCTGTGTATGTGCGCTGGCGTCAGAGGCCAGAATCCCTCCCCCTGCCCGAAATGGCAGAGGTGGGAGACAGAGTGAAGGCAGAGGAGCGCATCAGACAGCAAACAGCAGCAGGTCTAAAGGCTGCAGCACTTTGATCCCCCCGGTGTCCTTTGCCAACTAGCCTCTCTTTACCCTCCCGCGTTGCCCCTGATTTACCCAAGGGAGACATAGTGGTGGCGTTGACGAGGACTCGAATTATTCAACCTCAAGGCTCTGATAGCTATGAAAGCGCTATGAAAGCGCTGACCTTTTTAGAGAATCATTGAATTTGTGATTGAATCCCCTCTGCCTGCGTGAAGACTCTCAAGGGGGCCTTCAGATGCTCAAGGGGTCAACTTGTGAGGCAGGAGACGTCCCGAGCCATTGCAGTTTACTTACTCTCCACAGATTAATTTTTTTCTTGGTGGCATCAAAACGTGGTCACTCTTAGTTTTCTGTAAATATGATAATAATATAGAACAAGTTATATGGTTATTACTCTATTTGTACAAGAAGTAAGAAGATAGCAGACAATCTGAGATCTTCACCTACCGAATTCTGGAGATGTCTAAATGCACAGTAGATGCTTGAATGGCGGTGAGAACAGTCACTAACTAACCTACACTCCTTACATGTTATCAAGGACATATCTTACTGGAAATGATGCTCTCCATCCTTTCTACTCGTAGTAAACAGCATATTACCTCCCTCATATGAAGGAACGCCCTCAAGATTTTGGATTGGTTCTGCAATGCAGGCTTTTTTTTAAAAACTCTCAAATTGTTTCCACCCAGTTTTTCACCCAGTATCCTCAGTCTCAATGAGTTGAAGCCTTTAGAGACTGACCTGTGATTCTGGATTTATGAAGCTGATACTGATATTGATACTTAAGGATAAGGAAACTACTAGGTTTCTACTAGTTCTTCTTCTTCTTCTTCTTCTTCTTCTTCTTCTTCTTCTTCTTCTTCTTCTTCTTCTTCTTCTTCTTCTTCTTCTTCTTCTTCTTCTTCTTCTTCTTCTTCTTCTTCTTCTTCTTCTTCTTCTTCTTCTTCTTCTTCTTCTTCTTCTTCTTCTTCTTCTTCTTCTTCTTCTTCTTCTTCTTCTTCCTCAAGTGGACCTTGAGTAGGGTATTTTTTTGGGGTGGGGAGTCAAGAAAGAACTTTCACGTTCAATTTAAATTGAGAATCTTCAAATGTACATAAAATGCTGCCAGTAAAACATTTATTGCTGCAGTTTACAGCTTTTTATTCTCTGCAAACATACACACCGGCTCAATACTGATTTATCTGTGATAGCCCATTATCGACAGATGATATTGGCCAGTTTATGTATCAGTTAAACTCAAATACTTTCACCATTGACCTTTAATCCAGCTGCACTAACAATAATATTCTCGTACTTTATTAAGTCTCCAGGGGAATATTCCTTTTAAACCTCTGCCTCCCAGAAAAGGCAGAGTAAACAGTCATGGGAGGGTTTCTGTTTCTGGCTCGAGTGTACTTCAGCAGAATGTTTGCCAACACAGGGCTCGAATCTGGATTGCCTGTCTGTTTTAAAGCGTTGTGATTTGACATAATTACAAGCCTTTGTGAAGGAAAATGTTGATTTTGCAAAACATTTTTAGAGCCAGTTGTGATACGAGGCTTTTTTTTCTGTCTCCTACTGTGAGCTCATGAAATCACACATTCTCACCAGGGTTTTGTTTCAAGTGTGCACTATTCATCTTCATGCATGTTCCCCGAACACTGTGTTTATTTTCTATTTTTAGTCCGCTGTTGTCTTAGAGTATGAGTGGCGATGATTGCTCATTCTTATAGAGATATCTCAGTAGCTGATTGTTATGAGTTGTAATCACCGATTGCTTATTTGTTCCTTAATAAACACCTCATTCAAGTGTCGGGCTCACCAGAGACATCGCATCAGTTGATTGATTGGCTCTACTCCACTCTGAAACATTTAAAGGGAATTATTTCAACATCTCTCCGTAGATTACACTGCTTTCCCCTAATTAATGGCAGCAATCAATACAATTACTGCCTCCCCATGGATTGCCACATAAAGGTAGAAAATTGCAATTTGGCCTCAAAACCTGAGAATATGCTTGATTTAATTATACCACCTAATTTTTCTCCCACTCCAGCTGTAATCATCACAGTAATATGAGTATATCTAAAATCCATTGTCTTACTGGTGCTTACAGTAATAGAGTATCATGTGAATAAGTGGCAGTGGACTACAGTAAGCTAATGTTTAAAAGGTCACATGTTGTAGGCAGGAAAATGCTCAGTTGTATTTGTTAAGGTGGAGTATGTAGAAGTGCTTAGTCAGCTTTTACAGCTCATTGTGTTGCATGGGTGGTCCTCAAAGATCCACATTATAACGCTTGAGCTCTGTTAAATATGCACAATATGTAATTTCTGCATCTAGGGGTCTCTCAGTTAGAACAATAACAGACAGGATTTGATGAAGTATTGTGAAGTAGCGTGAGATCAGTGTGAGATGGGAGGTGTTGTCTTCATTGTTAAATTACCACAAGTGTCGTCATTGCAGTCAGCTTCTCCAGGTTGGGATTACTTCAGTGTTCATAGTTCATGAGGTTTTTATCAGTAGTCAAATTATCCCTAGAGATTTCCCTCTCTCTCCAAAACAAACAGACCCAGTGATTATAACAGGTAAAAACACTTGATAAAGTAGTTTCACATTAAAAATCAGTGTTTCTCTGACGCTGTTCAGCGGACACAGGACACCCGCAGGGGTTGCGAGATGGCCTGCTGCAAATGTTTACTCAGCATGTTTCTCTGATAACTTAAGATCCAGATGTTCAGGAGGATTTTACGGGAAACTCGTTTAAACACTTAATAAAGCAGTTTTACTCTAAAAAAAATCTGGTATCCAGACGTCTGATAACTGAAATCCTTCATCCTGTTTAAATATATGTGTTTATTATTAACCTTTATTTTACCTCGAAAGACCATTGAGAAAGAGTCCTCATTTATAATGGTGTCGAAAAGAATAAGAAGAAAGAAAAGTAAAAACTGAATAGATACAGTGAAGTTAAAAACATTTACAATCTGCATTGATGGTAAAAATTCTAATTTGAAGGCCTTTTGCAGATTATTCCATGTGTAAAGTGCATTATTAGAGAAAGACATTTTTCCCCTTTCTGTTCTGACTAATAGAATATAGTGCGATATGTAACAACAATCAAGATCTAAAACTGTAAATGTGGTTTAAAATGGGGGAAAAATCAATTTATGACAGAGTTTATATAGGTCAGGTGATAATATTTTAGTCTGTCTTAAACGCTCCAGATTAAATTAATTTTCAAAAGTCATTTTTTCTTCTTTCTTCTTTTGGAGTTTTCAAAAGGTGGCTGTAAAATGTAGGAAATGGATCGCTGAATTAGTGCATCAGGCAAGTTCAGGAAAGGTTTGTACAACTAAACAACTCCAACTTATTACAAAATACCTCAGGTTTTATCTAGATGATCAGTGATGTATGACACTGTTTAGTATAATCTGAACTTCCTTTAGTGTCATCTTAAAACAAAACTGCAGCACAATGCTTTGATCATTTTAAGATATCTCATCCTCTCGGTGTATTTTTGAAACGAACGCTGACATTTGGGACATCTCAATCTCCCTCTCTCCACGCCTCTTTAGCCAGCCTCACATTTCATATTGCGTCTGGTATCCTTTGTGAATTTCTGAAATGAACACTGACATTTGGGACATCTCAATCTCCACGCCTCCTTACCCAGCACTGCACCTTGAGAAAATTGTTCCTCAATTATTCTCATTATTTTTTTTCCCTCAACCGTCCCAGCCACCACAGACTCTCCAAGTCATTTGTTCTGCTGAAAGGAAATGGGACATTTTCAGCTCCACTGTCACAGGTGAAAAATAAAGAGTGAAGGTTAAGTGTAGAAAGGCGTAATTGAAATGGAGGTATGATGCCCTCAGGAGGAGCACTAAAAAGCCAGTTGGTTTAAGTGCTGTGACTTGCTGGATACATTCTTGTTTTATTTTAGCCGTCATCCAAAGATTCTGTACTTTTATTTGTGATAAATGCATTGCAAAGTTGTATTTCTTCATTATAAACTACAAACATCAGTTCTTGTACAGTATGTGTCACAACATATCAGTGTAAAATAACTTACTACTTCTGCCTTTGGAAGTTGTGCTGCTGCAGAATAGTGAAAGAGCCGTTGGCGACAGAAGGAGCTTAAATTCCTCTTGGCAAGCAGACTCCAGGATTTCTTACTTATTTATTGGGGAGTATGCTGTGATTACATAATTCAGTTTAGGCATGAAAAAAACACATAAACAAAATAGTGTTGGAGATGCTTTTAGGTATTAAATGATTAAAATTGCAAAGGAAAACACATTAGGACATTAGAACAGAAAAAGTTGAATCTATAATGATGCTTTTTTGCTTAAATAACAACAACAAAAAGGTTTAATTACTTACTACACAATGTTTTTTACAACTACTTCCAAATGATTAAGTTAAAAGATTTTGTACATCTTGGTAAAGAACAATGGATGAATGTTATTTTCACTATCATTTAATCTGCCAATTATTTTCTTGATTATATAATTTGTTGTTTTGTCTATTAAAATCAGAAAATAGTGAAAGTGCCTGTTATCATTTCTCAGAGTCAAGGGTTACATCTCAAAGAACATCTCATAACCCAAAGATATTTAGTTTACCATAATGTATGACAAAGGAAAGCATTAAATCATCACATTTTAGAAGTGAAATCCAGAAAATGTCAGGCGTATTTGCTTAAAAAAAATTAGAAGATTAATCGACTAATCGTTGGAGCTTTATTGCTAATTAAAAATGGCACAAGTTCCCAAATAAATATACCACTCTCAAGTATGAGGCTCTTATACCTTGGATAGATTTAAATGTCAAAATGAATTCTGGTGACAGTATAAACGTGCCTTGTATGTTTGAAAGTGCGCTTCACATCCTGCTTATTCCCCTCGTCTAGTAGATGTAGGGAACAGAGACAGCAAAGATGAATTTTTATGGTAAAAAATGACAAAACACCACATAATATCTGTGTTTTTCTGACAATGGAAAAACAGATTATAGTTTATTTCTGCTTCAAGCTGAGCAGAGGCTGTATGAGGATGCTTAAAGATACTATAATGACAACGCTCATTTGCACAAGATTACATATTGCTTTTAAAAAGCAACAAAATTCAAAACTCGGGATCGGATTACTATCATTCGCCAACTGATTACAAGTCTTTTTATTTTTCAGAAGCAACACTAGACAACAACACAATAAAGGTTATTAATGATTCTTGACTCCTCAGTTTCTCACACACTTAAGCGCAACCCCCAATCGAGCTTGTGTTTTTGTGCTCATTTCAATGATAATAGTGTCTTACAGTTAAAGCCAGCCATGTGATCAACCACCCCCACTCTGGATTATGTTGCATGTTGTTGACAATATGCGACTCGGCTACAATATAGACAGTGTGTATCGTGCCACAGATGTAAATGTCAAGTTATTTTTTCCCCCATAAAAAGTGAAAATTGCAGAAAATAAATCATAGTACACAAAGATCCTGCAGAAGTAAGATGTTACCACAGGGATGGTTAGAAAGACCCAGGTTTCATGATTTAAGGGACTTGTGGTGCACACTATACGACACTCAAAAACATTGACCTGTAACTGTAACACATTTTTTTGAAGGCTTGTTGGTAGCAAACTGCAAATGGTGGTTTGGAGGAGATGTCACTCTGGGGAAATAAGTGTGACTGGAGGAGATTAATAAGAAACGCTAAAAAAAACCTCAGCAGGCTTACAGCCAAACGGATATGAACCCAGACAAAAGCAAAGACAGTACACAATAAACTCCTTGCCCCGTGGGTTTGAACCCCTAAATAACCATAAAACCTGGCTGCAGCTGTACAAATACAGTTTCAAGGGTAAAACAAGGACAGACGTGGATGCCTGAGCCCAAGAGGAACATGGTGTAGGTTTTATTGAAACGCTTGTTCTATCAAATAATTCCTCTCCCCTTTTTAACCCCACTTGTGATCTGATGTGTCCCAAAAGCTCTGTCCAACGAACGGCAAAACTGTGTCCCTTTAATAATACCCCCCCTTCCTTCCCTCCCTCCCTGTTTTTTTTTATTTTTTATGCCATTTTCTTTCCTCCCTCAATACCCACCCTTCTCCTCCCCCTCCTTTTGCTCTGCGGTTGCCATGACAACAGCAGCACTGCACCATTCATCTGTTGGAGACCTGGGCTCCTGTTCCTGTACAGAGAGTGCGCCTCTCACATCTATACATAACACGCTAAGCGCTAATGCAGTCACGGAGGCGAATGAGGAGCTCATTTCTATCTGTGCTCACTTGTTCCTCACAGGGAAAGCTCCGTGTGCTGTATTTTTTTTTCTTCTTCTACTTCTTATTCTTCTTCCTCCTCTTTTTCATTTCTTTCGTGGCGGTGAAGGTTTCAGTCACCTGTCAGCTTTTTGGTGTGTGTGCGCGCCGCCTTCACATAGGTGTCACCTCTGTGTCCCCCCTCTTTCCCCAGTGACACAGTGACTGCTGCGTTCCTCCTTCCTCCTTTCGCCGCTTTCCTCCCTCCACCTCTCTTCTTTTTCCTCCTCCTCCTCCTCCTCCTCCTCCTCTCGCTCCTCCCGTCACTGCCATATCTGCCTGACTCCGGTATCATTTACTGCGACCTAACTGAGCGGGCAGCATCAGCATTGAAACCTGTGGAGATCTCCTCAGAAAGGAAGCTCTGCACCTATCCTCCCCCTGCTTGGCTGCAGGTGTTTTTTTCCCCGTTTTCTTTTTCTTCTCCTTTTTTTTTAAATTGATTTTTTATTTTTTGATGAACTGGTCATCACTCAGGGAGGAAGGACTGCTCGTGTCGCTGGAAGGAGAAGGAGGGGAGCTGGTGCCGTATTCCAGCCTTCAGGAATGCGCGATCTGGTTTGAGAATGGTGAGCCTTGCCACACCCTCTTTATGTTTCATTCCTCCATCTGTGCCTGAAAAAACTGTGTGTCCCCCCGCCCCCCTCTCTTTTCACCTGCTGCTCCACCTTTGCTTGGCCAGAGATGGTTGCTCCGGGTCTGTCTGCTCTCTGGTCTCACAGCTGGTGCGGCCGCGTTGGCCACCGGTTTGAATGACGTTGGTACAGACACGGGGGCTAATGGGAGGAGTGCAGGAAAGTAATTTCTCTCCATGAAATGATGCATTTGTCAAAGGGCTGCACTCTAATGACAATGTAGGCTCGAGGACCTGTGAATCAACCAGAGTGCGATAATGTAAGTGTTTTTTCGTGGTGAGCTGGTCTGTTTCATGCGTCAGCGTGGGTGAGAATTCAATTGTCTTTGAGTGTGTGTGTGTGTGTGTGTGTGTGTGTGTGTGTGTGTGTGTGTGTGTGTGTATGTGTATGTCTTTTGGAGAGTGTGTCTAAGCACAAGCTGTAGGCGGCTAATGGTGCTTGTTCTTGTTGTTGTGTGTCTCACTTTCCCTTCCAGAGCAAAGCGTCATACGTAGCATATGGTTGCGTAAATGGGTTGGAAGTTGGTGGGGAATAGTTTTTTTCCCCCCCACGCCGCAGCTTGTTGTTGTGTCATGTGCTGGGATGTGGTTCCTCCTCCTCCCAGTTCCAGTGCTGCAGGCTGCCTGCCTCCCTTGCCTTATCCCAAGGGACTGCTAGCTGGTGTGTGAACAGAACAAAATGTCTCAATAACACTGTCTGCCAGCAAAACACAAGCACCTCATCAGCAGCTGCTATTGCTGGTCTCAGGTGAATGATTTTTGATGAGGCGCCCACAGACGGTTTTCACACCACTTAGTATCACCACCTGGAGGGTGCATTGATGAGTTCACCCTGTCAGCTGTCATTCAGGATGTACCGAGCAATGACACCGCTTGCAGAATAATGTCAATTGCAGGAGTTGATTGTGTCCATGTTGTTGGGTTTAGCATCTCTCATGGGGGTTATCTGAGCCTGATGGAGCAGGGTGAATGACGTCTCCACGGTGATAAGAGCATCCCTCCATTGTTATGACATAAGATCTGGACATTTTAGCTGAGTGACGATTGTTTGAGAAGTTGTTATTCCAAGAAAATCTAAAGTTAGCCATTTGACAGGGAAAGAAATATATATGCTACTTATTGTCTTGTTTGGGATGATTATAGAACTTGCAATGACAGTCATAGGCTGCATTGTCTCAGGAAACCCAGAGAAAATGTTAGTAGGGCTAATAATGTATAGTATGTATACCAAGGTGGTTCTCATCTCTACTTCTAGTTCTTCAAGTACTTTGTAGCCTACGTCTGTGCTCATAATCTCATTTTTATTTAAAAGACAAGTCACTTAAACCCAGCTTCCAAATAGCGGGCTTCTCAATTGAGGTGGCCCACTTACCTGAAAGTCAGCCAAATAAAACCTTATAAACCCAGTGCAGTGGTTCAGGGTGATATTGATTTATATAATTGCTCAATTTTCTTCCCTTGCAATCCCCTGAGTGTGTGTCAGACAAATAGCTTGTACCGTACTGTAAGCCTATGATAAGTTATGAAATAAATATGACAGAACATGTGAGATCCAACCTCCTTAGGTCAGTTCTTTGGCATCTTTTAAAGCACTCAGCACATAAAATGTAGCCTGGCTGGACAAATGCTTAATGCCTCCGCAAATTAACTTGATGTTAAGTTGCTAACCAGTGGCCTTTGGATTTCTGATGAGGCTTCAGGCATGTTTCACCACTCATTCTTGATTAAAAAACCAGCATACTGAGTGATTCCATTGGCAGGTGGGCACAGTCTGTACTATGCACGACACCCTGGCCATAAATCAAGCGCTGACGACACCACTGTCCTTTAAAATCCCTCACTTTGTTTCTCGGTGCAAAAGGTTACAACTGGAATCTAATTATGAGCTGCATACTGGAGTTGTTGAAAACTACATGGAGGGGTGCCGTGTTCCCACGTCATCTAATGTCAGTCAGGTGACCCACCGACTCTTGCCCCCCTCCCCAGCTTTATCCCATAATTGACTTCCTTTATTGTCATGCAGCACCACTCAAATTGTATAATTTGAAATAGTTATCAAGAGAGCCAGTATTGCCAACTCTGTAACAACTCCCTGGGATCTAAAATTACAGTCTTTTATTATGATGAGCGAAGGCGCAGTCAGTGTCGCCATTAGCAAGATGAAGTCATCCTCTTCTGTTCTTGATCCCCCTCCGACAAAAGCACTTTAAAGTCAGCTTCCAGTCAAGGGCGCCAGAAATAGGGAGTCCAAGGGACCATTGCTCCCCCCTCCCGCTTTACCCTCCTCCCACATTCTTTTTAAGTTGTGAATCAGTGTATCCTTGTGAATGCACCTATAATGCAACACTTATGGTAAAAAATGTGGTTCCCGTCTACTCTAATAGGTAAAATAAACAAACATAACATGGAAAGGCATGTTAAACCAAACACAGAGGACACACACATCAAATGCATACAGCGCACATTGGAAACCATTCAAATTCTTTCTGTCTGTTTGAGCTGTTAACGGGATGCTCCCAAAGTTTGTATAGGCTATGAATGACTTTCACAACAGCATGGCATGCTGATAATTTGCGAAAGTAAGTAAAACTCAGTTGGAAAGTAGTGTTTTTTTATTGAATTTATCGTTAAATTTGGATTTGGGGCATTGGTTGCTAACAACACAAGGACAATGTAAACATTCCTGTTGCCTGTCAGCCACACACAGCCAGGTGTTACTGTCCTGTAAATGCTGCTTTCTGTTTGGAGTTACACCAGCACCTTACTTACGCTGCAAAAATATAGTTAGAGTCTCCAGTCTATCTATTGCTACACATACACACACACACACACACACATTTTTTTGGCCCCCGCACTTCAGAAATGCACCCAGCGCCCCTGCTTCCAGTGTCTATATGCCAGGTAACAACCAGCAATTAGAAATCTTCCCCAAAGCTTTCAAAACAACTACCGTATACACTCTGCGAGACAGTAGATGGTGCCGACCTTAGCAATTACAGGCCCATCTCTAATCTCCCTTTCCCTGGCAAACTTCTAAAGAAAATGACAACAGCATATTATGGAAGTTTCAGGCTGGTCATAAAGACAACTACAGCACTCAAACAGCTCCGTTAAAAGTAATACAGGAACTGAGTCACTGTTGATGCTAATAATCTTGCTATGCTGATTTTCTTTAAACCTGTTGGTCATGGCAGTTAAATTGAGAGACCTTAGACATGGGTGGGTGTGTCTACTTGTTTAGTTTCCTTTACACTTAACATACTTTTTTGTGATACTGACTTGTGGCACTCCTCAAGGAGCCACTCTCGGCCCTTTTCTGTTTTCGTTATTCATCATCACAATCTCATTTACTACTCTTATGCAGATAATACACTATTTTATATTTACCTTTTATCAGATAGCAAAGAAACTGAAAAACTTAAAAGGACTTTTTTTTTCCTGATAGGATTCAGTAAAAAGAAAGTAATCTCACTTAATTTTCAGATCTCTGGCCAAACAGATTAAAACGCATATAGGATTAAGATTGATTTTAGTTGGATCTGAATCTTAATTTGTGTATGTTTTAAGTGAATCAGGAGAACAGGAAAATACATTTCAATTGATCAGTTGCTAAAGGATGGGATCACATTACTCTACTGCTTATTACTCTGCGCTTTCAAGACACATTTTATAGTTATTCCTCTCATTTTATAAGGCTTTAAATGACATACTGCATCATTTATCAACGATTACCACAAAACTAAAGTCCTTCTGTCTTCTCCCACAAATCAACCTTTTGTGAAACAAGCCGCCACTTGATCTTAGAATAGCAAATCAGCTCTCTATTTATTTTTTTATTTTTAATACAAAGACTTTTTTCTTTAGGATTGAATTTAGAATAATGTTTTGTCCGGGGCTTCTATATTTTTTTTCAGATTTTTCCCCCTTAATCCTCCAATATTGAATGCATTTCTATTGACATATTTTAATAGTATCTGAATGTTTATCTTTGTTTATTTTTAGCCTTTGATATGAAGCAAAGGGCTGCATCTTTTGCATAAGAGCTGCTATATAAATGAAGTTACTCTTACTATCTTACATTTGTTTAGTTTTTTTCTGGATATTTAGCAGTACCTTCTAGATAAAAAGCTGGAGAGTGGAAAAGAGAAACCCGCAGTGTGCTATTAATAGCGATGATAATGATTTGCTTACAAAACAGAGCAGTGGGTTACATATACCACCTCACTGCTTTCTGCGAATGCTGAGGGTAGAGAGCTGAGCAAACATTTCATTGTGAGATACACACACACAAACACACGGCGGCCTAAATAAGTGTGATATTTTGTGTGTGTGTGTGTGTATGTGTGTCCATGTGTATCCAAACCCTTACGGACTACTGCACAGGACTGCACAATGACACCAGCCTCAATATTAACATTCATCACTTGTCAGAATGCTGTTAACGTATTTGCTCAGTCATTTCAGGGTGCTGAACCGTTTTGAGGCATTTGCCTGGATCACAGCTCTGACTTTGTATGCCTGCAATCAGTCTGCTAAATATGTCTACGGGATTACATAAGAGAGACAATTGATTACAGCTTTTTTTTAGACATGAAAGAATTTTTGGATGGCTTTGATGTACATTTTTTGTCATGCCGAAGATAGTGTGAGATTATCAGAAACATCTTAATCAGAATCTCAATCGGAAGCCTCAAAATCAGCTCTGTAATGCTTTTCCTCATTATTCTCTTGTTTTGAGTTTTTAATTTAATTCCTTGATTAAATTACAGCAGAAAAACATCCAGCTCATCCTGTTTTCTCAATGACGAGGGCGTGGTTTTGAAGTTTAGTGTAGCTACAGTGGAAGGTTATTAATATCCCCACTAGGGGCTGAACCTCAGATGGGGTAGAGGTCAAGGCAGCATCTCTATTATTAGACCACTGTAGCGAGTGGCGTCCTTGGCAATTATATGATTCTCTCTTTCTTAAAGTGTTATGGCGTTCAAGTCTTCACTGCACTCGTATCCTCGAGAGTTCAGGCCTCCCTTGTGTCCTGCTGCGGCAGGGTATTTGAAAAGTTCACGGTCACACATCAGTGTCAACCCGACGCTGAAGGAGTGAAACCATAAGAAAAGAAAGTTAACAGTGTCCTAACTGCTCAGTGTTAACAATAGCTGCTGTGCTTCTATAGCTGAGTCATGAGTAGAGTCCTTCAGGAATGAAGAGTTTGTTCACAGGAGTCAACAGCTACCTAGAAAGCTTGCAGTATGGACATAAGGAGGATATAAACAACACAGATTTTGATCAGAGATAGTTTTGGTTAAAAAATATGAAGCTCCAGAGATCAAATTCTAATAAAACAGTCCCCTAGTACTCCCCTTGAAATAGCATCAAGCTGAAGGGCTTCATTTAAGCAATAATTACAAACAATATATTTGACATAGTGGTTTTATAAACAATGTTAAAAATTGCCTGGCGATGAAAATGATATTAAATTATACTGTAGAGGAAGTAAGGTTCAAGGTAGGTCAATAGAAAATGAAACATTCTAGGAAAGCTTATGTAGAATGTGCTTTTAAGATGGATTTTTTTTTAGCTTTCCAGCACTGATTGCTCAGGCAGTCCCTTGTGTCCCTTGTCAAGTTGTTTTCAAAATGATTTTTAATATCATTTTCTGTTATTTTTATACTGTTAGGATGTCAGATATCGATCTTAAACATGGTCAAAAATCCAAAACTTGAGGTGAATGTATGTAGAAATGCTCCCTTCAAGTCAAGCCAGGGTTTTAACCTGCTCTGAATGCTTCATTCGCAAAGTTACCTCTTCTTCCTGTGATGACCTCAGACTGTTCACAAATGTCCAAAAACAGCCGTTCGTTCTGTAATTTTTTGCTAAGCTTGTCCCACGGGCTGCTGGATTGTTTTGTATCAGAATTGAGCTCAAACATCTGCAGATGTATTTAAGAAGTTTTCATTTCTACTACTACTGTTATGTTGCCTTCTGAGTAGCCAGAAGTCAGCTGAGACACATCTTCCTGAAGCTGGCCAATCAGAACAAAGGGGCTGCATAGAGAACCAGTTTAAGATAATTATGGAGTGTTTTTTTAAAACCATAAATCATCATCAAGATATTCCAGTAGAGCCCCAGAAAAAAAAAATAGGCCTGGAAATGTGCATGATGCACCCCTTTTGATTTTGGATAATTCAGTGTATGAACAGCTCAGAATACCTTCCTAACAATCCTTGTAGACATAGATTTAGGTCTTTCAGATTAATTTGCTCATTTCTCGGTATAGCTTTTGATATCGCTTGATTTTTTTGCTATTGGTTTAATCTCGACCCAATAAGGTTATGGGAAATGTTAAACAGCTTTTTGGGCAAAAGAGAGCTCGGCTAATAAGCCTTCTTAGAAAATGAGCCCCTCCCTCCACCCTCTTAAAATTCTGCCTTTGCCTCACCTTGCTCTGTTAATCCTCCCAAGGCTGTAATGATAGATACACATGTGCGTACGTGCAGACACACTCACATATGCATACATAAAAGAGGGAGAGGCAGTCTATCTAATGGACTTGCACTTGCTGCTGACTGTGAGAAGCCTCTGTTTGCGAGGCTGTGGCTGAATAGCTCGCTGTGTTGCACAGCAACATCTGGTCTGCATTGTTTTGTTAACAAGTCAACAAGACAGGCACGCAAAATCATCCGTGGTCTCTGAGCTGGATTACTGACTGCGCCTCTGGGTCATACGTGAAGGCTGGTGAAATTAATATAAAACAACATGTCTAAAGTCCTCAGATCATCAGTTAATAGAGTGTATATGTCAGTGTAGGTATAAAATATTAAAGGAGTCATCCATATAGACGATTAAGGAGCAAAAGATAAAAAAAAGTGACATCAAAGATTCAGCTTAAAATTTAGCCCAGATTTTATACTCACATTTTTATTACATCTCTTCTGACTTTATAAGCCTATTTGTGGACAATCCCCTTCTCTGTCTCATTGATTAACATCAAAGTCTTAATGGTCACATAATGGAGCGTCCTGGTAGCTTACGGGTTAAGATGCCGACGGTGAACTGTTAGATGTCAACCGTTAGATGTTGCCATTTGCCATTTCCTGTCATCTCTCATAAAGACGTAAAATATACCCGAAAAAATGTATGTCACTAATCACTTGAAAATGTGTACGATCATCTAAAAGAGCACGTAACAACATTATGAACAAATTAAAGGTAAAGGACAGGTTAGACATAAAGTGGTGCCCAAATAAACATTGAAACAGGTTTTGCTCCTTGCTGTAATCATTCCTCTTGTTCATTCTGATCAT
Organism: Scomber scombrus; assembly: GCF_963691925.1. Classification (NCBI taxonomy): domain Eukaryota; kingdom Metazoa; phylum Chordata; class Actinopteri; order Scombriformes; family Scombridae; genus Scomber; species Scomber scombrus. Next base: position 18,558,357 of record NC_084990.1, read on the forward strand.
TAGAAGATACCTTCCAAACGTTCTTACAATGTAAGTGACGGGGCACAAAATCCACAGTCCTCATTTTATTTTAGTCTGAAAATGATTTGAGGCTTCAGCTGACTGAGTTAGTCAAATAAAGTGGATGTCTTCCAAAGTCATTTCAGCTGCAGTGTAAGGACTGTGACAAAAAGAGGGAATTTGGCACATAAAATACTAACTTTGAGAGATATTGACTTGATTTGACTAATATGGATGGCTGAAGCCTCATATTATCTTCAAATGAAAGTTTTTTGCATTGAAGAATGATTTTCCCTACATCTCTTAAAATCAAAGCGCATTACGAGAGTATCTCTTAATGACCAGTATGAACAGGAGGAATGATTACAGCAAGAAAAACCCATTTCAATGTTCATTTGGGCTCCATACTGTTGTTTTCACACAGACTTTTACAACAGGCTAAGAAGCAGTTTCACTGCCTCCTCTGTTCACCTCTGACCTCACCCACACTCACTGATGCAGCATCGTTGGAAGTGTTCAGTGACGCTGTACAGACATAGCCTAAAGTATATTTCTACCTCAATGTAACAAGGTGAGAAGTTAAACCAGTGAAGCAGCAAAAACAAGATGTTCAGCAGTTGTTTAGTTGCTTCCAACAACACAGTTGAGCAATGCATCTATATATTATGAACAGTAGCTTGATGTTGAAATCATGTTATACTATCATTTTACAAAATGTTGTCATCCAAATGAATGATTCTGAGAAAATTAAAACAAAGAAAAAAAACCTTACAAAATGGGTTTTGTTGTTGTTGTTATTATTGTTATTGTTACTGTTATTAACCTTTATTTTACCTCGAAAGACCATTGAAGAGGAATCCTCATTTTCAATGGTGTCGAGAAACATGAACAGCAACACAACGACACACAAAACAATATTAGGTAAAATAAAGAAAAGAAAAGAAAGAAATAAAAGGAAATATTTCGTAAAACTAAAATAATATAAAATAAAACAATGAATAAATACAGTTAAAGAATTAAAATACACTGAAGTTAAAACTGTTACAATTAAATAAAATATAAATGAAAAGATAAGGCTTATATAAATGATTAAATTATTAATAAACGTGATCTTGATTAAATCATATCCTCCCATACCCTGAACCTAAGATATATAAAAACCTCTTTGTTGTCCTCACGTGTCAAACTTGATCACAGCAGACAAAGATAGCCGCAGCACAATGGATCAGAGCCACAGTTGTAGCAGCTTGCGTCTTTGAAAGCTGGATTCCTTGAGTTGAGGTGACAAAGGGAAGACCTCGTTCTTGCAAAGCAGCTGGGAGTTGTCAATACAAAGAAGTTGTTTGATTACATTTGAGGAAATGTGTTGGGACCTTGAAGCTTTTAGCGCCGGTGAAATCCTCCCCTCCCGTGTGTTACTCCCCCACCTCGGAAAGGTGGACGAGACTTGTTTGCCTGTGCTCTGCTGTTGCCATGGTGACCGGTGCCGCGTGCTAGGTTTCTGTAATGCTCTGCTTGGGCTGCGGACAGCTGGGCAATGTATGTCCTCACCCACATTATTGTTCTGTATATATGTATGTATGTATTTATGTGTTGTGTGTGT